>NW_011494800.1:8849884-8886420 GCF_000754665.1 Bison bison bison
TACTTTGCCAACAGAGGTCCATCTAGTCAAGGCTATGGTTTTTCCAGTGGTCATGTATGGATGTGAGAGTTGGACTGTGAAGAAAGCTGAGCACTGAAGAATTGATGCTTTTGAACTGTGCTGTTGGAGAAGACTCTTGAGAGTCCCTTGGACTGCAAGGAGACCCAACCAGTCCATTCTAAAGGAGATCAGCCCTTGGATTTCTTTAGAAGGAATGATGCTAAAGCCGAAACTCCAATACTTTGGCCACCTCATGCAAAGAGTTGACTCATTGGAAAAGACTCTGATGGATGCCCCCCTCCTGGGGGCAGGAGGAGAAGGGGACAAAAGAGGATGAGATGGCTGGATGGCATCACCGACTCGATGGACGTGAGTCTGAGTGAACTCCGGGAGTTGTTGATGGACAGGGAGGCCTGGTGTGCTGCGATTCATGGGGTCGCAAAGAGTCAGACACAACTGAGCGACTGAACTGAACTGAACTGATACTGAGGAGACTTGAAAGACACACATACTATTCCCAGAAGCTTTTGCAGCTGGTATTCTGGATTCCAATATGGTCCTGCCATGCAGATGCAATCATGGGAGATTTGTAAGGCAAAAGCAAGGGTGGTAATCTTCTATCACCTCTCAGTTGGCAGGCCTGGTCTTAAGAAGACCTGAAATTTTCTTCTGAAGCAGTGAAAATTCATGCCATGTACCAGATTCCTGGGTGAGGGGAGCATCTGAAGCAGAGGCATTACTGGTCTCCAGGGCCAAGCCACCAGGCCAGTGGTTTCCAGTCACCAGCCTGATGAAGTAGCAATGATGGTAATAAAGAGCACACAGTTCCAGCTCTGTGATTTTCAAATCTTGGTTACATCATGTACTCTGGAAGTTCAGGTTTTCTAGGATAATCTCAGGGGTTGGAGCTCCCCTGGTGATTCAGCTCTCTTGTGTCTGGGAGCCATTCCAAGAAGCCCAGACTAGAGTCCACTTCTCCAGGCTTTCCAATGCACCCAATTTACCGAATTAAATCTTTGCTTATTTACAGTATTTCTGTCTCCCGCTATGAACCCTGGCTGACACTACTATCTTTCCCATTTTCTGTAATTTCTCAGTGATTACTGGCAGCAGTTTAGCAAATACATCTGCAAGTTGGCATCACTGATGCTGCATAGTCACAAATTAACGTCTGAAAGTTTTCCATTACTCTTAAGTCCTTCTTTTTTTGAATCTTGGTCTATAAAATATTACTTTATTTCTTTCAGTAGTTTTTCTTTTTTCTACATGTAGGTGAAAAAGAGAAAAATCTTTATAAAGGTTTTCCAACAACTTCTAGCAACTTTACTGAAAATTTTCGAGAAATTTCTTGACATACAGTACTAACTCACCTCCACTTCTACCAGGTTTATTCATAAAAGAAAGATATAGCCTTCTGTTGTTATGCTCCTGTTATTTAATCCAGTTTTATGATGCAATAAAGTTATGTTTACCTCCTTGAATATATTATACAAACATACACAGACACACAGACACAGACACACACACACACACACACACACATCCTTGTAGGCAAGTCTGTTCTCAACATAAAATCAGTTTTCCTTCTAGCAACTGTAGACAACCTTTTGAAAAATTTCCTTCTTCCTAAGTCATCATTATTTATTTGATAATTTCTCTTGTTCCCCTTCTCTATCACATTTAAAATGTTCTTGATCAATATTAACATGTTAGTGCACAGAAAATTAAAAAAGAATAAACCAAAAATCCCTAGGCAGGATGAAAAGAGCTTTATGTCTTAATAAAATAAAAATTAAAAAAAACCTTATCATTGGAGCACCTTAAGATTCTCAAGCCACAGCTGGGAAGCCAAATTCTGTCCCAGAATGCACACTGCACCCTCCACTGCGCCCTTCACTGCTCTGTCCCCATGTTACTATTATGTTCTCATCTTGGCTTTTACCAAAGGCCTGGTTTAATTGAAGATTATCAAAAAGTCTCTACCCAGTACCCTCAAATATCTCTTTTATGCCCAAACTTCAGAGTTCCTAGCCATGCTATCAAGACACTGATCCCACCACAGAAAAATGCATAGGCCAGCCTACAAAATCACTTCTGCATTAGGACTTTTGTTCTTTCTGCCAGAAATGCTCTTCCCACATCCCCACTGGGCTGACTCCATCATATGATTCAGGTTTCAGCCTAAACATCATCTCCTCAGGAAAGGCTTTCCCTAACCCTCTTATCAAAAGTTAGCAGTTGATGTTTTTTGATTGATTAATTTGTCATTGAAGTGCTTGGCTATAACACTTTTATTATATTTTGTTAGAGACACTTTTTTCTGCTCATGGTCATTTTGGTTTATTTGCATTCATATCTTAATGCAGACAGATACACAGACATATAAATAAAATGAAATTTTTAAAAGTTTTAAACTCATAGAAGTATTTTTTAAAACATTTTATTGGCATATAGTTGCTTTACAATGCTGTGCTAGTTTCTACTGTACAGTAAGTGAATTAGCTATAAATATATTCCCTCTTTTTTGTTTTCCTTCCCATTTAGGTCACCACAGAGCACTGAGAAGATTTCCCTGCTATACAGTAGGTTCTCATTAGTTATCTATTTTGTACACAGTATCAACAGTATATGTATGTCAGTCCCAATCTCCCAATTCATCCCATTTCCCTCCTTTTTCCCTTGGTATTCATACGTTTGTTCTCTACCTCTGTTTTATAAATAAGACTGTCTGTATCACCACTTTAGATGGCAAGTAATAGAATTATGACTAACAGTGACTTAATTATTAAAGGTATTCATTATATCATGTAACAGAAAGTCTAAAAATAGGCATGTCCAGGTTTCAGGAATACATTATAACTTTCATGGGCCAAAGACACTTTTGATTTCTGATTTTCTGAAGATTGTTTCTAAACATGTTGAAAACAAAAGCCAATAACAGAAATCCATTAGTTCTTCAAAGGGAAGTGTAGGTGTTGCCATGAACCACTAAGATGCCCCTTCAGGAACAAAGGACTTTGTTTGTATCCAACTGCTGGGAATGCTGCTGGCACATAGCCCCGCAGCTTAGTCCTCTCTGGTTATAACCTCAGCTGAAAAGAGCTGCCTAATCAAAGTTACAGTCTATTCTTGGGCAGCCTTCAATCAGCAAGTAACAAATCCACGATTATGAAAGCCTAGTCATCTTGCTCCAACTCAGGAGAGCGAAGAAGGCTCATTCCCTCTTCAGAATTCCCAGAAGGGTTAGCAGAGGCTTCCAATGAGTTTCCATTGCAGCTGAACTTCTGCCTCTGCTTCTTTCCCATCCTTTCCACTGCTTTAAATCCCCAAAACACTCACTAATAAATCTCCTGCATGTGATCACCATCTAGAAGTGTATTTTCTGGGGAACATAACATTTGACAAGCAGTAACTCACAGTCAAATAGAGCAATAAGCTGTGGCATTTGCCAGGATCTTTTTCTAAGCAAAAGGAAGTTTCCCAATTGTAGGTGAAGGTGGCTGGGCTCAGAGCTCAACATTAAGAAAGCCACTTCATATGCAACAAACTAACCTAGATGACCAAGTCTTATTATCTAGATGGGTCGTTTGCAGAGATGTGGATGGACCTAGAGAGTGTCATACAGAGTGAAGTCAGAAAGAGAAAAACATATTAATGCATACATGAACCCAGAAAATGGTATAGATAATCTTATCTGCCAAGCAGAAATAGAGACACAGACATAGAGAACAAACATATGGATACCAAGGGGTGAACAAGGGGTGGGAGGAACTGGGAGACTGGGATTGACACCCACATAATTTTGATACTATGTATAAAACTTCCCTGACAGCTCAGTTGGTAAAGAACCCGCCTGCAGTGCAGGAGACCCCAGTTTGATTCCTGGGTTGGGAAGATCCACTGCAGAAGGGATGGGCTACCCACTCCAGTATTCTGGCCTGGAGAATTCCATGGACTGTACAGTCCATGGGGTCGCAAAGAGTTGGACAAGACTGAGTGACTTTCACTTTCACTTTTCTTTTATTCATAAAATAGATAATGAGAACTCATTGTATAGCACAGGGAACTCTCCTTAATGCACTGTGATAACCTGTATGGGATGGAAGCTCAAAAAGGAAGAAATACATGTATATGTATGGCTGATTCATTTTGCTGTACAGCAGAGGATGAGATGGTTAGGTAGCATCACTGACTCAATGGACATGAATTTGAGGAAACTCCAGGAAACAGTGAAGGACAGGGAAGCTTGGAGTGCTGCAGTCCATGGGGTTGCAAGGAGTCCGACACAACTGAGCAACTGAACAACAATGGCTGATTCATGATGTTGTACAGCAGAAACTGAGACAACATTGTAAGGCAGTTCAGCTCAGTTCAGTCTCTCAGTTGTGTCCAACTCTGTGCGGCCCCATGGACTGCAGCACACCAGGCTTCCCTGTCCGTCACCAACTCCTGGAGCGTACTCAAACTCATGTCCATTGAGTAGGTGATGCCATTCAACCATCTCATCCTCTATCATCCCCTTCTCCTCTTGCCCTCAATCTTTCTCAGCCTCAGGGTCTTTTCCAATGAGTCAGCTCTTTGCATCACGTGGTCAAAGTATTGGAGTTTCAGCTTCAGCTTCAGTCCTTCCAATGAATATTCAGGACTGATTTCCTTTAGGATTGACAGGTTGGATCTCCTTGCAGGCAAGTATGCACCAATAAAAACTAATGTAAAAAATACACTTTGCACTTGATGGACAACAGAGTTGAAGCATGAACAGCAAGGGACTCAGAAGCTGAACCCTCCAAGATAGGACCAAAAGCAGCAGCTCTTCCAAACACTAGGAACTGAACTAGAACTTTACAGCCCTCCAGCAAATGAGTGTTGTGGGAGATCACATAAAGACTTACCACGTGGATGAAGAATGGGGGACTAGCTAAACAAACTCATCACCACCAAAAATAGATGAAAGTGAAGGGGATGACTGTCTTAAGCTCAAGACAACAATATTCTCGGAAATCGGGATGATGGTATTGGAGAAGAATGGAAGGCTCCCAATTAGAAGCTGCTTCATCTCAGTGGGATGGAATGATAGGTGCTGCTTCTCTTCTTTTCTTTCGTTTTTGTGACAAGCTGTCTCATGCCCACTCTGCTGCCCATAGAGTACCACCATGTATGATCCGGTCCATGATTTAGCCTGCAAAATTCACAGAGCTACCATGCCACTCTTTGATAAACTCAGTAGGAAAGAGTTTAGTTTAAAACTACAGTTTAGCTTGATAAGAAATATCTGGGGGTAAAGAGGCTGATCAGCCTGCTATAAAGCCTATAACGAGGTTATAGAGATTAGTCAGAATAACTGTGCTACACTGATTTTGCCACGTGTGTGGCATCAATTTATAATTATTTATCTTTTAGTGATTAGTAAAAGCTTTTTTAACTTTGCAATAAAACCCTTTTGACAAAAATAAATAAAATTGAGGCTGCATATTTAATTAAAATTGAAGAAGGCTGAGCGCCAAAGAATTGATGCTTTTGAATTGTGGTGTTGGAGAAGACTCTTGAGAGTCCCTTGGACTGCAAGGAGGTCCAACCAGTCCATTCTGAAGGAGATCAGCCCTGGGATTTCTTTGGAAGGAATGATGCTAAAGCTGAAACTCCAGTACTTTGGCCACCTCATGCGAAGAGTTGACTCATTGGAAAAGACTCTGATGCTGGGAGGGATTGAGGGCAGGAGGAGAAAGGGACGACAGAGGATGAGATGGCTGGATGGCATCACTGACTCAGTGAACTCCGGGAGTTGGTGATGGACAGGGAGGCTTGGCGTGCTGCGATTCATGGGGTTGCAAAGAGTTGGACACGACTGAGCGACTGATCTGATCTGATCTGATGCTGAATTTTCATTTCTCATGTTTTCTTGGGCATAACTAAATGAAAATTAGAAAATAATTTTCCTAAAGAAACATCAGTATCTATTTCAAAAATTAGTAATTATTTTAAGGCCATGCCCAAAGACAATGATTTCACACATGCACCTAAAATGCATTTGAACTATGACTTTTCATTTAGGTCAAATGACAATTTTAAATAAATCTTGCTTATTTTCTATATCAAGGTGTATTTTTGGATATGTACAAAAAGTTAAGCAAAAGTTTATCAATGAAAAAAATTCTTAAGGCATTTCAATTATGTCTGCTTTACATCATTTTATCTGCTTTATGCCAAATACTTCAAATATAAAATCAGAACTTTTCAATAATAGTTGGATTTTATATAATATATTAGAAACTATACTATAGTTTAGCTTGATTTTCTATAGGACAGTGGTTGTGATGTAAAAACAATTCACATTTGAGTTCAAGCAAATTGAAATATTCTATGAATCAAAATAAAATTTGCATATGTGCCAAGATTTGAAAATAGAATGTATACATGGTTAAAATAACTTTATTACAAAATTTTGGAGAAAAAGCTGATGTTGAATCAAAAAATACAGATGCTTCTGGAAGGCAATCAGCATTTTCTTAGCACCCCTTATGATTCTGGTTGAAGAACAACTTTTAGTAAATAATTCTTAAATTTCAGATTGTTTTTCATAATCACTTAGAAATCTTTAACAATAGTATTCAGTAAATGGAGCATCCCTATACTTCATCTCTTGAAATTTTAGGAAACAGCTATTAATATAAACAAATAATACTTGCAAATAGAAGCACCCTGAAATGTGGTGAAAGGAACTGATGCAAGAAAGAAATGGAACAAATCAAATAATAAAATCATGTTTGAAAAAAGTTTCCTTCAGAAAAATACCAGTGAAATTGTATAAGAGACAGAGAGGACAATGAATTTTCAGTTGATAAAAGTACATGAGAATAAATGAAGAATAATCATTCTTCGCATGTTATATTTTTAATGTTTAGGTTATCAATATAAACACATCTTAAATTTTTATTTGTGTTATTTTAAGTAATTTAGAACAAACAGCTCTAATTTTAAAGTTGTTAATTAGTCACTAAGTTGTGTCCAACTCTTTGTGACCTCATAGACTGCAGCGTGCCAGGCTTCCCTGTCCTTCAACATCTCCCAGAGTTTGCTCAAATTCATGTCCGTTGAGTCGGTGATGCCATCCAACCATCTCATCCTCTGCCACCCCATTCTTCTTTTGCCTTCACTCTTTCTCAGCATCAGGGTCTATTTCAATGAGTCAGTTCTTTGCATCAGGTGGCCGAAGTACTGGAGCTTCAGTTTCAGCATCAGTCCTTCCAGTGAAAATTCAGGACTGATTTCCTTTAGGACTGACTGGTTTGATCTCCTTGCAGTCCAAGGGACTCTAAAGAGTCTTCTCCAGCAACCACAACTCTTTGACACCCATCAACATATTGTAGTGTGCCCTTTCACTGCCCAAAATTTCCCAACTTCGAGCTAAATGATATGCTCCCCTGCTACTGATGGCCACTGTGCTTCTTGTTGAAGAGGCTTTTGCAGGTTGCTTCCACAAGATGGGAGAGACAGAAGCAAGGAACTGCTCTTCCAGGATTATTGCTACATTCTTATCTTTGGCTGTTTCCTGGCAATAAAATTCGAAGTCTGATTTCTATTTAATAGTTTTAAGTGCAAATAGGTTAGGTGAGTGTCAGAACCTGGATGATGGCAGAGTTAGCTAAGGACTGAGCATTCACTGAGCACATCATTTTTACTTGGGCAAGTAACTCTACTCTGAAATGGCACCTCTCAAATTGGCCTTCTAATAAAAATGTGCTATGTCTCAAATTAATGCAACTAAAGACAGGAGGATGTTCCTGTGGCTCAGAGGTTGGTACTATTTCTTGACACCTGCCAGCTTAATGAGATCCATTAAGTGACCCACAGGAATCGCAAATGGTTCCTGCACACAGGACATATAATTATGTCAGGAATAAGCTTCACTGCCCAGCCCACGGGCCTACTCTCTCTTCTCCTGCGCCTGGCCCAGCACAGCGTTTCTGGCTTTACGATTGCCCTCCAGAGTCTGAAAACTGTTGCAGCATTGTCAACTATGGATGACCCCCAGCATCTCTTGACTCTGAAAATGTGTATTAGCTATTGTTTACGGCCCCTGGACTTCTTTCCTTTGTATTGTCCTGTTCCTCTTTGTCTATTATTTATCTTTTTTAATTCACTTCCATGACTCTGATATTTGGCTGATCTTTATGAAACTGACTTTTATATCTGCAACAGTTTATTTCTATGATCATTATGATTTAATGATCATTACCATATACCATAATGATCATACATTACCTTCTACTACAGTTCTTGCTATCCTCAGAGTCATTGTGCTTCTTCAAAATCCTGCGGGATTTAGCTCTGTATACCCTACAGGTTTGTTGCATGGAATTATATTTGCTGTTGCTAATTTTTTATGTCTAGAGCTTTAAAGATGTTAGGAAGATAGCACTGTATAAGTTAAGAACAAAAGTTCAAATAACCCAAGCAGCATATTTTAATGCTGGGTTACTCAAGATGCCAAGATATTATCTCTAGCTAAGATGTCTGTCTCAAAGCTCCTGATTCACATAGACAACTACCTACTGTACACCCCTAATTAAATGTCTAAGAATTATCTGAAAATTAATATGCCCATAAACTGAAGAAACCCCTGATTTTTCTCTTCATCTGTTTCTCTTTTAAACACCATTTATTCAAAATAGAAGTCATCTTGATTTTTCTCCTCTCATCTCCTCCCCATACCCAATTCATGAAGGTCTATTTAATTCCAATATAAGTTTTCAAATTCATCCACTTAACTCTAACTCCATTTCCACTATAATGTGCTACATGTAGTCCAGAGAATCCCCTTAAATGCTCTCCTTAGATTAACTCTTGCTTCTCAACAACCTGCAACTCCCCACCCTCATAGTCTCATTTTATCTAAATGGGGCTGTCCCTGCCACACTACTTTGTTTCTGAGAATCCTGCTTGTTTTTAGTACTTATCAAGAAAATGACTTGAAGTAACACAGCATTAATATCATAACTGATAGAACCTCATAAATTGTTACAAAAATTGTTAGCTTGACTTAAAAAAAATCTGCCACACTGCTTGCTTTTAAGTCCACTGAAGGCAGGAGCCATTTGTATCTTGATCACCTTTTTACTCCAGCTTTACTGGGATATAATTGACAGATAACATTGTATTAGTCCAAAGTGTACAGCAAAATGACTTGATACATGTTTATTTTGCAAAATCATCACCACAATAAGTTTAGCTGACATTCACCTCATCAGTTCAGTTCAGTTCAGTTGCTCAGTAGTGTCCAACTCACTGCGACCCCATGAACTGCAGCACACCAGGCCTCCCTGTCCATCACCAACTCCCAGAGTTCACCCAAACCCATGTCCATCGATTCGGTGAGGCCATCCAACCTTTTCATCCTCTGTAGTCCCCTTCTCTTCCTGCCCTCAATCTTTCCCAGGATCAGGGTCTTTTCAAATGAGTCAGCTCTTTGCATCAGGTGGCCAAAGTATTGGAGTTTCAGCTTCAATATCAGTCCTTCCAATTAACACCCAGGACTAATTCCCTTTAGGATGGACTGGTTGGATCTCCTTGCAGTCCAAAGGACTCTCAAGAGTCTTCTATAACACCACAGTTCAAAAGCATCAATTATTCAGCACTCAGCTTTCTTTATAGCCCAACTCTCACATCCATGCATGACCACTGGAAAAACCATAGCCTTGACTAGATGGACCTTTGTTGACAAAGCAATGTCTCTGTTTTTCAATATGCTGTCTAAGTTGGTCATAACTGTCTTTCCAAGGAGTAAGCATCTTTTTAATTTCACCGCTGCAATCACCATCTGCAGTGATTTTGGAGCCCAGAAAAATAAAGTCTGACATTGTTTCCACCATCTCCCCATCTATTTCCTGTGAAGTGATGGGACTGGATGCCATGATCTTAGTTTTTTGAATGTTGAGCTTTAAGCCAACTTTTTCACTCTCCTCTTTCACTTTCATCAAGAGGCTTTTCAGTTCTTCTTCACCTTCTGCCATAAGGGTGGTGTCATCTGCATATCTGAGGTTATTGATATTTCTCCTGGCAATCTTGATTCCAGCTTGTGCTTCCTCCAACCCAGCGTTTCTCATGATGTACTCTGCATATAAGTTAAATAAGCAAAGTAACAATATACAGCCTTGACATACTCCTGCTCCTATTTGGAACCAGTCTGTTGTTCCATGTCCAGTTCTACCTGTTGCTTCCTGACCTGCATACAGGTTTCTCAAGAGGCAGGTCAGGTGGTCTGGTATTCCCATCTCTTTAGAATTTTCCACAGTTTATTGTGATCCACACAGTCAAAGGCTTTGGCATAGTCAATAAAGCAGAAATAGATGTTTTTCTGGAACTCTCTTGCTTTTTCCATGATCCAGTGGATGTTAGCAATTTGATCTCTGGTTCCTCTGCCTTTTTGAAAACCAGATTGAACATCAGGAAGTTCACAGTTCACAAATTGCTGAAGCCTGGCTTGGAGAATTTTAAGCGTTACTTTACTAGTGTGTGAGATATGTGCAATTGTGCAGTAGTTTGAGCATTCTTTGGCATTGCCTTTCTTTGGGATTGGAATGAAAACTGACCTTTTCCAGTCCTGTGGCCACTGCTGAGTTTTCCAAATTTGCTGGCATATTGAGTGCAGCACTTTAACAGCATCATCTTTCAGGATTTGAAATAGCTCAACTGGAATTCCATCACCTCCACTAGCTTTGTTCATAGTGCTGCTTCCTAAGGCCCACTTGAGTTCACATTCTAGGATGTCTGGCTCTAGGTGAGTGATCACACCATTGAGATTATCTGGTTTCGTGAAGATCTTTTTTGTACAGTTCTTCTGTGTATTCTCGCCACCTCTTATTAATATCTTCTGCTTCTGTTAGGTCCATACCATTTCTGTCCTTTATTGAGCCCATCTTTGTATGAAATGTTCCCTTGGTGTCTCTAATTTTCTTGAAGAGATCTCTAGTCTTGCTGTGTGGGGCCATCCAAGATGGAAGGGTCATGGTAGAGAGGTCTGACAGAATGTGGTCCACTGGAGAAGGGAATGGCAAACCACTTCAGTATTCTTGCCTTTAGAACCCCATGAACAGTATGAAAAGGCAAAAAGATAGGACACTGAAAGATGAAGTCCCCAGGTCGGTAGGTGCCCAATATGCTATTGGAGATCAATGGAGAAATAAATCCAGAAAGAATGAAGGGATGGAGCCAAAGAAAAAACAACACCCAGTTGTGGATGGGACTGGTGGTAGAAGCAAGGTTCGATGCTGTAAAGAGAAATATTGCATAGGAATCTGGAATGTTAGGTCCATGAATCAAGGTAAATTAGAAGTGGTCAAACAAGAGATGACAAGAGTGAACATCAACATTCTAGGAATCAGCAAACTAAGATGGACTGGAATGGGTGAATTTAACTCAGATGACCATTATATCTACTACTGTGGGCAGGAATCCCTTAGAAGAAATGGAGTAGCCATCATGGTCAACAAAAGAGTCTGAAATGCAGTACTTGAATGCAATCTTAAAAACGACAGAATGATCTCTGTTCATTTCCAAGGCAAACCATTCAATATCATGGTAATCCAAGTCTATGCCTGACCAGTAATGCTGAAAAGCTGAACAGTTCTATGAAGACCTACAAGACCTTCTGGAAACAACACCCAAAAAAGATCTGCTTTTCATTATAGGAACTGGAATGCAAAAGTAGGAAGTCAAGAAACATCTGAAGTAACAGGAAAATTTGGCCTTGGAGTGCAGAATGAAGCAGGGCAAAGGCTAATAGAGTTCTGCCAAGATAATGCACTGGTCATAGCAAACACCCTCTTTCAACAACACAAGAGAAGACTCTACACATGGACATCACTAGATGGTCAACACTGAAATCAGACTGATTATGTTCTTTGCAGCCAAAGATGGAGAAGCTCTATACAGTCAGCAAAAACAAGACCAGGAGCTGACCATGGCTCAGATCATGAACTCCTTATTGCCAAATTCAGACTGAAATTGAAGAAAGTGGAGAAAACCACTAGACCATTCAGGTATGACCTAAATCAAATCCCTTATGACGATACAGTGGAAGTGAGATATAGATTTAAAGGCCTAGATCTGACAGAAAGAGTGCCTGATGAACTATGGACGGAGGTTCGGTAGATTGTACAGGAGACAGAAATTAAGACCATCCCCAAGAAAAAAAAAAGCAAAATGGATGTCTGAGGAGGCCTTACAAATAGCTGTGGAAAGAAGGGAAGTGAAAAGCAAAGGAGAAAAGGAAAGATATACCCACTGAATGCAGAGTTCCAAAGAATAGCAAGGAGAGATAGAAAGCCTTCCTCAGTGATCAATACAAAGAAATAGAGGAAAACAATAGAATGGGAAAGACTAGAGATCTCTCTTCATCTCATCACCTGACTTAGTTACAAATTTTTCTTATGGTGAGACTTACTCTCAGCAACTTGCAAAATATAATACAGTATGGTTAACTATAGATACCATGCTATGTGTTACATCTCCATGACTTATTTTATAACTAGAAGTTTATACCTTTTGACCACCTTCAACAATCCCTCTTCCCACCCTTATTCCCATCTCTGGCAACCATCAATCTGTTTCTGTATCTATGAGTTCAATTTTTTTTAGATTCCACATATAAGTGTGATCATACAGTATTCGTTTTTCTCTGACTTTGTTAACAAGTTCCATCTACGTTGTTAACAAGGTCCATCTACGTTGTTAACAAAGTCCATCTATGTTGACACAAATGGCAGAATTCCCTTCTTTTTATGGATGGATAATAGTCCATTGTGTGTGTGTGTGTGTATAGATACCACATTTTCTTTATCAATTCATCCATCAACGGGCAATTAGGTGCTGTGTGCTTAGTCACTCAGTCGTGTCCATGTCAGTCAGTCTTTGCGACCCCATGGACTATAGCCCACCAGTCTCCTCTGTCCATGGGATTCTCCAGGCAAGAATACTGGAGAGGGTTGTCATGCCCTCCTCCAGGGGAATCATCCCAACTTAGGGATCGAACCCAGCTCTCCCGCATTGCAGGTGTATTCTTTATCAACTGAGCCAAATGGGCACTTAGGTTTTTGGTAAATAATGCTGCAATGAGACTTGCTCACCTTTGTTTGCATTGAGAGCATAGCAGTGTCTGGCATGTATTTTTAAACAAGTAACCTAATTGCTGATTGAAATACTCCTAATAGTAGAGCAAAATGAATTACTGATCTCAGATTTATAAAAACAAGAGTCAACTAACATAAATATTCTTGAAGTCATATGTTTCATCTTTAAAATTCATATAAAATTTGTATTTTAATCCCATATATATCCATATTTAATATAAAATTTCACTTCTTCATTAATAGTTCAGTCTTTACCTTAAATCTGAGCTCCAGGCAGGCCTGCCATATTTATCATGGGGCTCTGAGCATTCCTGCCAAGCTGCATCAGTATCCCTCCCCAAGCAGCCCCTTACCCTGAACCACAAAGACTCCAGTTTGAAAAATGGGAGAGTAACATCTAGGCTGTTTTCTTTCCTCCAAAATTTGATTAACATTTCTAGACAACAATAAGGTGACTGAAGTTTCTTCCACCAGCAAACCTTTTCCTAATATCAAATAATTTACCAGATGCACTTTAGGAAAGATCAACTAGGTTCATCCTCACATTGACAGACACTGATGGGAAGCCTAGGTAAACCTGAAATGGGAAGCCTTGATATAAGTGTTAACTCTAGGTCAAAAAAAAAAAAACTATGCATAGGCAATTTGATTTTAGGGGGATGTTATTTAAGTAATCATAGAAACTCAAATGGCGTTTCTTACAGTAAGTTTTATTATCTATAAAGCACAGGTTGTCATTAACTTAGGCAGGAAAAACCCCAGGTTGCTAAGTATTATGCATGTAATAATCTTATAAGATAGGCACTCTTATTACCACCATCATTAATGTGACAAAACTGAAACTTAATGATAGCAACCAGTATTTATCAGCTTTAAGCAGTTTTCCTCCCAGTTTATTTTCTTCTAAAGTTCTTAAAACTTTCTATTTACTAGCGCATTTGATCCTCACCAAAATTTTATGAAATAAGTATTATTATGATCTTATCATGGTTATTTTTGCTATTCCTACAACTTTAAAATCATTTCAAAATAAAAATTTGACATCATTATTATAAATATATAGAAATACAGCACACATTTGAAAAATAAAAATGTAACTGATGTTATATGACTGCAACATTGTGAGATCTCTTAATTTTCCTCCAGTTCTTATTATTAGAATTTTCTATGTTTCCTTTACTATCTCTATTGTTAGTCAAAACTATAAATATTCGCAAGCCATTACACTAAGATGTCAGCCTTTCTGATTCTTACTTCACAATTAGTTCATTCTTCATTCATGTATACATTCAATCAACAGATAGTTAATATTTATTTAGATAATTGAAAGAACTTCAAAAAATCACTTCATGATAATAACTAAAATTTACATTTCTCATCTGGACAGATGTTAGCGAACTTGCTGTATGTTTACAGAAAATTGGCAAACTAGTGGAGCTAAGGAAACTGAGACTCAGAATGGTTAAATAACTTGCTCATGAAATAATTAGCATATGAGTGATCTGGGGATAAACTGCTCTCCCATTAAAGCTTTACTGCTTATATTTATAAAAGAAACGAGCTTCCAGGAAATACCAAAAGCATATTTTTAAATAACGGATTTTTGATGTGATCAATTCCTTTGAGAAACATGGTAAAATCAGATAAACGGCTGGCAAATTCTGCTGGGGTTAGTTGTTTCTGCTTGCTTTAAACAAACAAGAACATTGCTCAGCATAGGTTTGGTCTACAAAGTATTCTTCTCACAAAACCTATCTTCCTAAAAATGTTAAACAGTGATAGAGAATTGGCACTTTAAGACTCTACATCAGAATTTCTTTGCAGAACTACCCAAAAAGGACCACACCTATCAAGTACAAGTATTGATTTTACTTCTAAATGATTGCCTGCCTCTTGCCATCTCCGCCTTCTTCCTGTTGGTTGGTATCATTAGCAACCTGCTTACTGACCCCAAATGGGTTTCCTGATGAGCTGGTGTTAACAGCACTCCCACTGCATCCTGCTTTTATGGTTTTACGTGTGCTCAATTTAGGAACCCAAGGCACCCAACACTCATAAGCACCAAAATGGAAAAGAGATTTATTTATGTATTCTTTTTGTGATGCAGGCTGAGTTCAGAATGTACAAGAGTCACTTTAACAATAACAAAAATTCCCTTCTTGCAAAGGTTCTTTCTGTGTCACTGGTAAAGATTAAAGCATTGTGTATGTATATATGCCTGTGTGTATGCCTGTGTACACAAGCACAAACACACGCATATGCATTTGTATCAATCGTCTATTCTGGGACACCTTAATATAGATGAAACTATGTGAACACAAATTCTACGTCCTCTAGGATTATTAAAAACAATATCTCTCTTTGTCCTTTGGCTACACATGATAAGGAAATGGAATTCCATTGTAAAGTTTCTTTTTAATTTGAACTAATACTCGGTTTTTAAAATTAAGTTAATTAAATTAAGTTAATTTAAAATTGTTGCATCTCTTTATTCACTCAACAAAAATTTACTGATCTGTCAAGTGTCTGTTTTTCTTTATTAGGTATTTTTATTTGGATAAAATAAAAAACTTCATAGAAGAAGGTTAAATTCTGCCAGGTAGAAAATTAAGCAAAATCTTGCAATTATTTATTGTGATATATACAAAAAAAAAAAATACAAGTTCAGTTTCTTATATTCAAAGCACTGTGACATATTAGGGATGACCTAATACAGGAATAAAATACAAACTGAAAATATTAGCTAAAAAATGAGAGAAGAAAATACAATACACAGATGGAAAAGTCTAGTTTTAAGGAGGATGGCAAATAGGACAATTGCTAAAGATGATAAAATGATGTGGGATCTAGTTTACACAGGACTAGTTTATACAAGTGTAGGGATTAGTTTATACAGGAAAAATGCTGTGCAGCATCACCCAGAAAAGTAGCCTGAATAGGTGGAGATGACAGTACATCCATATGGATAGTGGTGGTGAAGAACTTGCCAATGTTCATTTCTACTGGCCTTTAATTTTGAAGTGAAACAGGAAGCAAGATCATCTGCTAAAAGAAAGCATGGGCAAAGCGGTGTTCGAGTTTTGAGGGCAGAAAAAGGAATAAAATTGTCACCGATAGTGGTAGAAATGTAACAGACTAGAGTTTCTGAGTGCTGAGTGCTAAGTCGCTTCAGTCATGTCCAACTCGGTGTGACCCTACAGACTGCAGCCCGTCAGTCTCCTCTGTCCATGGGATTCTCCAGGCAGGAATACTGGAATGGGTTGCCATGCCCTCTTCCAGGGGATCTTCCCAAATCAAGGATGGAACTCACATCTCCTGAGTCGCTTGCATTGGCTGGCAGGTTCTTTACCACTAGTGCCACCTGAGAAGCTCCAACAAGTAAAACTCAGAGAGCTCGAGGCCCTGCATGGCTGTGTGTTAGGCACTCAGTCGTGTCCAACTCATTGCAACCCCGTGGACTGTAGCTCACAGGCTCCTCTGGCTATGGAATTCTCCAGGCAAGAATACTGGAAAATGAGTGCATGAAGGTTATCAGGAACAGAGAAATGAGGACAGATAATAGATTGTAGGTCCTTGTAAAATTGGGAATAGGGTGCTGTGTCAAATGTATCAGGCTTCCCCGGTGGCTCAGCAGTAAAGAATCCACCTGCCAATGCAGACGGTGGGCTACCGTCCATGGCGTCGCAAAGAGTAGGACACAACTGAGCAACTAACACTTCACTTTCACTTTCCCCCAAATTCATATGTTGAGGTCTTAATGCCTAGTGTGATGCTGATTGGAGGTGGGGCCACTGGGGGGTAATTGTGTCCTGAAAGCAGAGCCCTCATACACTGGATTAATGCTTTTATAAAAGAGGCCTCAGAGAGATTCCCTCTGCCATCTGTCATGTAAGGTTGTCGCTAAAAGACACCAACTATGAACCAGAAGACAAACTTCCACCAGACACAAAATCCTCTGGCATCTTAATTTTGAAATTTCCATGAGTTTGCATGCATGCTCAGTCACATATGCTCTTTCCAACCTGATGGACAGTAGACCCCCCAGGATCCTCTGTTGATCAGATTTTTCAGTCAACAGTGCTGGAGTGGGTTGCCTTTTCCTTCTCCAGGGGATCTCCCCTACCCTGTCTTGCAGGCAGATTCCTCACCACTGAGCCATCGGGCAAGTTGAACTCCCCAAAACTGCGAGAAATAAATTTCTGTGTGTGTAAGCCACACAGTTTATGGCATTTTGTTACACCAGCTGGAAAAAACTGAAACATGTGTCTACAGTTTTGTATTTGAGAAAATCTGAATACGTAATTCTTTCTGTGGGTGTTAAACATATGAATCTAACATTCTGGATGGAATTTTAGGTTCAGACTTTGGATGTAGAGTCAAGACATCTTCACTGAGACTCAATTCAATATTCAGCCATTACCAGCAATGCGGTGCATGAAGTGAGGAGATACCCTGCTCCAAAGCTAAACATAGCACTACCTTGACCACCTTCTAGAAGCAGATTCTCTACTTAAAAACACTGATAGCTTACAATTTATGTCTCTAAGGTAACAAAAAGTCTACACAAACTTAGAATGGGAAGAAAACTAACCCACTTAATCCAACAGTCCACCAAAAGAAGAAATTTTATGTAGAATACAATATTCTTAAGAGATAGTCATCCAAATAGCATGGTGTGTGAATGTGTGCTCAGTCATGTCCGTGTCCAACTCTTTGAAACCTTATGGACTATAGAGGGCCAGGCTCCCCTCCATGGAATTTTCCAGGCAAGAATACTGGAGTGGGTTGCCATTTTCTCTTCCAAATAGCATGGTATTGGCACAAAAGTAGAATTATAGATCAAAAACAGAATAGGGAGCCCAGAAATAAAACCATGCTCTTACAGTCAATTAGTCTACAACAGAAGAGACAAGAATATACAATGGAGAAAAGAGAATCTTTTCAATAACTGGTGCTGGGAAAGGTGGACAGCTCTTGGTACAAGTGAAAAGTGAGATTAGGACATTTCCTCACACCACATACAAAAATACGCTCAAAATGGATTAAGGACCAACTGCAAGCTGAAAACCAGAAAAAATTAACCATTAAACCTAGAAGAGAACATAAGTAGAACATTCTGACATACACTGTAGAAATTTAAAAAAAAATCTATCTCCTAAGGCAAAGGAAATAAAGGCAAAAATAAACAAATCCAGAACAAAAAGACAACCTACTGAATGGGATAAAATACTTGTAAATAATATGATCTATAAGATGTTAATATCCAAAATATACAAATATCTCATACAATGCAATATGAAAGAAAAAAATCAACCCAACTAAATATGAGAGCAGAAGAACTGAATAGACATTTTTCCAAAGAAGATATACAGGTGACCAACAGGCACAAGAAAAAAATGCTCAAAATCATTAATCATCAGAGAATGCAAGTCAAAGTCAAAATGAATATCACCTCACACCTGTCAGAATGGCTATTATAAAAAAGGAAATAACAAGTGTTGGTGAGGATAGGGAGAAAAAAGAACTGTAGTACATCATTGGTGGTGTGGAGCCCTATACCAAGGACACAGGTGCAGAGCCCTGCACCAATGTCATCTATGGAACTGACCGAGCACCATAGCAACCATTGCTATGAGCACCCCTGATCTAAACTGGCCAGATCCATAAGCCCATGTTAGGTAAAAACACCCACCCTAACCAATCACCTAATGCCACTCTTCCAGCAGGAATTTTCTTAGTCTCGAGATTTTAAAAATTGGCTACTGACCCATGAAAGGGTCAGCTCTCCCTTCAGCCAGCCCACTGTTCTAACAGTCAGCTCTCTCTTGAGCCTGTCCACTGTTCTAACAGCGTCTCTCATTCTAATAAACTCTCCTCTGCTCTCATTATGCCTCATGTCTGGAAATTATTTTCCAACCCACACACAGACCAAGAGAGGTGGAATTGTAAATTGGTTCACTCACTATGAAAAACAGAATGGAGGTTTTTCAAAAAAGCTAAAAACAGAACTACCATATGATCCAACAACTCCATTGCTGGGTATATATCTGAAAAAAAAAATGAAAACACTAACTTGAAAAGAAATATGCATTCTAACATTCATAACAGCATTATTTACAATAGTCAGGATATGGAAGCAACCCAAATGCCCATCAACAAATGAATGCATAAATAAGATGGGGTATATGTATATATTCATATATACATAAATATTCAATATTCATATATATATGAATATTACTCAGCCATAAAAAATAAAATTCTACCATTTGCAATAATGTGAATGGACCTACAGAGTATTATGCTTAGTGAAATGTCAGATAAAGATAAATATTGTATGATATTACTTATATATGGAATCTAAAAAATACAATAAAGTAGTGAATATAACACAAAAGAAGCAGACTCACAGATAGGGAGAACAAAACAGTGATTACCAGTAGGGAGAGGGGACAGAGGCAGAGTGAGATAGGGATATGGGATTAAGAGACACAAACTACTATGTATAAAATAAATAAGTTATAAGGATATGATACATAGCACAGAAAAAATAGCCATTATTTTATAATAACTTTAAATGAAGTATAATCTATAAAATACTGAATCACTATATTGCACACTTGAAACTAACATATTGTAAATCAATTATACTTCGATAAAAAGAGAGAGATTCATCCTCCCAGCTTTTGCTTAAAAACTATCAGTAACCAATTGCTTACATCTTCACAAAGAAGACAGCCCATTGATGAATGGTTCTGACTCTGATAAAGTTCTTTCTTAAAACCAAATTCATTTCCTATTAATCCCTATTAGTACATTACTGATATTGACACATATCTTCAAATATTTGAAGATATTTTCCATCTCCCTGAAAAGTCAACCTCTCGCCAAATTAAGTGTCTCTAGCTCTAGATTCAACAACCATACCCTTCCTATGTGTGAGAGAGAAAGAAAGTGAAAGTCATTCAGTCATGTCCGACCCTTTGTGATCACATAGACTATACAGTCCGTGGAAATCTCCAGGAAAGAATACTGGAGTGGGCAGCCTTTCCCTTCTCCAGAGGATCTTCCCAACCCAAGGATCGCACCCTTGTCTCCTGCATTGCAGGTGGATTCTTTACTGTCTGAGCCACCAGGGATGCCCCTTCAGTTCAGTTCAGTCGCTCAGTCGTGTCCGACTCTTTGCGACCCCATGCATCGCAGCACGCCAGGCCTCCCTGTCCATCACCAACTCCCAGAGTTCACCCAGACTCACGTCCATCGAGTCGGTGTTACCATCCAGCCATCTCATCCTCTGTTGTCCCCTTCTCCTCCTGCACCCAATTCCTCCCAGCATCAGGGTCTTTTCCAATGAGTCAACTCTTCGCATGAGGTGGCCAAAGTTTCAGCTTTAGCATCAGTCCTTCCAAAGAACACCCAGGGCGATCAGCATCCTTTAGAATGGACTGGTTGGATCTCCTTGCAGTCCAAGAGACTCTCAAGAGTCTTCTCCAACACCATGGTTCAAAAGCATCAATGCTTCAGCGCTCAGTTTTCTTCACAGTCCAAATCTCTTAATAGCAATTAGTAATCAAATGTCGCAAAACAACATCAGTCTCTACCCCATCCCCTCTATCCCACTGCCATCACACACACACCTACACATACAAACACACACACTTTTTTGGTCTATTACTTGTATTTGATCTGCAAGCTGATGATAACATTCAGGTGTTTCAGATTTTCCAAAGAATAAGAAGCCATGAAAATGAAAGAAATTTTACCTTTGGCAGTAAGAACTATATATTCTACTCATCATTTAAAGGATAGGAAATTTATGTACACATTCAGATTCCTACTGGCTGCAATGTACACACACATGTGGGCATGAGTGTGTGCAGACAGATACACACTCACGTATACATACATAGACACAGACTATTGGCGGCAGAGGCTTGAGACTTGGCAATTACTTCCCATGCTCCCAAGCCAAGGTTCCTAACAGATGCACAACAAATACTTTGCTAAGTGCTAAAAGCACTGTGCTTGTCAGCAGCAGTTTTCAAATGGAAAGAAAAAGCATATTGTACATTTCCATAAATAGCAAATGGGCTACATAGCAAGACTTAATTTTTAGCTAGCAAGACTTCTAATCACTGAATCCATTTTGTTTATAAAGAGGAAATCGAGGCCTAAGGAAGACAACTGACTTACCCAAAGATACATGGTTTATTTGCAACATCAGTTCTACAAGATTCTGTCTTATGTTCTAAAGATTCAGCTGTACTAAAACGTACAAGTCAAGCTCAGAATGGTTAATGACCAAGACTGAGTTAAGGAACATGAAACCACCTTATAAAAAAGATACTGTTTACAAAAAATGATGCTAGTACCCAACTCCTTGCAACCCCATGGACTGTAGACCACCAGGCTTCTCTGTCCATGAAATTTTCCAGGCAAGAATACTGCAGTGGGTTACCTCCTACTCCAGGGGATGACCGAGGGATTGAACCTGTGTCTCTTGTGTCTCCTGCATTGACAGGCGGATTCTTTACCACTAGTGCCACCTAGGAAGCCTTGCTAGTATCTTACAAGAAGTTAAGTCCACAGTGAACATGAGATACTTGACCACTGAACAAGATGCTAAGAGGTACAGCACACACCACAGGTGTTGTGACACAAGATAATCGATCCCTAAATGTGAGGAAACTGTCATAAGGTCCATCTCTTCATTGGGAGTAAGGGGCAGGGAGAATCCTGTGTTCAACATAAACAAAACAAAGCTCTATAGAATTTACTGATATAGATTAGACTTTTTAAAATCCACTTTGAACAATCTAATAGGGCAATGCTAAAGAAAAGCATCTTTTACTATAATATTAATGTAATAAAAACAGATAAGCACAATTCACATTTAGTAAGACAAAAAGAAGTATCAAGATCGGGCCAGAATAGAACACATGTACACCCATGGTGGATGCATGTTGATGTATGGCAAAACCAATACAATATTGTAAAGTAAAAAAAATAATAATAAAAAAAATAAAGTAACATAAAAAAAAGAAAATAATCTTCAATCCAGATCAAAGAGTTCTTTTATGTATCTGTGGTGTGGGTGTGCACATGTTTGTGAGTTTGAGTGTGTGTGTGTGTGTGTGTATGTGTGTGTGTGTGTCAGTTTGGGCCTAGGAAGGGACAGAACCAGAATTTGTTGAGCATCTGTGTCACATACTGCATGTTGCCTTTTACTTATATTATACATTTTAATCTTTACATACCCTCACATAATCCTGTGATGTAGGTATTACTACCTCATTTTGCAAAAAAGGAAAGAAGCTCTGGAGCTTCAGGTCATATTGCTAAGAAGTGGCAGCAGCTAGGCTGAAATCTATGTACGCTGAATATTAAAATCTATAACCATTCAATTGATGTTATATTAATTACATACTAAGGTACTTATCTTTTTTTATTTTTTTCACAGTGTGGACTTGGTCATTCTCATTTAGTTATATACAACCATCAGACCACCCCATAACAAACTAACAATTCTGTTGCATCTCATATCTTCACTGAGAAGAATGCCTAGTAGTTAGAGGAAGGTCAAAACCAGGGACTCAGTATTCTTTGGAAAACTCTGTCAGACAAGGCTTATTTCTCTTTAAACATGCTCTTTGTAAGTAGTGACTCCTGGTGGTTCAGACTGTAAAGAGCCCGGCTGTAATACAGGAGTCACAGGTTTATCTCTAGGTCAGGAAGATCCCCTGGAGAAGGAAATCGCAACCCACTCCAGTATTCTTGCCTGGAGAAATCCATGGACAGAGAAGTCTGGCAGGCTACAGTCCATGGGGCTGGACATGACTGAGTGACTAACACTTTCACTTTCCTCCACATTAACCTGTAAGATGCATATTTAAGTAAAATGGCTGTAGAATTCCTGATTGCAGCAAAGTTTAACAGTGTAAAACCTACTTCCAGCACTAGAAAATGAATGACTCAGTAGCCATTAGATGTAAATTTGTGTAAAATCCTCCACACGTGGGAATGTAGGTATGTTTGACGCACTTCTAAGATATCAGCCTTGCAAGAATCTCATCCACTTATGAGGATTAACTGAATAATCCTCTGAGGGCAAATGAGATGACTTTGAATTAGTTTTCCATGCTGCATAATAATTACCCCAAACTTAATGGTTTAAAATAACCAAAATTTATCATCTCAGGGGTTTCATGGGTCAGGATTCCAGGCATGCATAGCCTAGCTGGATCCTTTGCTCAGGATCTCACAAAGCTGAAATCAAGGTGTCGGACAGCTGAAGGAACTTTCTAGATCTCAAGGTTCTCTTCTGAGCTCACATAGTTTTTGGAAGAAATCACTCTTCTGTGGCTGTAAGACAGAGGTCCTTACTTTCTTGCTAGCTGTCAGCCAGAGGCTCCTATCAGCTTCTAGATGCCACCTCCAAGTCAGAGGCTTATTACCCACTTACTACATAATGGCTCACTCCTTCGAAGCCAGCAGGAAAACATCTCAGTCTCCTAAGAGTGTCTTACAATCTAATCAAGGAAGCGATGATCCTATCTATCACCATTGTCATACTTAAGTGACTGGACGTAAGACACAGGTTCCATCTGCTCCCAAGAGGAGAAGGTTATACAAGGGTTTGACTCATTGGGGGTTACATCAGTGTGTATCCACCACGGACTTGCTATGACTGAATGTTTGGTATCACCCAAGTCCATGCATTGAAACCCTATCCCCTAATTGTGATCATGTTAAGAAGTGAGATTTTGGGGAGGTAAGGACAATTCAATGAAACCATGAGGGATGACCTCATAAATGGGATTAGTGTCCTTCCAAGAGTCCGGAGGGACCTTGCTTCCTCTTTCATCAGGTGATAACACTGAGAAGAGAGCCATCTGTGAACTAGGAAACAGGGTCTCATAAGACACTGAACCCTCACCAATGCAGACAACCTGACTTTGGACTTCCAGCCTCCAGAACTGTGGGAAATAAATGCCTGGTGTCTGTAAGCCAGCCAGTTTACGGTATTTTGTAATAGCAGCCTGAGATGACCAAGACAGACCTCAAATCAGAAAGAAAGCTGTAGCAGTGAATTTAGTCATCCAGATCTTCTTGCTCATCAACAAGTTTTCACTCCATTCTTAATCAGTTGCAGTTTCTGACACAGAACAAGGACAAAGGGAAGCTAGCCAGCTGGGATTTAATTGTCCCATGGGAAAAAACAAAACTCAATTATGAAAGGGTTGCAAGCAAGCTATCAAGAAAATAACACAAACTTCATCCTTCTGATGACCCAGATAATATAGCTAGATTATTTTTTGTTTTAGGACTCCTAATTAGGTCAATATTTTGAAGCATCAATAGGCAGACCCAAATATAAATATAAACTGCCCGGATTTGGCAGATCAGTTGCTTCCAAAGACTCTCTTACCAATCCTGCCCTTTTGAAGCCAAAGGGTAGGTCAAGTCTGAAATATACTGCTGGAAGTGTTGTTTCTCCATCTGTTTCAGTTATCAAAAATGTTAAAGATTCCAACCAAAAAAATCAATTAATATAATAAATGACATATTTGCTATTGTTAGTTACTTCATTGAATATCATTGTTTTCTCAAATTCAGCTGTAGGATTTTTCTTTTCCTGGGAGAGAAAAAAGAAAAATATGGCTAGTTCCTTTAGTTTTTAGAGGAAGTTCATTTTCTTTCTCATAATTTTTTGCCATAGTTAAGGATGGAATTTCAGGAATTAACTATCTACTATGCACCCAAAGATTGTGCTGGGCACTTTTTATGCTCCTCTACTGACACTGAAAGCAAGGATCAGAGATTGTAAGTAATCTACATGCAGTCACTCAGCTAATATATATGGGGATGATGTTGTGCCAGTTCAGGCAGATTTTAAACCCAGATTCCTTTGGTGTTTACTTTTTATCTAAAAACTGTCATTCAAACAGAAGGGAACTTCAGGTGGGTGATCAAAGGAACTCAAATTATGAGGCTAAATAAATATGTGAACTTGGAAGGAATAATTTTTTCAAGCACAGACCTTGAAAATTAAAAAGCAAATAGAGACTTCCCAAGAAAAATATGTTTTTATTTCAAAGCAAGTGAAAATCAGAACCATCCTTTTACATTCCAAAGGACTGTTAAATAGAGACCTTTCCTTTCTCTTCCTGGAGAAGATTCTTCATATTTCAGACATTAGATCTCTCACTCTCTTTCTCCTGCCCTCCCCACTTCCCACACTCTGTCTTAGAAGGAGGAGGTTGCAGCTGTGTTGCATTTCCTATACAAACTCTAAGATTCATAATTTCTTCTTGTTTTCAAAAACCCATCTGCATATACAGGATAATATTTGACTTTTATAGCTTAACCCTGAAAGGGGACATTGGTAACCGATTCAGTTGTTGCTATAAGTAACAATATTCTGCATCAGATCTAGAAATTTCTTGTTTGCTTTCAGGACAAAATAAATTAATATAGATATTAAAAACTTGGAATGAGCTGTAAAAGAAGCAGAGATCTATGAACATCATTAGACAAGTCATCTGCTATGGACATGGTAGCAGAGTCTGTTTCCATTCCCTGCCTATTATCATCCTATTTACCAAAAGAAAAGCTATTAATCATAAAGCATTTCAACTAATAAGCTTCATCCTCCTCAAAGAGCAAAGAAACAGTTGTTCGGTCGCTAAGTTGTGTCCTACTCTTTGCGACTCCATGGACTGCAGGACGCTAGGCTTCCCTGCCCTTCACTATCTCCCCTGGAGTTTGCTCAGATTCATGTCCATTGAGTCAGTGGCAATTTTATAAGCACTGCTCTGTGACTAACGCTATTCTCTTTTGTCCCACTTTTTCTTTCAATTGCCTTTTCATATGTAGCTGCATGGTCAAAAGACTTCTTTGTCCATTCAGATCTCTACCTCTATTTGAGAGTAAAGCAACGTTAGTGAAGAAATGTTACACAATATATCGAAGACGCTTTTCTATAAACGAAAGAAAAAAGCGTTTTTCTCAATTTTGCTCTTTCATGAAGAATTATTATCTGTTTAAAGCTAATCCCGTAAGCATCGTCTTGTTTCCTCAGAAATTGTTCTCTAACAGATATGTTTTCACTTGCTGGTATCTTCGGGCTCTCTGCCTCTCTCTGTTCTCTGGGCGTCTCTCAGCCACCTCTTTGTGCCCCCACATCTCTCCATCTTCACTCTTCCTTTTGTGCATCTGTCGCTGGTTTCTCTCTCACTATTTCTGTTTCTACATCTGTCTCTATCTTCTCTTACTTCTCTAGACTTGTCTCTCTGCTACCCACCTTCCTCGCCACACACTCAATCTCCAGCATCCAGCATTTCCCATCAGATGGGGTACACAGATTTTCCCTGTTTTTAAAAATATACTCTTCCCTTGATCTGTGTAAAGCAAGCATTGAACACTCAAGATTGCTCCTTTGCAAGCAAATTTTAGGGGAAAGGAATCCACATAAGAATTGAGAAGGTACAGCTGAAAAACTCAAAGATAAACCTTTAATAAGAGAGTGCCAAAATGAAGTCGCGAGTGCTAAACCAAAGAGGAAGAGACCCACGAGAACTTGCCGTCTTTGTCATTTGGTTACTGGGAACTTAGTAAAAGCAGTTCCCACAGAGCAGTGTGCACAGCAGTGGATTCCAGTGAGCTGGGGGGTGAACAGGAGATGAAGAAGAGAAAACAGCAATAAATACTTTTTAAGTGTCTACTCTAAGCCAGGACTGTGCTAGGCCTTAGAAATACAATTGGGATCAAGTTTGACAGTCTCTGCCTGTAAGAGCTTCTATAGTCAAGTGGGAAATGAAACACTACAAAGAAACAACATAAATACAGCATGATGATGATTTGACAAAAGAAGCATGGAGTGGTGTGGAAGCATACCAGAGAGGCACTGACATTGGATTCAGGTGGGTGGTAGACATTTAGGGTGGGAGGCAGGGGGCACGGTGAGAAATGTTCCTTTTTTTGTCTTTAGATGAAATTATCTGCAGATACAATTTATGGAGCTATGGCAGCCATCTTGTGACCATGAGGGACAACTCAGAGACTGAAAACCTACATGCTGTGGATGGTAAAGGGAAAAGGCAGAAAGCACCTAGGCTGGGTGCTTGATGACATTTGTTGGGCCTCTGAATTAATCAATCTGGGAAATGATATACCCAGCAATAATATACCTTATTGTTTAAGCTATATTTATATTTTTTAAAAATAATAATAAAAATAAATAAAATAGGGCAAAGACTCCAAATCCTAGTCCCCCTCCTCTTCTTGGGCACATGGCTAGATGATATTTTCAGCCTCCTAAACAGCCTTGTAACTGAGCTCTGGTCACTGGACTGTAAACAGAGGAAAGCACACCCCTTCTGGGCCTGTGCAATAAGAGTAACTCCATGCTTTATCCCCCGCTGTTGTCTGGAGACCTTAGATGCCACAAGATGAATATGACAGAGCCTTCATCAGCCTGGCTCCTCTGATCACCAAATAGATGACTCACCCTTTTAACTACAGTTAATAATTCAGTTCAGTTCAGTCGCTCAGTGGTGTCCAACTCTTTGCAACCCCATGAATCGCAGCACGCCAGGCCTCCCTGTCCATCACCAACTCCCGGAGTTCACTCAAACTCATGTCTATCGAGTCAGTGATGCCATCCAGCCATCTCATCCTCTGCCGTCCCCTTCTCCTCCTGCCCCCAATCCCTCCCAGCATCAGAGTCTTTTCCAATGAGTCAACTCTTCGCATGAGGTAGCTAAAGTATTGGAGTTTCAGCTTTATCATCATCTTTCCAAAGGACACCCAGGACTGATCTCCTTTAGAATGGACTGGTTGGATCTCCTTGCAGTCCAAGGGACAAGTTGCTAAGAGAGTAGATCTCATAAATTCTCATCACAAGAAAAAAATTTTTGTAACAATGAATGGTGACAGATATTAACTAGACTTATTGTGATGATCATTGCTAAATATACACAAATATAGAATCACTACGCTATATACCTGAAACTAATGGCAATTATACCTCAATAAAAATGTATATTTGAAGTAGATGATTAAATATACATTATATCAATTAAAAAAGAAACAAGGTGTAGTCAGAACAATAGTGGAAAACATTAGGGACTGAACTGTGAAAGGAAATGAAAAGCCAAGGTTGGACGAACATTTAAAGCTTACAAATATTTGAAAAGTAGAGAAAAATTACTCATAAAAGAGATAGATAATTCTTCGTTAGGGAAGCAGGAAGGGACCAGGAAACAGTTGGCTTCAACCCAGTTTAACATCACAACCACTCACCCACCAGCCCATAATATTCATGACACTTGTCCTAGAGTCATTCCATTGTTCCCAAATTTCTCCCATTTTGACCCACCTTCATACCGGTTTTTGGCCTTTGATTCCATTCCCCCTTTAGAATCTCCCTCTCCATAGGATTTAGAATTAGTACCTGCCTTTTTGCTCATTTTGCTCTGGCTCCTGATTTCAATCTGCCTTCGGGAACTTTGGATTGATTTTTCTTTTACTATCTTTCTGCTGCTGCTGCTGCTAAGTTGCGTAGGACTCTGTGCGACCCCATAGATGGCAGCCCACCAGGCTCCCCTGTCCCTGGGATTCTCCAGGCAAGAACACTGGAGTGGGTTGCCATTTCCTTCTCCAATGCGTGAAAGTGAAAAGTGAAAGTGAAGTTGCTCAGTCGTGTCCGACTCTTCGCGACCCCATGGACTGCAGCCTACCAGGCTCCTCCGTCCATGGGATTTTCCAGGCAAGAGTACTGGAGTGGGTTGCCATTGCCTTCTCCATCTTTCTGAGCATTACGCTATCAAATACAGTTCTCCATCCAGCCAGTCCCTTAGCAACTGGCCATGACCCAGACCAGCCAACACTAATGAAAACCAACATGTATTGGCTACTTACTAAAGTCAAACACTATGTTAACTAATTTAATTTGTTTTAACAACAACCCTATACATGCATATTTCTACTATCCCCATCTTCAGATGAAGTAACTGAGGTCATACATGGGTAAGAATGAGCCTAGATCCCAATCAGGCAGTCTGACTCCAGAATCTGCTTTCTTAACCACCATGCAGCACTTCACATGCTGCTCAGTTCATCCGATTCCAAAGGGCAGATTTTGAAAATTCCCAGCTTGACAATCAAAGTAAGACAACATTCAAGAAGAATTAAATGAATACTTACTATTTCCAAACATTAAAAAGTAGTAAAGAAACGAGGGCTGAAAAAGAGTGGTGGCTTATTAACCATTTAGGGGTCAATGGTAGCCTTCTCTATAGCATCCTACTCCATCCAAGGGGGTGATGGTACTAGCAATGGGGCTGTCTGTGGCATGAGAATTTAAACAGTATGTGAGGCCCTAAATGTAGACTATTTTATCCAGAAGTTTGATGATGAAGAAAAGAGAGTCAAGAGGCAGAAATCAGGCACATTCTAAATAACGTTTTTTACACGAGAATTAAGTGGGAGGTCTTCAAGGGTCTGGGCAGAAGAAGCTACTGGAGAAGAGAGAGTTGAAGCGAGACAGGGAACTACTGGCAGACCCCAGAGGCAAGGAATGAAATTAAGAACACTGGTGGACGCCCACCTCCAGAGTTCCTCACGGAGGAACTAATTGGGAGAGAAGACTGCAGACAGAGTTAGGGGGTGGAAGGGGAAATTGAGAGCTCACAGGCCTGACTGAGGCCATCTGTTCTCTCCAGGAAGAAGGAGGCAAGCCTTCCACCAAGAATAGCGTGGGTGAAGTGGAACCAGGAGCTTGCAATAATGGTCATAAAAGGATTGTAAGGGCCACCATGGGAAATGGGATAGGGGGCTGATGAGACACGTAAGTAAAAGGATTGCTAAGCAGCATCAAGGGCCCAGCTGAGGACGAAGCTCATAAACTTATAATGGAGGAAATCAGTGTGATTATGTGTTTTCTCCAGCTGGGCTCAGGCTTTGGCAGGAGGAAACAGCTCGTGGGGCTGCCCAGGATGAGGGTTTGGAAAACAGAGAGCTGCAGGAGACAGAGAGGGAAGAAAACAGACAGCCTCTTATACAGTCTTTGAAATTATTTTCATGGCTCCAGACTTAATAGGAAAAATGTTAATCTAGCAGGAGGATGACAGAGAACAGGGAAACCTTGAAATACTGACATCTGTAAGGACATACAGGGAGAGAAAGAAGGTACGAGAAGGAACGGCATCAGTGTGTGACAACAATTTGACTTTTAATTTCTCTCTGCTCCCTATTCCTCTCCATTTTCTTATATTTCCCCACCAGGGAATTATTTAACCTCTGAAATTTACTAGATTTCCACTGCATACTAGTTACTCTTCAACTTCTGTTTTTGCTAGGTAAATTGAGCCTCTCTCATTTGTTGCTGTTCGGTCACTGAGTCATGTCCAACGCTTTGCAACCCCATGCACTGCAGCACCCCAGGCTTCCTTGTCCTTCACTATCTCCCAGAGTTTGTTCAACCTCATGTCCACTGAGTCAATGATGCCATCCAACCATCTGATCCTCTGTCGCCTCCTTCTCCTCTTGCCCTCAATCTTTCCCTCTTTTCCCTCTTGCCCTCAGTCTTTCAAAGTTTCTCTCATGGATCCAAAGTTCATTCATTCAATAGCAGCTCAGGTGTGGTGTGTGAATTAGGAGCAGGCAACTCCTTGGGGTACAGGGGACCTCCCCCACAGGGCACACTGCTGGGAGGCTGAAGGGCAGCCTGGGTTTCAGCCCCTACACTTCCCTTATCTATATGCGTTTGTGCAGGGCATCCTTCCCCGGCTATATTTTCCAGTCCCAAGTGAGCCCAGTGAAAAAATGTTTAAAATATATTCAGCATTGTAGCTCTCTGGATTGGGAGTACAATCTTGATTTTATGCACGGATGTATGAAAATCTTCTATGGAAACATTTTGAATGATGAACACAGACAAAGAAGAGCACAGCTAAGAGGTCTCTAAAGTCCATGTCTTTAAACGAAAGAAGCCCCATGTCATATGAAGTGGCTAAATTCCCTCTCTGATGGTGACTGACGACCCCATCATATCGAGAAGCTTAAAATTCAATGGTTCAGTGCTGGATTCAAACACTGGATTCAAACACTCAGTGCTGGATGTTGGACACGCAAAGTGCAAGTCACTTGACAAGGTCAAGTATTTCAAATACATTTAACGAGCCCAGGAATAGAGAGCGGAACGAGGGAATGACAGGGCTGTCTCTCAAACTTCTAAAAGATATCTTCCTTTGTCCTCAGCTTCCACATTCAAATCCGTGATTAGCAAGACAGCTCAAACTCTATAAACAGAATAGGATGCTGGAATGGGCCAGAAGCATGACTCTGCAGAAGACAGAGGGCCAAGTACCTTCCCTCGGAGCTTTATAAAAAGCTCCTTGGAGCCTTAGTATTTTTAGATAGCAAATTTATTACACCTACCTGCTCTCCATTTTTTTTAAGTCATATTAATCTACAGATAGAATGGAAAGATCTCTAAGACCAGTAGCTCAGCATAATCAATGAAATCGGAGGAATAGCAATTGCCATCTGTTATTTGTTGTTGTTCAGTCTCTAAATTGTGTCTGACTCCTTGCAACCCATGGACTGCAGCCCACCAGGCTCCTCTGGCCATGAGCTGTTTCAGGCAAGAATGTGGGAGTGGATTGTCTTTCCTTCCCCGGCTGATTCTCCTGACCCAGGGATCAAACCTGTGTCTCCTGGTAGCAGGCAAATTCTTCACCATTGGGCCACCTGGGAAGCCCATCTATATTAAGCATAATTTAATCTAACCAAAGACATTGTCTCCTTTCTGTGAAGAATGATGTTTTTTTCCGAACATGCAGGATAGTACAAGATTAATCTTTTAGGGATTCCCTGGTGGCTCAGACAGTAAAGAGTCTGCGTGCAATGCAGGAGACCGGGGTTTGATCCCTGGGTTGGGAAGATCCACTGGAGAAGGAAATGGCAACCCATTCCAGTATTCTTACCTGGAAAATCCTTGCTGGAGGAGCCTGGCAGGCAATAGTCCATGGGGTCACAAAAAGTCTGACATGACTGAGCCCCTTCACGTTTTCACTTACATTTAGGTTATAGTTTATATATGTATATAACCATGAATGCCCTCTAATCCAAACAATCAGAATGTATCTAGCAAAAAAGTACATGAAGCATAAACTAATTTTAGCTTTGCAATGAAAATACCTATTGATAACCTAGAAGACACATCCTAAAAGAAATAAGAATTAGTGTCACTTAAACTCTTAATCTTTGGAATTGAAGTAGAAACTGGAAAAAAAATAGTTCATTTGTTTATTATTAATAGTTCTCCTGATAGGACATTAACATTTATATCAATAACTGATTTACAGAGAAGACTCAGTCATGCATAAGTGAATAAATATCTATGGAATTTAAATGACTACTTATCCCTTCTGCCAACAAAAATATTTCTCAGCTATAAACTCTCACTGTCCATTTTAACAACAGGGATATAAATTAATTGCAACTTTATTAAAGAAAGACAGGATTCAGAATAAATGTCCATAATACATTGCAAAATTAAACATAGTTTTAAGATTATATACAAGCTATGCCATCATTTATTGCACTGGCAATTATATAAGTATGGACATATGTACTTTATGGTTAACACACAGAAATATGGAACTTGTATAATGTTTTCCCTAAAAGCATGCTGCTACGAAACTCCTCTACCCATGGTTTCTTAAAGTCTACCTTTTCTCAGTGAAGGGAAAAAAGGTAATGTGTATAAGTCTTAATCACTAGTCGAATAGTAGAGCAAGTAAATATTTGGGGCTTATGCTAGGCAACAAGGCCAAGAAAAACAGTGAAATATAGAAAGAGAATACAGTGTCTAATTCTGTCCTATTACACCATCACAACCTCAACTGTCTTACCAATACAAAAGGCAATACCTGAAGCTCAATGCTCCTTATACCAAGAAGGTTGTGATTAAAAAAAAAAAAACACTACACACAGGAGACTATATTCAGTATCCTGTAATAAACTATAATGGAAATTTTTAATTAAAAAATAAAAAAGAAGTTTGCAATTAAGGGTCTAAGTTGTAAAAATAATGGAAAATAACAGGGACACAAAAGTGTGCTGATATTCCAGATGTGGATCAGAAGGCAATCATGTCCCCTAGTCAGAGGCTAAATGGAAATGTGTGAGTAACGCTGCATTGTTTAGTATAATGGCTCATTAGGAACTCTAAGAAGAAAAATGCACTACAGGATCAAAAGTGATGTTTCCAGAAGCAAAATAAAACCATCATCTGGGACCCACTGATCAGGCCTCTTTTGTGTTATTCAGGAAGCCTGATCACCCTCTGGATGGTCTCACTTCATACCATCAACCTAATTACCATAAAACATTTCTATCCAAATTCCGTGCTTCAAGATGGTTGGCAGACTCTGTGTCACCGTGTTGCAACTTTAAAAACTAATATTTAAAATTTGTGTAAATATTGTAAATATCCTTGGTTAACTGAAACTCGGAATGAAAAGGTTCAGAGGCTTTTCTTGACTCCATCATGGAGCATTACATAAGTCATTTTTTGCATCCCATATTCTCAACTACAATATGCAAACAATATGCACAGTCTAAGCAACTGTCGCAATCAGCCATCTTGGGTTACATGTGTTGACCTTCTGCAATTTTCCATTGATCGAAGAGTAACATTGTCTACCTTCCTTGAAATCTACTAAAATTCATGACAACATCAGATTTATAAAGCAATCTCATATATCTAATTTGTTTTATGCTATTTGAGTCCTCTGAGATACCAATGTCTCCATTCACAGTTGAGTACAGATGAGTTCTGAAAGACTGAATGATAAATACTATCACTGATAAAGCACAATGGGAAATTCAATTATTCTGAAGTGTAAGTGTATTGATAATTATAATGACTGAGCATGATAATATGAGGTATCTTAAAATATGTGTAGGGCTTCCTGGGTGGCTCAGCAGTAAACAGTCCACCTGCAATGCAGGAGATGCAGGAAATGAGGGTTTGATCCCTGGGTCGGGAAGATCCCCTGGAGGAGAAAATAGCAACCCACTCCAATATCCTTGCCTGGAAAATTCCATGGACAAAGAAGCCTAGTTGGCTACAGTCCCTGGGGTTGCAAAGAGTTGGAGTCAGACATGGCTGAGCACACACACACACAAACAACAAAAAAAAATCTTTAATTGAATCAATAGTATTTAAATGTGCAAATATTTTACAGAATTCAGATAATTTACTTAACTTCCATCCCAATCTCAATCAGCAATAAACATATATTGAATATCTTTCCATCATACAACCAAACACTGCCAAGGTTGCAACTCCTTTGTTTTGGTGTATATCTACAGATATTTCTTAACCTTTGCCAGTCATTTTGTAAATGTGTGCCATTATTTCAAGGGTGATTAAATCAGAGTCTAGATAAAAGAGCTCCAATTCATCATCAAGATGAGAAAAGCTGCTAAAAGCATCAGTGAGTCAATAACATCTTTTTTTTAATAAAAATGAACATTAAAAGGGGGAGACTTTCCATAACTCAGTTTTTAAAGCACATAGAAGCTACTATAATTTGAAGAAAATTCCAAGGATTTTGATGCTCTAATAATGTGATTTGATGATTATCAGTAATTATTTTGAGCATTTGAACAAATTCAGAAATTCTTGGGGGCTGGTTCGTGGTTGTCTTGGTTTTTGATGAGAGCTCTGGCCTACCCACAGTAATCCTACTTGCGAGGAGTTTCCCAGGTAGCCCCTGTGAATGCAGGAGGCACAGATTCAATCCCTGGGTTGGGAAGACTTCCTGGAGGAGGAAATGACAACCCACTCCAGTATTCTTGCATGGAGAATTCCATGGACAGAGGAGCCTGGTGGGCTACAGTCCATCCAGTCACAAAGAGTTAGACATGCTGAGCACTGAGGGTACAACTCATTATTATTATTATTATAAGTACTATGTGGAAATGATGCTTTTGAACTGTGGTGTTGGAGAAGACTCTTGAGAGTCCCTTGGACTGCAAGGAGATCCAACCAGTCCAGTCTGAAGGAGATCAGCCCTGAGATTTCTTTGGAAGGAATGATGCTAAAGCTGAAACTCCAGTTCTTTGGCCACCTCACGCGAAGAGTTGACTCATTGGAAAAGACTCTGATGCTGGGAGGGATTGGGGGCAAGAGGAGAAGGGGATGACAGAGGATGAGATGGCTGGATGGCATCACTGACTCGATGGACGTGAGTCTGAGGGAACTCCGGGAGTTTGGTGATGGACAGGGAGGCCTGGCGTGCTGCGATTCATGGGGTCGCAAAGAGTCGGACACGACTGAGCAACTGATCTGATCTGATCTGATGTGGAAATGGGAAGGCAAAGATTCAAACTGTGTTCCACAGTTCCACAGTTCCATTTAAAAAAGCCATGAAGAAAACCAACAAATTATGTTCCACAATTAAAAAAACAAATCATGAAGAAAACTCCTTTTCTTTTTATCCCTACTAAAGCACAGGGGAGATCTTCAATCAACTTAGGTTGTATGCCTTATTATATCATCACCCTTAAGGAGATTCTACTTTGAGGCATATGATAACCATCTTCCCTAAAAATTAGATGGATACTAAGTCTCATCTATCTTTTCCATCACTTTTTTTTCTTTTTGAATTAATTTTTATTGGAGTATACTTACTTCACAATGCTGTGTTAATTTCTACAGTATAGCAAAATGAATCAGCCAACACATACACAGAACTTCTACTTTTTGGATTTCCTTCCCACTCAGATCTCCATGTTGCATTAAGTAGAGCTTCCTGTGCTATAGTATGGTCTCATCACTTTAAATCCTATTTGAGGGTAAACAAGGTTCCAACACATATGTATCTGTATACGGCTACCAAAATAATACAACTACAGTTTCAGATGCTGAGCCAAGAATGGGCCCACGAGATAAAATGCTGTAACCGACTTAGTTTTCCGCATCACAGTGTTTCTTACAGAATGTTTTCTATCCCTGTCCTCCTTCCATGTAGATCACACCCATATTAAACAGATTTTTAAAAGCCACAAGTACAGGAACTCTAAACACTTTTTCAGTCTCCATTCAGTTCAGTCACTCAGTCGTGTCCGAGTATTTGCCATCCCGTGGACAGCAGCATGCCAGGCTTCCCTGTACTTCACCATCTCCTGGATCCGTAACCTGACCAGGATGATAGGACATTGCTAGGCAGGCTCACTGTACTCACCAGTATCCACTTCTCAAAGGAAGGTAACGAAATAAGAATACATGAACACACGATGTTCTGCTGAACATGTTTGACAACTTAAATCTTAGATTGTTTATCTGCATCGGAGCTTACTGCTATAGACCACTGATTGAAGGACAATCACCAG
>NW_011494800.1:8886520-8909683 GCF_000754665.1 Bison bison bison
CACCAGAAATGATTTTTTACATTTTTGTAAATTATGTAAATTACATTAACATATATGTATGCAATATGTTATAAATTATGTATTTGTTATATATTCATTTCGTATATACACATATGGATATGTATCTAATTTAGAATTGATTAACCCACTGCATTATTACCAGGGCATCTTAGGACTACAATTACTTCTATTTCTATGTTCTCCTGTTCTAATTGGACTTTCAGGAAAGTTTAGTTAATACACAGTGTATAATAAATATTTAATTTTCTAAGTATACATTTTTATAATAAGCCACTGTAAGTCTATACTTTTTCAGCATTCAGCGTACATCTTTGACACAAATATCCTGTAAAAGATCATCTTACAAAATTGCATTGGGACTGCTTACAAGTTGATTACAGGTAGATAATAAAGAGGGGCTTTCCAGGTGGCACTAGCAGTAAAGAACCCGTCTGCCAATGCAGGAGGTGTGGGTTCAGTCCGAGTTGGGGAGATCCCCTGGAGAAGGGAATGGCAACCCACTCCAGTAGTCTTGCCTGAAGAATTCCATGGACAGAGGAGCCTGGTGGGTTACAGTCCGTGGGGTCACAGAGAGTCAGATACAACTGAAGTGACTTAGCACACATGCACAGATGATAAAGAAAACAACCTCAAGAAGGAAAGAAAATGTCATTTAAAATACTTCCTGTCACTTAAAACTGTGCAATCCATTCTTTTCAATTAAGGGGCAGATCAAACTTGGCAAGTCTTCTCTGCTGAACTTGACTGACCTGAATTTTGCCACCATTTCACTGTCACTTTAAATCATCTTTGCAGAAAGAACTGAGAAAATAGACATGTTTTCTGGGTTTGACAAGCAACAGCAGAACTGAAGTAAGAGAAGATAATGGACTTCCTGCTGTTGATTTCTTCCTACATTCAGTTTTTGTTCTGGAGCTGGTAGTAGACACAATGCTAATGAGATCCTCTTCTGATGATTGAAAAGATGTTCTGAAATGATTTGTTCATCTGGCTCCTGACTATTGTTGTTAAAAATACATTTTATACATCACTTTATGATTCCCCACCTAGGAAGCCAGAGAGGACTTCTTTGTTCCCATGCAGAAGGAAAGTCATCAGTTTCTTTTTGTTTCAATGTGTAATATATTTTCCTCAGTGGTAGAAAGAAATTTTTAATTTATTCTAAAGATTTTATATTAGATTTTATTTAATGATTCTAAATAATTACATATTTGGTCTATTATCTATGGTGAATGAAAAATAGCATGGTAATGGTGAATTCCTTTTGAAAATACTTTAGTATTGCCTACTTATTTTTCTGATAGTAAGTAAGCAATGAAGCCATTCAAAGAGAGGAAACAGCATATAAAAAACCAATAAAAAGTTTAAGGTAACAGGAACAGGAGAAAGGATAATCCATTTTAAACAACTTAGGAGAATTGAGATTCTGTGACATAAGTACTAATATATCAACAGTTCACTTGAAAAGCAAAATCCTTCTTATACATATACACAGAATTTTATAGTGATGTATGCCAAAATAAAAAAAAAAATTGATGATGAATTTCCCATTTGGAGGAGAAGGAATTGGTTCCTCCATGTCTTATTCCTGTTCTAAATAAAATAAAATAAATCATCTGCTTCACATTGTCTGCCCTCCACCTCCTTCTGGGGACCCCAGACACTCCCAGTTTCCAACTTCTCCCAGTTACTCTACTCAGGATCATGCATATGTGTGCTAAGTCTCTTCAGTCATTTCCGACTCTTTACAACCCTACATAGGACATTCAAAATATGCAAATCTGAGATTTCATGAACAGAGGAAAGGTGTGGATTTTGCAATCATGTTGGGAATAAATGTGTTTTTGGTGTAGAGAAGTGGATGAACTCACCACTGACAAAAGGTAACAGGAAAAAAAATTAAATACAAGAAAGGTAGATAGGACAAATCTACAAAAGTAGATCTTCCAGAAAAACAGCACATCACAAACCCAAATTATAGTAAGTAAACAGAGATAGCTCAAAGTTAGGTTGAGGAAGAGGGACAAGGAAGAGACAACTGTATACACAGACAGAAGGGAATGTGCTGGAATTGTGTCTGTGCATGCGGTAGAACGGCACTGGAAGAGGATGGAGAGGAATACATTATCCCATTTCTGCCCCTTCATGTTTGTCTTTGCTACTTTTATTTTCCTCTAATCTCAGGAAATTCCAAGGCTAATATTTTGGAATTCAGATGTCCTTTTATTGACAAGTTTGCTGATAAAGCTATCATTAATTTTACTGATTTTACTGGAGTAAAAATTGTACTCAAGGACTTATTTACTGAAATTTGTTTCAATTACTATACTTAAGATCTTGTATAATTTCATTTCTGTACAAGAAGAAACAGAGGCCCAATGTATCCTATAAAAGGCTTCCCGGGTGGTTCAGGTGATAAAGGATCTGCCTGCAATGTAGGAGACCCAGGTTCAATCCCTGAGTAGGGAAGATCTTCTGGAGAAGGGTATGGGTACCCACTCCAGTAGTCTTGCCTGGAGAATTCCATGGACAGAGGAGCCTGGTAGACTACAGTCCATGGGGTTGCAAAGACTTGGACATGACTGAGTGACTAAGACTAGCAACTAACTAATGCCCTATAAAAAATACTACAAAACTATTAGTTCTAGTAGATTTTCAAATGTTTCTGGGGCAATTTGTTAACTTCTTGAGCAAAATGGTGCTTTGGGTCTATTTTTTAATCTTTAAAAATCTATTAACTTCCTCTTAATACTACTCCTGATTTTTATGGTAGTTTTATTTGAAAGAAAATGAAATGATTCCAATGAAGATTGGAGCATCCAAACTGCGGGTCTTGGGAAAATTTTCTCATGTTCTACAACTTTCCATTTTAAAAAGGTATCCATGAATCATTCTACTTTCTCCATCTGCTATTTCTCCTCCTTCACAGGAATTTTTGTTTCTATTTTATTTTCTATTTTACTTTGAAAATTCTTCATGGATGCAGTGACCTCTTAAATGGGGTTCCTACTCTCCAAGTGGTATCCAAACCACAGAGTAGAATGCAGAAGGAAACATAAACATGTAATCTAGAAAATAAATTAAACCTTGTGCTGCTACGTTGCTTTAATCGTGTCCAACTCTCTGCAATCCTATTAACTCACCAGGATGCTCTGTCCATGGGATTGTCCAGGCAAGAACATTGCAGTGGGTTGCCACGCCCCCCTCCAGAGGATCTTCCTGACCCAGGGATCGAACCCACATCCCCTGTGGTTCCTGCATTCCAAGCAGATTCTTTACTGCTGAACAACAGCGAAGCCCAAATTAAGCCTTACTAATAATTAATAAACTGTGGAAAATTCTGAAAGAGATGGGCATACCAGACCACCTGACCTGCCTCTTGAGAAACCTATATGCAGGTCAGGAAGCAACAGTTAGAACTGGACATGGAACAACAGACTGGTTCCAAAGAGGAAAAGGAGTACTTGTCACCCTGCTTATTTAACTTATATGCAGAGTACATCATGAGAAACGCTGGGCTGGAAGAAGCACAAGCTGGAATCAAGATTGTCAGGAGGAATATCAGTAACCTCAGATATGCAGATGACACCACCCTTATGGCAGAAAGTGAAGAAGAACTAAAGTGCCTCTTGATGAAAGTGAAAGAGGAGAGTGAAAAAGTTGGCTTAAAGCTCAACATTCAAAAAACTAAGATCATGGCATCCGGTCCCATCACTTCATGGCAAATAGATGGGGAAACAGTGGAACCAGTGGCTGACTTTATTTTGGGGGGTTCCAAAATCACTGCAGATGGTGACTGCAGCCATGAAATTAAAAGACACTTACTCCTTGGAAGGAAAGTTATGACCAACATAGACAGCATATTCAAAAGCAGAGACATTACTTTGTCAACAAAGGTCCATCTAGTCAAAGCTATGGTTTTTCCAGTACTCATGTATGGATGTGAGAGCTGAACTATAAAAAAAGCTGAGCACTGAAGAACTGATGCTTTTGAACTATGGTGTTGGAGAAGACTCTTGAGAGTCCCCTGGACTGCAAGGAGATCCAACCAGTCCATCCTAAAGGAGATCAGTCCTGGGTGTTCACTGGAAGGACTGATGTTGAAGCTGAGGCTGCAATATTTTGGCCACCTGATGCAAAGAGCTGACTCATTTGAAAAGACCCCAATGTTGGGAAAAATTGAAGGCAGGAGGAAAAGAGGACGACAGAGGATGAGATGGTTAGATGGCATCACTGACTCAACGGACATGAGTTTGGGTAAACTCTGGGAATTGGTGATGGACAGGGAGGCCTGGAGTGCTGCGGTTCACGGGGTCGCAAAGAGTCGGACACGACTAAGCGACTGAACTGAATAATTAATATTGGTCTCTCCCAAGCACATTTTATCTTCCTTACTTTGGTCATATATAATCTAGGGTAAAAGATGCAACTTGGAAGGAAAAAAGGAATTTCACAGTTTGGGGACAGTTGACAAAGGCACTCTGAACTCCTTTGAAAATAATATAGTTTGGTGTGTCTGCTTTTTAAGAGATTTATAGCAATCATCTTAATAGTAGAATATTATAATGTATGTATTAGTGTTAATGCCACAACAAATCACCACAAACTTAGCTGCTCAAACATAAATTTATTATCTTACAGTTCTTCAGGTCAGAGGTCCTATATGAGTCCCTCAGGGATAAAGTCAAGACGTCAGCAGGCTGAGTTCCTTTCTGGAGGTACTGTAGAACAACCTGTTTCCTTGCTCATTTGTGTATTGCTGGCAAATTTCAGGTCCTCATGGTTGTATGACTGTGATCTCCATTGTCTTGCTAATTGGCAACTGAGGGCTATTCCCAGCTTCTAGAAGCTGCCCTACTCTTTGTCTCCTGACACGTTGCCTCTGTCTTCAAAACCAGCAACAACAAGGCAAGCCCCTCTCACGTTTTGAATCCCTATTCCCTTCTCTCTCCTTGCATCTCTCTTATCCATTCTTCTGTCTTCCATTTCCATTTTTAAGAATTCATGTGATTACATTGGTCCCACCTTGATATTCTAGGATAATCAATCCCCCCATTTTAACACCCCTTTCATCTTAAAGTTATATGGCAAAAGTTCCTTTTGCCAAATAAGATAACATACCAAGAATTCTGGGGATTATTTGAAGGACCATTATTCTGTCTACCACACTTTGAAATTGTTTTGTGTAACACAGAAGTTCACCTGCAACTTTGTGTGTGTGTGTGTGTGTGTCTGTGTGTGTGCTCAGTCACTCAGTTGTGTCCAGCTCTTTGTAACCTCATGGACAATAGCCTGCCAGGCTCCTCTGCCCATGGGACTTTCCAGGCAAGAATACTGAGCTGTTTGCTTTCCCAGGGAGTCTTCCTGATTCAGGGATGGAACCCACATCTCTTATATCTCCTGCATTGGCGGGTAATTCTTTACCACTGTGCCACCTGTGACATTTTGTGTCACAAAGATATTGACCTGCAACCTTGCACCATAATAAATAAACATTAAAAATAAAAATTTACCTAGCTTTTAAAATATCTACACAATGAAGTTTTGGCCCATTATTTTAAAATGTTAAAATATTCCATCTTCAAATTGCAAAAACAGCTTCTGATTGACATTGGCAAAGACTGAAATTCCCTGGGTGAATTTCAATAAAAACCTTGGTATATTTGATAAACGGAGAAGGCAATGGCACCCTACTCCAGTACTCTTGCCTGGAAAATCCCACATGCTGTGGAGCAGCTAAGCCTGTGTGCCACAACTATTGAGCCTATTCTCTAGAGCACGTGCCCCACAACAAGACGAGCCACACAGTGAGAAGCCCACACACCACTACTACAGAGCGGCCCCTACTCGCTGCAATGAGGGGGGAGCCTCTGTAGCAACAAAGACCCAGCACAGCCAAAAATAAATAACAAAATAAGTAAAATTATTTTTAAAAAAACGTTTAAAATAATGTTTATTTCATCTTCATCTCATTCATCTCTTAAAAGGGATATTTGTATTTTTAAACAGATATCTCTACTATAGCTTTAATTTATACAACAAATAAATATATTGTTATAAGTAAATATCCCTTATAAATAAATATCAATATACATGTATATTTATAATGCATGTCCTAAATTTTTACTTATAGTTGTGAGCCACAAAATTGAAAATTACACTAAGAAGTTCACACTAAATATATTTGGTTGCTAAATTACAAGTTAAAACTACAAAATAAATGCTTACCAATCTGGTATCATCACTTTTGCAAGAGTTTTATAACCAGTAAGTTAGATCCTGATTTGTCAGCATTTCAATTTGCCACTCAAAATGTCACAAAAAGAATGGTTACCAAGGAGCCCAAATCTTTCCATTTTGGAAATACTCAACAAACATTTTTTTAATACCTCTTTTCTAATAGGCAACTGAATTGGGAGAGAGAGAGGCTGGGAAGATTTGGGAGAATGGCATTGAAACATGTAAAATATCATGTATGAAATGAGATGCCAGTCCAGGTTCAATGCACGATACTGGATGCTTGGGGCTAGTGCACTGGGACGACCCAGAGGGATGGTATGGGGAGGGAGGAGGGAGGAGGGTTCAGGATGGGGAGCACATGTATACCTGTGATGGATTCATTTTGATATTTGGCAAAACTAATACAGGTTATGTAAAGTTTAAAAATAAAATAAAATAAAATAAAAATTTTTTTAAAAAATGAATTTTAAACATTAAGCTTTAAAAGTCACTGAAACATTTGAGATCTCATTTATACTTCTTCAGAGTATAGAATTCTACTTCTACAGAGTAGAGAATTTTATTTTCTGGTTATCTGAACACATATTTCCTCATTTCTTGCTGTGAAAACATCCAAATAAGATTTTTGAAATGCTTTAGCAAAACCTCTGGTTTTCTTGGTTCCTCTATGGCTGTTGTGTAATGGATTTTTTTTTTTTTTTACTAGGAAAAAGCTAGTCACAAGCAAAGATGTACATATTGTTAACCAATGGGTCGATAAACTTCTAATAATGTTCATAAATTTATTTTTCCTTGGTAGAATGGATATTTCCCATCTCACGTCATACTGTTTATTTGTATATGTGTGTTTGTGGCTAGTCAACATATACAGCTGTTTCCCTCTAAAAGTAGAAGTTAAATCCATCCTACTTACCAGACTATTCCCTGAGCCCCAGAGCCAATAGGCTTTAGATTCTGGTAGCGTTTGAGAACCGTGAACGTTGAGTCTCCCACTTCCACGCTATAGAACTGGTTGTCAACTTTGCTTTTGCTCATGTTGTAGTGTTTGGCGATATATGACACATCCACTTGTTTATTGAATCCCTGTGGAAAAGAACAACAAAAACATGAGACAAGTGGACAGCCAGAATGGCAATGAGCCGCAGAGAAGCCTGTTCTTTCGACGATTACTAATACTGTGTCATCTGTAACAAAATTCTATAAACCTGCATTTCACACAGGAAAAAATATCTATTAGCCCACACATGATAATCTGGAGTAAAAGAGCTTAGAAATGTGCAAAGAAAAATTTGTTTTCGATGTTAAAACTATTTATGATAAAATATTCTTAGATCTGCCTCATCTTTTCTGAAATGTTTCACTGAAACCATATATTTATGCAGCAAACACCTACCAAACATATACCGGCCCCAGAGACCATGTTAGATATTAATACGTCAAGGATGATCCCTGATCATCTGTTGTAACAGCCATATGAAGAAGAATAAAAGAATGTATTCAGGTCTTCCCTAGTGGTCCAGTGGCTAAGACTCTGTGCTCTCAGTGCAGGGGGCCCAGGTTCAATCCCTGGTCCGGGAACTGCTCTCAGATGCCGCAACAAAGAGTTGGCATGCCACAAGTAAAGATCTCATATGTCACAACTCAGACCTGGCACAGCCAAATAAATAAACTTAATTTTTAGAAAAAGAGCAATGAGGGCTAATTTGCCTTAAAAAAAAGGTTGTATCTACATCCTTTTCTCAGAAACAAATGAGATACAAAATAATGCATAGTTTTAATTTGGAAAGTTTGAATTAAATAGTGTTGACTTCTTTTGCTCTCAATAATACCAAAAGTGCTACTATCTTGCATTGAAAGATTTTAGTCACTAACACTGTTCTAAAATACCACATGACAGCTTTTTTATTTCAAGCTTAGATTTTAAGTATCTCAATTGCTATATCTTTCATTTATCACTAAGAGAAATTCTATTCAATATATTTAGCAATTGAAGAAATTGCTATTTTGAATCATGATTTATGAATATATATAATGTAAATATCCATTATCCATGATCATTGTTTATGCATAAATGATCTTACATTGCTTTCTATGACATTAAGTAGTTTGGATTCTGTAGTGAGAAGGGACGTTACAGAATATTATCCAGCCTCTTCCTTGCGGCACACATTGGTGGATGCCTACCCAAAAAGTCATTCATTTCCTTCTTGCTTACGTTGTTCAGGTTTTGAGCACACACATGCTCCATGGGTTCCTTCCAAGTTCCAGCACTTGACAACTGAACAGTCTAAACCAGTGGTTCTCTTTAGAGGTGGTGCCAACCCTTAGCAGGCATTTGGGAGACCTGTGGGCATGTTTTGGTGTCCACAATAACAGGAGATGTGGTTTATCAGCCAGTGCTAGTGGTCTACGAGTGGGACATTCCCCACTCATAGTGAATGGGACATTTCCACACAGTGAATAATTTTCTATGTACCTTACAATTTTTGAGCATGCCAAAGTTTTAACTAGTAAAAAATAAAACAAAACTGGCTTTAATGTTCTGAGCCCAGAATCTAAACTAAAGGTCTTTGGTTTTAACATATACTGACCTCAGAAAATCTAATTCTCACATAATATGAAAGAAAAATTAAACCTTCTCAGGCTCTGAAATTCTAGCTGATAATAAAACCATTTCCTAGACATTTAAAAAATATTTTTAAATTGGAGAATAATTGCTTTACAATATTGTGTTGACTTCCGCCATACATACATCAACATGAATCAGCCGTAAGTATACATATGTCCCCTCCCACCCCATCCCACTCCTCTAAATTGTCACAGAGCACTGGCTGGAGCTCCCTGTTCCTGTACTAAACTTCCCACTAGTTATCTATTTTCCATATGGTAGAGTATATATGTCAATGCTACTCTCTCAATTTGTCCCGCCCTCTCCTTCCCCGCTGGGTCTAAAATCTGTTCTCTGTCTTTGTCCCTATTCCTGCCTTTTAAATAGTTTCATCAGTATCATTTTTCTAGACTCCATATATATGACTTAATACACCAAATTTGTTTTTCTCTTTCTGACTTTCTTCACTCTGTTTAACAGGCTCTAGGTCCATCCATCTCACTAGAACTGACTCAAATGCATTCCTTTTTGTGGCTGAGTAATATTCCTTTGCATATATCCTTAGACATTTTGGCATTTCATTAAATGCCAAATTAAATTATTGAAATAGAGTACAAACTAATATGCCCTAGTATGCTCTTGGAAGACGGGCAAGCAGCATCAACGATGCAAATGAGGAGAATACAATGGGGACTGTGCAGACATGGTGGCAAAATCTACGAATCTAGTGCAAGAATCTTAAGACCTCAGACAGACTTGAGACCAAAATACTCGTGACAGAAGCAGTCTATGATTGGGATGCATATGCTAGAAACAATCCAGTACCAATGCACTCAGACCTCAAAGAACAGAATGGACTATATTAGGAATCTAGGTTGTTTGGACAGAGACTGAAAATTCAAGTCATTTACAAATACAGTGATGAGAGGTTTGAAATTCAGGAGGCAGTCTGTGAAGCACAGAACAGAAAATTAAACAAGACTATTAAGAATCAGAGCATTGTAAGCCCATTCACGGGAGACTAAACAGTTTATAATTTAGACAACGGGTGTGGACAATAACAGAAACAAGGACATTATAACAATCCTTTATTTCAACCACAGTATCAGGAACTGTTCTCCACATCTATAATCCATTTCTACTCTAGATTTTTTTTTTTTTTACATATTGGTAAAGTAATCCTAATAAAGTCATTTTTCCTCTCAACTAGGAAAGGTTAAATAAATCGTAGTTAAACTAACAAATGAATTTCATCTGTCAAGGTTGTACATGCGTGCTATGTCACTTGAGTCATGTCCGACTCTTTTTGACTCTATGCACCATAGCCCGCCAGGCTTCTCTATCCATGGGATTCTCCAGGCAAGAATACTGAAGAGGATTTCCATGCCCTCCTCCAGGGGATCTTCCCGACCTAGGGATCAAACCTGCCTCTCTTATGTCTCCTGCACTGGAACATGGATTCTTTATCACTGAGCCACAGGGGAAGCGCCCCCCGTCAAGATTAATTGGGGAAGAAATGCCTGACTTGCCATTTGGCATGTTCTGACTCTTCTTTACATTTTTTACTATTCTATTTCTGACCACCCACAAAGTTCTTAGCATACATGAGTCTCATCAAACCTATTTCCTTCTTCCCCCATGTATTCTCTTCACCTCTGGAATGTCACTTATTCCAACTGCACTCCACGTGTGTAGCGATCCTCTGTAATGATCCTTTTGTTCCAGACCTCTGACACTGGAGACAGAACAAAAAGATAAGTCCCCGTCTAGATGAAGACAGTCAAAGAAGCAGGGAGTTAAAATATGGATGGTGTAGCTTAGAGCAGAATAAAGAAAAGATGCTGGGAGCAAACAGAGTAGCAACTAATTGCCTGCCTACATTCACTACCATTAATTCATTCAACTACTAGGTACAAAACCACCACAGATGCCAAGCCATGGTTTAAAATTGGTTATGTTGAAAAGAAGACTTGATTTGTGTTTCCTCTGGCAAACCTTATTCCCAGTCCTCCCTGCCTCTAGCTGGTTCTCAGATGTGCATCTGCGTCTGGACCACCTGGGAAGCTTGATCAAATACAAATGACATAACCCCTCAGAGATGTGAATTCAGGCCATCAGGATATGTCCTGAGGGTCGGGAGATTAGCAGGCAGTCCAGGTGGCTCTGATTTGAGGATGTGACTTTGAGAAAGGCAGCATTAGAACATCATTCTCACAGTGTGCTCCTTGGAGCATCCATATTGGCATCACCTGCACACATGTTTAGACCTACGACTGCCTCACTCCCACCCCAATCCTATTGAATCAGGAACTTTGAGGTCCAACATCTTACTTTAATAAGCCTTCTAAGTGTTCTGATGGATATTCAGAATCACATCCTGGAGTGAAGGACTGCCTGAAGCCTGTGAAACAGATCATACAGCTCTGCCTGAGATATTGGCAAAGTGAAACACTTACTACACAGCAGAAATAATATTTATGCATCTACATCAGGGAACACACTCTGTGTCTTTACATATTGCCAAATTCCATTGTCCATGGCAAACACAAACTGGCAACCAGAATGCCTAGTTAGGACAAGGCTTTATCCTGTATCTCAGATTCAAGTATTTGAAAGAGACCCACTGCTCCAGACTCAAGGACTAACAAAATCTTGGTACTCACACAGGTCACCAGCTGGCCAAGTACTATGTAATGGAGTATAGCATTTCATCCCAGCAATGGACCCACCTGAGAAGTACCCTGTAATTTTTCCCAGTGAGTGCCTGGAGCAGGACTTTTCACATAAAGGGGAAGCTATAAATGGACTTGGTGGTAGTTTGGTAAAATGTTTAAAACAATCACAGAGCTTGGACTAAGAGCAAAATTTTAGCTACAAAAGTATTCCTTGTCAAAAAGAAAAAAATAAAAGTAACTCAAACGAAATACCTAATGCCCTGACACATTTTTTAAAATAAAAATTACTCCGTGATCTTTTTTATCCATTTCAGAGAATATAATTTCTTACAATAATATTGAAAATCATCATTGTGAAGTTTGTGAATTCACACATACACACACACACACACTTTCCTTCCTTAATTTCCATGCAGTCTCTCTTGTCATGATTATAAAGGTCGAATACAAACTCTTCTCTAAATATGTGCCTATGAAAATATGCTATTAAGCACACTATAGAAAATATGATCAGTGATGAAGAGCTTTTTCACCAGTTGTATATTTTAATATATTCTTGGTTCATATCCCAGAACTAATGATTTGAACCCAAGAAGGGAAGAACCAAAAATTCATATTAGAAAGGCATGAGTGAATGTTCAGTCATATTTGACTCTTTGTGACCCCATGGACTGTAGCCCACCGGGCTCCTTGGTCCATGGGATTTCTCAGGCAAGAATACTGGAGTGTATTGCCATTTCCTACTCCAGGGGATCTTCCTGAGCCAGGGATAGAACCCACATCCCCTGAGTCTCCTGCATTGGCAGGCAGATTCTTTAGCACTGCACCACCCAGAAAGCCCATTGGAAAGGTATGACTTTAGTTTAAGGCCAATAGATTAAGGCAGAGATTCTGATGTTTTAATATAGATCAGAACTTCCTGAGGAGCTTATAAAACAGATTGCTGAGCTCCACCAAAAAGTTTCTGATTCAATGGAACTAAGACAAGACCAAGAGTTTGTTTTTCTAACAAGCTTCACAAACTTCAAGAACCACTATTTTGAAGAACAGTAGATGTAAGAGATCTCACCACTCAACAAGGGCTAGTTGGAGAGGCCAAAACTCAGAGAAATGCAGGTTAAACCAAGTAAACAAAGGATGCGGAAGTTAAAAATAAGGCCAAGATGACTTTCCTTGGTACCAGCACCCCTATAACAGGCCCGGATGTCACATTCCCTAGGATATGTTCTCCTACCTCACAGGTGCAATATAGCGCCCAGTCAACTTTACCTCACTTATCTCATGGAAATAAACATTCCATGACCTATTTATATTAAATTTATATAAAACATGGGAGGAATGTATGAAATTCACAAGTATTCACACATGCTCATCAAAATGAAAAGTCTCTTTCCAGAGAAGAAGCTAAGATGTTGATGAAATTAATTATAAATAAGAAATATTACATTAAAAATGATAAATATCACAGTGGTAACATTTGGATGTCAATACAGCTCAAAATAACTACAGGTTTAGAATAGTCTATTCTATTATTGGGTTAGGGTGAATGGATGTGAGAGTTGGACTGTCAATAAAGCTGAGCGCCAAAGAATTGATGCTTTTGAACTGTGGTGTTGGAGAAGACTCTTGAGAGTCCCTTGGACTGCAAGGAGATCCAACCAGTCCATTCTGAAGGAGATCAGCCCTGGGATTTCTTTGGAAGGAATGATCCTGAAGCTGAAACTCCAGTACTTTGGCCACCTCATGCGAAGAGTTGACTCATTGGAAAAGACTCTGATGCTGGAAGGGATTGGGGGAAAGAGAAGAAGGGGACGACAGAGGGTGAGATGGCTGGATGGCATCACTGACTCGATGGACATGAGTCTGAGTGAACTCCAGGAGTTGGCGATGGACAGGGAGGTCTGGCGTGCTGCGATTCATGGGGTCGCAAAGAGTTGGACACGACTGAGCGACTGATCTGATCTGATTCTATTATTGACTCAAATTATTTTTTAAAGTATTTAACTCATTCTTTCACCAAATACTAATCTTATATTTAAATGACTTGACAATTTACTTGATACAGACATAATAGAATTTTCTTTGAAAAAATTCAAAACAAATTCATTTCCTCCCTGTCCCCCATCTGCCAAAAAAAATGTTTAAGCTAAATTAAAAGAAGACATTTTGTTACTAGCAGTTTGGTAGGCAGAAAGGAAATCTGAATAGAACCTGTTCTGTGAAAAGACTGCATATTACAGAGAACTATAAAAAAGGGGGGGCCTTGTTTCATGATTGCCCATCATCAGTTCAGTGGCTAGCACATTGCTTCGGAGTTTGCAAAGAAAAATGTCCCACGTTACTGATCCTATCTTGCAAATGTCCAAAGCCTTGGTTGCATTTTTCTCAAATTTAATAACCTGTATGTCATCCCCTCCCCATTTTCATTTGTGCATGGCTGGCCAATGTTACTGCCAGTCAGTTCCTGAGCAGGAAGCATTAAGGTTTAAGAATTTTTAGATGTTAAGTTTCTTTAGTTTCTCTTGAATGATATAACTGAAAAGATCATCAGGCCTGGATTAGTTCTGCACTTAATATCTATAAAACCAAGCAACTTTATTGTTTCATTCATTTATTATTTATATTCTGTGTGGTTTCAAAAAGGATTTGTGCAGTTCACCATAAAAGATATAGAAACAATAAAAGCATTAAATCCATTTTTAAGAGCAAATGTCAAATAAAGCAGGCTGAGAGATGACAGTCTTACCAGAAGATTTAAGTTACGAATACCTACTGTCTGGAACACAAAAGTCAGTGTCATGCTTATAGCAAGCCAAAGAAAAGCATGACAACAACAGAACCACAGTGAGTGGCAAGTTTTGATTTGCTAATTTCATGAAGTATATCATACAATAGTCCATAGGAAAAGCAAAAGTTCTTCAGCACTCAACCCTAAGGGAAAAAATATTCAACAGTTCTTTATATAACCCTGGAATCAACAAATAGGCAGTAGATACAGCATTTTTTCATCAAAGACATAGAACTCTGCTCCATACAAGTCATATGATATCAGTCCTCAATAAGGCAGGGGGAGAAAGATGAATCAGCATTAATCACTTACCAAGTAAAGGTGAACTTCATATTCTGTTAGATACTATATTCAACACTAACAACAGGTGGGGGGAATATAGAGTTGTTAATTGGCTCAAAGTCTTGATACTTTTAATTATTAATAGTTGTACCAATTAGTATGAATTGAAGTTTGTCCAAATCCAAAACATGCGGTTTTCTTTTACTAAACTATTCATTTGTTCAGCTAAAATAACTTACAATGGTGATGTCATTTTCTTATGAAAAACTGAGCTGTATGAACAGAGCTTAAGAGAGATGAATGAGTAACACATCCTACTCTTTCATTGATCAATTGCCTTAGTCTGGAGTTTGAAGTTCACTGAACAGTTCAGGATTGAAGTAGACAGTCTTGTGTTGGTGACGGAAATCTGGATTTTCAGAGTTGCCCAGAAAATGTATTTGTTAAATGCTTGAAGTGAAAGTGAAAGTCGCTCAGTCGTGTCCGACTCTTTGCGACCCCATGGACTATACAGTCCATGGACTTCTCCAGGCCAGAATACTGGCATGGGTAGCCTTTCCCTTCTCCAGGGGATCTTCCCAACCCAGAGATCAAACCCAGATCTCCTGCATTGCATGCGGACTCTTTACCTGCTAAGCCACAAGGGAAGCCCAAGAATACTGGAGTGGATGTTAGATGCTTTGTGCCAGGCACTATTGAAGATGCTCTGGATGTGATGTCGATCTAGCTCAACAGGATAGCCAAGATGAGTCCACTACAAAACACATCTCCAGAAAATGAACTGGTCAATCTGTTGGATAGTACTTTACCACTGATATTTGGATACTGAAAACTATCTGCCAAAAGTGATGATTCTGCTTTTGACACAAGTGATAATGAGCTCTTTAGTCTTGTAGTTATGACCAATATATTGAATTGCTCATGATGGCCCTCCATGATTGAAATATAAAGTCAGCAGGAACAATGCCTGCTACTCTGTTTGTTATGCCAGAAAGGAACGTGTTGAATCCATTTAAAATCTGAATCACATAATCTACATATGAGTTTTAAAGGGGAGATTTGAGACAATATTTAATGACATTAAAGATGATTAAGGTTTCTGAAAAAGTAATTGTGGTTTTGGACAGTGAATTTTAAATCATTAAAACTAGGCTCAAAAACATCTTTATTAGTCAAATAGGAACCATTATAATCAACATATTTCTGCCAACAAGAAATATGTTTGTTTATTCCTGTAGCATAAAAATCCTTGCTTTGGGATTCAGTGAACTCTTAGAAAGCATTTTCTGCATCCTGCTGGTTATGGAAGCATTTTCCCTGCAAAAAGTTCTCAAGATGCTTGAAGAAGTGGTAGTCAGTTGGCAAGAGGTCAGGTGAATATGGTGGAAAAGGCAAAACTTCAAAGCCCAATTCATTCGACTTTTGAAGTGTTGGTTGTGTGACGTGTGGTCGGGTGTCATTATGGAGAGCAATCAGGCCCTTTCTGTTGACCACTGCCAGCTGCAGGCGTTGCAGTTTTGCGTGCATCTCATCGATTTGCTGAGCGTACTTCTCAGATGTAGTGGCTTCACCAAGATTCAGAAAGCTGTAGTGGATCGGATGGGCAGCAGACCACCAAACAGTGACCATGACCTTTTTGGGGGGGTGCAAGTTTGGCTTTGGGAAGTGCTTTCAAGCTTCTTCTTGGTCCAACCACTGAACTGGCCATTGCCAGTTGTCGTATAAAATCCACTTTTAGGGGCATGTCACAATCTGATCAAGAAATAGTTCATTGCTTTTGTGTAGGATAAGAAAAGATAACACTTTAAAAGAACAAATTTTTTGACTTTCAGTCAGCAAAGATTGAAGACAGGAGGAGAAGGGGATGACAGATAATGAGAGGGTTGGATGACTCACTGGATATGAGTTTGAGCAAACTCTCCAGGAGGTGGTGAAGGACAGGGAAGCCTGGAGTGCTGCAGTCCATGGGGTCACAAAAAAATCAGACATAACTCAGCGACTGAGCAACAACACGAGGCACCCATGTATTGAGGTTTTTCACCTTTTCAATTTGCTTTAAATGCTGAGCAACCATAGAACAGTCAACAGTGAGTTCTTCGGCAACTTCTTGTGTAGTTGTAAGGGGATCAGGTTCAATGATCCTCTCAGTTGGTTGCTGTCACCTTCCGCTGGCCAGCCAATGCACTCCTCATCTTCAAGGCTTTCATCTCTTTTGCAAAAGTTCTTAAAATACCACTGCACTGTACTTTCATTAGCAGTTCCTGGGCCAAATGCCTTATGGATGCTGTGAGTTGCCTTTGCTGCTGTATGACCCATTTTGAATCCGAATAAGAAAATCACTTGAATTTGCTTTTGGCCTAACATCATTCCCCTAGTTAAAAATAAATATAAAATAAACAGCAAGTAATAAGTCATTAGCAAAAAAAAAAAAAAAAAGTGAAAAATGCACATTAAAATGATGTACAGAATAACATTTATTTAAGAATGTATTCCAGTATCTAACAGCAAAGTTCAACAATGTCAAAACAGAATTATTTTTACATCAACCTAAATCAATTTTGTTCTGTCCTGAGCATATTTTCCCCATTCAACTTCTTGAAGTGTTTCCACTTTAAGAGGAAAATTGCAGTATGGAATCTTTTATTTATGCTGGTTGGCCCAGAGACCCTTACTCTGTGGAATCAATGGCTTGTTACAAATCAGTAATGCAGTAAAAACTCTTAAGACGTTTGTTTAATCACTATTTTCACTTATGTGAAAAAGTATATAACAGTAAGCAATAACAGGACAGGCATGCCTTCTGCCTGCCTGTTCTTTGTATATAACAGAAGATAACTAATACTGCTTGAATACCTACTAAGTACCATGCTTATATTAGGACCAGATGCTGTGTTAGTGAAGTCGCTCAGTCGTGCCCGACTCTTTGCGACCCCATGGATAGTAGCCTGCACCAAGCTCCTCCGTCCATGGGATTTTCAAGGCAAGAGTACTGGAGTGGGTTGCCATTTCCTTCTCCAGGGAATCTTCCCAACCCAGGGATCGAACCCAGGTCTCTCACATTGTAGACAGACGCTTTACCGTCTGAGCCAAAAACACACAAAAGACTTAAGTATTTTCATTTTGCACTTGAGAAATCCTAGACTGGGTACTTCAGCAAAGGGTAACAGTACAACTTTTATCTATGAATCATTACTGTGAGGCCTTGGGCAAGCTTTTAACAATCTTAGCCTTAGTCCTTTTATATGGAATGCCGGCAACATATGCATATCTTGGAAATAATGTAAGTTTCATTCCAGTTCACCATAATTTAAAAAAAAAAAAAGAGAGTCACATGGATTTTCTGGCTTCCCAGTGCATATAAAAGTTGTGTTTACACTATACTGTAGTCTCTTAAGTGTGCAATAGTATTGTGTCTAAACTCCAATGAGCATGAAGTGAATCATAGTCTTTTAGCTGGTGGAAGCTCTTGTCATGTCCTTGGTGACTGCTGACTGATCAGGGTGGTGGCTGCTGAAGGTTGAGGGGCTGTGGAAATTTCTCAAAGTAAGACAACAATAAAGTTTGCCACATCAACTGACTTCCTTTCACAGATGATTTATTCGTAGCATACAGAGCAGTTTCATAACATTTAACCCACAGTAAAACTTCTTTCAAAATTGGAGTCAATCCTCTCAAACACTGCCACTGCCTTATCAACTACGTTTACACTTCAGTTCAGTTGCTCAGTCGTGTCCGCCTCTTTGCCACCCCATTGCCGTAGCACACCAGGCTTCTCTGTCCATCACCAACTCCCGAAGTTTGCTCAAATTCATGTCAAGTCGGTGATGCCATCCAACCGTCTCATCCTCTGTCGTCCCCTTCTCCTCCTGCCTTCAATCTTTCCCAGCATCAGGGTCTTTTCAAATGAGTCAGTTCTTCGCATTAGGTGGCCAAAGTGCTGGATTTTCACCTTCAGGATCAGTCCTTTCAATGAATATTCACGAATGATTTCCTTTTGGATTGACTGGATCTCCTTGCAGTCCAAGGGACAACAGCACAGTTCAAAAGCATCAATTCTTTGGCACTCATCATTTGTCCAACTCTCACATCCATACATGACTACTCAAAAAACCATAGCTTTGACTAGATGAACCTTTGTCAGCAAAGTAATGTTTCTGCTTTTTAATACGCTGTCTAGGTTGGTCATAGCTTTTCTTCCAAGGAGCAAGGGTCTTTCAATTTCATGGCTGCAGTCACCATGTGCAGTGATTTTGGAGCCCCCCAAAAATAAAGCCTGCCACTGTTTCCACTGTTTCCCCATCTATTTCCCATGAAGTGATGGAACCAGATGCCATGATCTTAGTTTTCTGAATGTTGAGTTTTAAGCCAGATTTTTCACTCTCCTCTTTCACTTTCATCAAGAGGCTCTTTAGTTCTCTGCTTTCTGCCATGAGGGTAGTGTCATCTGCATATCTGAGGTTATTAATATTTTTCCAAGAAATTTTGATTATAGCTTGTGCTTCATCCAGCCTGCCATTTCGCATGATATATTCTGCATATAATTTACATAAGCAGAGTGACAATATAGAACCTCAACATACTCCTTTCCCTGTTTGGAACCAGTCTGTTATTCCATGCCCAGTTCTAACTGTTAATCCGTGACCTACATACAGATTTCTCAGGAGGCAGGTCAGGTGGTCTGGTATTCCCATCACTTGAAGAATTTTCCACACTTTGCTGTGATCCACACAGTCAAAGACTTTGGCATAGCCAATAAAGCAGAAATAGAAGTTTTTCTGAAACTCTCTTGTTTTTTCCATGATCCAGTGGATGTTGGCAATTTGATCTCTGGTTCCTCTGCCTTTTGTAAATCCAGCTTGAACATCTGAAAGTTCATGGTTCACGTACTATTGAAGTCTGTGTTGGAGAATCTTTAAGCATGACTTTGCTAGTGTGTGAGATGAGTGCAACTGTGTGGTAGTTTGAGCATTCTTTGCCTTTGCCTTTCTTTGAGATTAGAATGAAAACTGACCTTTTCCAGTCCTGAGGCTACCGCTGAGTTTTCCAAATTTGCTGACATACTGAGTGCAGCACTTTCACAGCATCATCTTTCAGGATTTGATATAGCTCAACTGGAATTCCATCACCTCCACTAGCTTTGTTAATAGTGATGCTTCCTAAGGCCCACTTGATTTTGCATTCCAGGATGTCTGACTCTAGACCAGGGATCACACCATTGTGGTTATCTGGGTCATGAATATCTTTTTTGTATAGTTCTTCTGTGTATTCTTGCCACCTCTTCTTAATATCTTCTGCTTCTGTTAGGCCCATGCCACTTCTGTCCTTTATTGCGCCCATCTTTGCATGAAATGTTCCCTTGGTATCACTGTTTTTCTTGAAAAGATATCTAGTCTTTCCCATTCTATTGTTTTCCTCTATTTCTTTGCATTGATTGCTGAGGAAGTCTTTCTTATCTCTCCTTGCTATTCTTTGGAACTCTGCATTCAAATGGGTATATCTTTCTTTTTCTCCTTTGCCTTTCATTTCTTTTCTTTTCTCAGCTATTTGTAAGGCCTCCTCAGGCAACCATCTTGCCTTTTTGCATTTTTTTTTCCCTTAGGGATGGTCTTCATCCTTGCCTCCTGTACAATGTCATGAACCTCATTCCATAGTTCTTCAGGCATTCTATCTATCAGATCTAGTCTATTGAATCTATTTTTCACTTCTACTATATAATTGTAAGTGACTTGATTTAGGTCATACCTGAATTGCCTAGTGGTTTTCCCTACTTTCTTCAATTTAAGTCTGATTTTGGCAATAAGGAATTCATGATCTGAGCCACAGTCAGCTCCCAGTCTTGTTTTTGCTAACTGTATAGAGCTTCTCCATCTTTGGCTGCAAATAATATAATCAATCTGATTTCATTATTGACCATCCGGTGATGTCCATGTACAGAGTCTTGTCTTCTGTTGCTGGAAAAGGGTGTTTGTTATGACCAGTGCATTCTCTTGACAAAACTCTATTAGCCTTTGTCTTGCTTCATTTTGTACTCCAAAGCCAAATTTGCCTGTTACTCCAGGTGTTTCTTGACTTCCCACCATTACATTCCATTCCCCTATAATGAAAAGGACATCTTTTGGGGGTTTAGGTCTAGAAGGTTTTATAGGTATTCATAGAAGCATTCAACTTCACCTTCTTCAGCATTATTGGTTGGGGCATACACTTGGATTACCGTGACATTGAATGTAAACTATTTTTTACATTATATTCTAAATCCTTTGTTGCCATTTCAACATTCTTCAAAGAAAATCACCAGGAGTAGCTGGCTTCTCAAGAAACTACTTTTTTTGTTCATCCCTAAGAAGCAATTCCTCATCTGTTAAAGTTTTGTCATGAGATGGTAGCAATTCAGTCACATCTTCAGGCTTCACTTCTAATTCTAGTTCTCCTGATTTTCCACTGCAGGAATCTTCAGTTCTTCCCTCCACTGAAGCCTCAAACTGTTCAAAGTTCTGCAGGAGGGTTAGAATCAACTTCCTCTAAACTCCTGTTTAATTGATATTCTGACCTTGCCCCATGAATCACAAATATTCTCAATGACAACTAGAATAGTGAATCCTTTCCAGAAGATTTTAAATCTACTTTTCCCAGATCCACCAGAAAAATCACTGTTTATGGCAGCTCTGTCCTTTCAAAATGTCTTAAATAATAAGACTTGAAAGTGGAAATCATTCCTTGGTTCATGACCTCCATAATGGATGCTGTGCTAGAAGGCATGAAAACAACATTAATTTCACTGTACATATCCATCAGAGCTCTTGGGCGACAAGATGCCTTGTCAATGAGCAATAATATGTCAAAAGGAATCTTTTTTTGAACAGTAGGTCTCAACAGTGGGCTTAAATTATTTAGTAAACCATATCATGAATAGATGTGCTGCCATGTAGGCTTTGCTTTTTCATATACAGAGCACAAGCAGAATAGATTTAGCATCATTCTTAAGGGCCCTAGGATTTCCAGAATGGTAAACAAGCATTGGTTTGAACTTAAAGTCACTGGGTATATTAACCCCTAATAAGACAGTTAGGCTGTCCTTTGAAGCTTTGAAGTCAGGCATTAACTTCTCCTCTATAGCTATGAAAATTGGCTTAAAACACAACGTTCAGAAAACTAAGATCATGGCATCTGGTCCCATCACTTCATGGGAAATAGATGGGGAAATAGTGAAACAGTGGCAGACTTTATTTTGGGGGGCTCCAAAATCACTGCAGATGGTGACTGCAGCCATGAAATTAAAAGACCCTTGCTCCTTGGAAGAAAAGCTATGACCAACCTAGACAGCATATTAAAAAACAGAGACATTACTTTGCCAACAAAGGTCCGTCTAGTCAAAGCTATGATTTTTTTGAGTAGTCATGTATGGATGTAAGAGTTGGACTATAAAGAAAGCTGAGTGCCGAATAACTGATGCTTTTGAACTGTAGTGTTGGAGAAGACTCTTGAAAGTCTCTTGGACTGCAAAGAGATCAAGCCAGTCAATCCAAAAGGAAATCATTCCTGAATATTCATTGGAAGGACTGATGCTGAAGCTGAAACTCCAATACTTTGGCCACCCTGATGTGAAGAGCTGACTCCTTGGAAAAGACCCTGATGCTGGGAAAGATTGAAGGCAGGAGGAGAAGGGGATGACAGAGGATGAGATGGTTGGATGGCATCACGGACTCGATAGACATGAGTTTGAGCAAGCTTTGGGACTTGGTGATGGACAGGAAAGCCTGGCCTGCTGCAGTCCATGGGGTTCCAAAGGGTCAGACATGACTGAGTGACTGAACTGAATTGACTGACTCTTTGGCAGTTTCCTCATTTCTCTCAGCCTTTGTAGAACTAAAGGAACTTGAGATCTTGCTCTGGATTAGGTTTTGGCTTCAGGGAATGTTGTGGCTGGCTAAATCTTCTATCCAGACCAGTAAAACTTCTTCCATACCAGAAATAAGGATGTTTCATTTTCTTATCATTCATGTGTTCACTGGAGTAGTGATTTTAATTTCCTTCAAGAACTTTTCCTTTGCATTCATAACTTGGCTAACTTTTTGGCAAAAGAAGCCTAACTTTTGGCTGATCTCAGCTTATAATGGGCTTCCCTCATAGCTCAGATGGTAAAGAATCCACCTGCAATGCAGGAGACCCTGGTTTGATTCCTGGGTCGGGAAGATCCCCTGGAGAAGCAATAGGCTACCCAGTCCAGTACTGTTGGTCTTCCCTTGTGGCTCAGCTGGTAAAGAATCTGGCTGCGATGCAGGAGACCTGGGTTTGATCCCTAGGTTGGAAAGATCCCCTGGAAAAGAGAAAGGCTACCCACCCCAGTATTTTGACCTGGAGAATTCCATGGACTATACAGTCCATGGGGTCACAAAGAGTTGGACACGACTGAGCAATTTTCACTTTCACTTTCAGCTTATAATGACTTCCTCACCAAGCTTAATCATTTCTAGCTTTTAATTAAAAAGTGTCTCAAGACACTGCTATAAAATCAGTGTACAGCCAACAGGTTTCAGAATGGCCAGGTAATA
>NW_011494800.1:8909783-8912416 GCF_000754665.1 Bison bison bison
TAATAAAATATTTTTCTATCATTTGTGGTGGAGACAGTCAGTTCTCTGTGGATACTCATGTGCTCTACTACATTTCCCAGCCTCCCTTGCAGTTCTATTGGGGCATTTCTGGCTGAGGGATTACAAACAGAAGAGGCAGGTGCCACCTAATGCATTTTGTAGGCATCTTGACCTTTTTAAGAATGAGTTAGAGATGTATTGAGTATATAACCATGCCGGGAGCCGGCACATTGCATATTGAGTGCATATTGCATATTGAGTGCAGCACTTTCCACAGCATCATCTTTCAGGATCTGGAATAGCTCAACTAGAATTCTATCACTGCTGGAGCCAGCGTGAGGAACTCCGCCCATGGCAAAGGTCATGAGGAAGGAGGCTCGGCATACGCAAAGGCGGGATCGAGCCTCAGGAGTACCCCTGGAAATTCTCGAGCATCTATCCCCAAAATCAGAGTCTGCCTCCTTTCTGCTTTGTGCTTTCACCCACACCTCTGACTTTACGGGGGGGCTGTCCCCCACTACCTCTCTCTGAAAAAAGAGTTAGCTTACAGCTCCAGTTAATAATTCCTGGGTGTGACAGTGTTTCAACCTACAAACTCCTTTGGAAATCCTCTAGCCTGCCTGAATAGGTTTTTCCGGCCACATGTGATTGTTCAGAGCCTCCCAACTGTGAGAGGCAGGAGATGTTCTAAACTGTCTAAACACAGATTCCTTTGAGTAGTTAAAAGATTGATTAGAAATTGTATTGGTGAGGGGTTTTTCACTTGTTGGGCCAATGTTTGCTGCTAAGTCTCCATACTCCTTACCTACTATGTCCTTGGCAGTGTATTGATTGATATAATGGGTGTATAGAAATGTAAGTGGTAGCCTCAATGTTTGTAACCTTGGACCCTTGAGTTAATTCTTTTCTTGATTGAGCCCACCTCACCTTTGCCCTATAGGAATGCAACTCTATCCAATGCTTTTTGGAGGCTGGCGCCTGACTTTAGAATAATCGCCTGACTTTAGAATAATCACCTTTAGAGAAAAATAAGTTTCTTAAAATGTTAACAGGCCTCCTGGCCAGAAGATGATGTAAATCACCTGAACTTTTGCATATGATAAGTTTGAAAATCTGGCTTCGATTAGGACCAGGAACTTCTGTCCTTGCATGACTCCACCCCTTCCCCCATTATCCTCTATGCACAACTTAAGGTATAAAAACTACTTTGGAAAATAAAGTGCGGGCTTTGTTCACCGAAACTTGGTCTCCCCATGTCGCTCTCTCTCTCACTCTGGCTGAGTCTCCATCTGGAGCGCGGAACCCACCATGCTTACTAATTATGCCTGGGCTTCTAAGATCCGACCGGGGAGGCCTCAGTGTCTCCTCTCCTTCGGGAGGATGGAAGGACGCCTGCAGCCTACGTAAGTGGTGCAAACTTCTTGTCTTGAAGTCTTATTGGTCTCCCATGTAAACCAAGCTACTCAGCCTCTTTTCTCCACTGAATTTCCTCACTGAGCTATCCTCATTCTATTACTCTTTATATCTTTGATAAATATTTAAATAAATAGGTCGCCTATGCCGTCTCTCCTTTGAATACCCTGGATCAGCCGGGGCTGGACCCCGGCATAACCAGATAAATATATACCTTTAGAGAAGATAAACAAAAGAAGAGTTGAATAACATATTCCTGCTTAGTACTGGTTTTAGAACTCAGAATGAAAGTGGACATTACTCTTCTTAACCTACTGAAAAATTTCACCTTTGCTAAAATTTTAGCCTTTGAACCCCAACCTCAATAACAGCTTTGCAGAAGAGCAAAATTATCACTTCATATATTTTTTGAAATCTTATACCAGAAGGTAATGAAATTAAAATAGTGTATTTAAGGAATTGGGTTTACCTGGTACTCAGATGGTAAAGAATCTACCTGCAATGCAAGAGCCCCACGTTCAATCCCTGGGTTGGGAGGATTCCCCGGAGAACAGAATATCTACCCACTAATTAGTTGATATCTTAGGAACACTTATATAGATTAAAGTGGAATCCACAAATTGGTGCTTTTCTGACACAGCATTAAAGTAATGCTCACCAGGCTTCAGCAGTACGTGAACTGTGAACTTCCAGATGTTCTGCTGGTTTTAGAAAAGGCAGAGGAACCAGAGATCAAATTGCCAACATCCGCTGGATCATGGAAAAAGCAAGAGAGTTCCAGAAAAACATCTATTTCTGCTTTATTGACTATGCCAGAGCCTTTGACTGTGTGGATCACAATAAACTGTGGACAATTCTGAAAGAGATGGGAATACCAGAGCACCTGACCTGCCTCTTGAGAAACCTGTATGCAGGTCAGGAAGCAACAGTTAGAACTGGACATGGAACAACAGACTGGTTCCAAAGAGGAAAAGGAGTACTTGTCACCCTGCTTATTTAACTTATATGCAGAGTACATCATGAGAAACGCTGGGCTGGAGGAAGCACAAGCTGGAATCAAGATTGCCGGGAGAAATATCAATAACCTCAGATATGCAGGCAACACCACCTTTATGGCAGAAAGTGAATAAGAACAAAAGAGCCTCTTGATGAAAGTGAAAGAGGAGAGTGAAAAAGTTGGCTTAAAGCTCAACATTCAGAAAACTAAGATCATGGGCATC
>NW_011494800.1:8912516-8915054 GCF_000754665.1 Bison bison bison
TTGGAGAAGACTCTTGAGAGTCCCTTGGACTGCAAGGAGATCCAACCAGTCCATCCTAAAGGAGATCAGTCCTGGGTGTTCATTGGAAGGACTGATGTTGAAGCTGAAACTCCAATATTTTGGCCACCTGATGCAAAAAGCTGACTCATTTGAAAAGACCCTGATGTTGAGAAAAATTGGGGGCAGGAGGAGAAGGAGACGACAGAGGATGAGATGGTTGGATGGCATCACTGACTCAATGGACGTGAGTTTGGGTAAACTCTGGGAGTTGGTGATGGACAGGGAGGCCTGGCGTGCTGCGGTTCATGGGGTCGCAAAGAGTCGGACACGACTGAGTGACTGGACTGAACTGAACTGAACTGAACTGACAGAGCACTATTAACCAAACACTGAAAACCACAGATAATTCTGGGATCTTTTACAGCACAATTATTTTGACAGATATAAGCAATAACTTGCTTTAATCTGATTACTACCTCAACCATAATTGCTCTCATAATATTGAGCTACCTTTACATTCAGGTTAAGATCATTCAACAAGAAGTCAAGCCTGAACTTTCACATGCTTCAAGCAAACCAAACACATACTCACGTAAACCAATAGAGAAGTTCATCATTACAGAACCAAGTCTTAGGTGGGATCTATACATTTTTGTCAGAGAAGGCAATGGCACCCCACTCCAGTACTCTTGCCTGGAAAATCCATGGACAGAGGAGCCTGGTAGGCTGCAGTCCATGGGGTCGCTAAGAGTCGGACATGACTGAGCGACTTCACTTTCACTTTTCTCTTTCATGCATTGGAGAAGGAAATGGCAACCCACTCCAGTGTTCTTGCCTGGAGAATCCCAGGGACAGGGGAGCCTGGTGGGCTGCCGTCTATGGGGTCGCACAGAGTCGGACACGACTGAAGCGACGTAGCATAGCATAGCATACATTTTTGTTAGATAATATTTAGTAGCATAACAGAATCTACTTACTAACTGGAATAATTAATAAATCTCTAAAAAAAAAGGCTGCCCGAGGTATAAGACCTAAATGTAACACAAAAGTCACTCTTGAAATCTGTTTAAAAGTTAAGTTTTCGTTTATTTAGAACAGCCACCATTTGTGGCTAGGAAAATTATTATTACTATATATACACACATAGTGCATTTGTTATCCAGACATTAGAGTAGCAAAATAAAATTTAATTACCTAGTCGTCTAGTAATATTTTATATCTATTAAGAAAAGCATTGCTTTAACTAGTAAATTCAGCATGCTCAGTCTTGGCCATTATATCTAACAAGGGGCTATACCAAAAAACACTAACTTCTGAAGACACTGAAAACAATTTTGACATTAAGAACTCTACAAAGAGACTGCTATTTGTGTCATTACCCAGTAATATTTTAGACCTTATACATCAATACTGTCCTTTGGAATTTATATAAAAGTCTTCTTTGTTTTCCTACTGGTGACCAATAGAATCTTAGGCTTCTTTGCATTTAATTATAGTATTTTGGTTCTGAGTCCTAGTCGCTACTCAGTTCAGTTAAAATTCTGTTATAATCAATAGAAGATGTCAAAATTCCATGATGAGACTGGATAAAGACATTCTAGTAAAATGGCTCAGGTTTCCAACCCCAGAATAAAACATAATTGAATTCAGTCTGGGTAGTTAATGACATTGTAAAGATTAAATGAGATAAAGTCTTAATGAAGTCCTCACAGATAGTAAGCATCTGTTAAGTATTGAGGTGTTTCCTTTTCTGACTTGTTATCTTTAGCCCATAGTTATCATTGAGGTTTTAACTCAAAGTTGAAGAAGTTTTCTTTATGTTTTAAGCCAAGCTACTCTCTACTGCGCTTTAGACTAGATGGTGTGTTCTTTGAGGAGTCACCATATCCACCCTGTACCCCTAATTTCTACAAGTTACAGGTCCATATTAGAGGTACTCAGTAAAGAAGTGTGTTAGTCACTTAGTTGTGTCTGACCCTTTACAACCCCATGGACTGTAGCCCTCCAGGTTCCTCTGTCTGTGGAATTCTGTAGGCAAGAAATACTAGAGTGGGTAGCTATTCCCTTCTCCAGAGGATCTTCCTGACCCAGTGATCAAACATGGGTCTCCTGCATTGCAGGCAGATTCTTTATCATCTGCGTTTCTGTGTCACAGCAGAAAAGCAGATCACTGAGCTCAGTCTCTTTGTTTCTAGTGTTACATAAACCCATAACTGTTGACTCACTAACATGAACCTCCTGTCTCTTAAGCCTTTCTGAAAATCAAGAAATCATTTTAAATGATTTGTAACCAACTCAAGCATCAATAACAAGATAGGGCAATAAGTTGATAAATTCTTAGATAAATGTTAGATTAACACTTGTGATTAACAAATTAACCAAAATACAAATTAAATATATTCCAGTCCCATCACTTCATGTCAAATAGATGGGGAAACAGTGGAAACAGTGGCTGACTTTATTTTTCTGGGCTCCAAAATCACTGCAGATGGTGATTGCAGCCATGAAATTAAAAGACGCTTACTCCTTGGAAGGAAA
>NW_011494800.1:8915154-8927029 GCF_000754665.1 Bison bison bison
GAGCCTCTTGATGAAAGTGAAAGAGGAGAGTGAAAAAGTTGGCTTAAAGCTCAACATTCAGAAAACTAAGATCATGGCATCTGGGCACATCACTGCATGGCAAATAGATGGGGAAACAATGGCTGACTTCATTTTTAGGGCTCCAAAATCACTGCAGATGGTGACTGCAGCCATGAAATTGAAAGACACTTACTCCTTGGAAGGAAAGTTATGACCAACATAGACTGCATATTCAAAAGCAGAGACATTACTTTGTCAACAAAGGTCCATCTAGTCAAGGCTATGGTTTTCCCAGTGGTCATGTATGGATGTGAGATTGGACTATAAAGAAAGCTGAGCACAGAAGAATTGATGCTTTTTGAACTGTGGTGTTGGAGAAGACTCTTGAGAGTCTCTTGGACTGCAAGGAGATCCAACCAGTCCATCCTAAAGGAGATCAGTCCTGGATGTTCATTGGTAAGACTGATGTTGAAGCTGAAACCAATACTGTAGCCATCTGATGTGAAGAGCTGACTCATTGGAAAAGACCCTGATGCTGGGAAAGATTGAGGGCAGGAGGAGAAGGGGATGACAGAGGATGAGATGGTTGGATGGCATCGCCAACTCAATGGACATGGGTTTGGGTGGACTCCAGGAGTTGGTGATGGACAGGGAGGTCTGGCATGCTGGAGTTCACGGGGTCGCAAAGAGTCGGACACGACTGAGTGACTGAACTGAACTGAACTGATATGCGCTTATCAAGATGTTAAGATGTTGAGAAATTGACTTGATTTTCAAAGGTGAGCAAATTTCTACTAGTGCTTTTCTGAGTTTTTATTTACCCTCTTTTATTCAAAAAGCACTTATTGAGCATTTCCTGAATTAAGGTAGAATTCTGGGCTTGGAAGACAAGGATGAGGACACCCTGGCCCTACCCTAGAGGCCATCACCATTGAGCTGGGAAAGCGTAAACCTGTACAACCAATGGTAACACAAACTGGGATATGGTAAATGCTGTAGACACCAGTGGATGTGCATGCGGTTTCCAACATACATTATCTCTCTGTGCATATATTTCTTGGTTAAAACCATGACTCATCTATTCAGTACATCAGAGTTCCAAAAACAGCAATTTTCACAGATTTTTTCTTAATTCATAGAGTGAAATTTAACAGTTCTTCACTTTTGTATTCAATTGAGAAAAGAGGGCTAAGAATCTAGCTTACCTACATCTCTGGAGAATCAAGAGTTCTGGCACTTTCAATTCCCTGTTGGTCTATATTTTGTAAATGATTTATACAAGAGCAAACTTAAGATTTTTTTTTATTATCTATGACAAATTCCTCCCCATAATAGAGCAAGAAACCTCCTGCCTGCAAAAGCGGCTTGATGTTTTTAAAGAAAAAAAAAAATGAAATGAATAGGAGTAGCTAAAAAATTCAATGAATCTCATGTTCTTCAAATAATTCAACAAAGAAATAAGGTTATTACTACAGTTAACTGACATATTTACTGTTGATAAATAACTACCTGGGCAATTTTATTTTCTATATTTTCTGTGATTTCTTTCTTATAACAGTGAAAAACCTGGAAATATGATATAACTTTTTAAAGCCAGAGATTAAGATTCAAGAGACCTAGATTCTGGATATTCTTGTTGTTTAGTCACTAAGCTGCATCCAACTTTTTGTGACCCCCATGAACTGTAGCCTGCCAGGCTCCTCTATCTATGAGATTTCCCAGGCAAGAATACTGGAGTGCATTGTCATTTCCTTCTCCAGGGACTCTTCCCCACTTAGGGATGGAGTCCACGTCTCCTGCATTGGTAGGCAGATTCTTCTACCACCGAGCCACCAGGAAAGCCCTCCATTTTGGATATACTCAATCCCTAATTGTTGACAAGTTACTTAAAGGTCTTCACATACCACCTGTGAGACAAGAAGTTGGAAACAACCTAACCCTACTATACATGGTGTTAAATGCCACTGCATACCAGGGATCCATGAGATGTCTCATAAAATGAGAAGCTTCCAAAGCACATAGTTTGAAAGACAACTCAAGCAAATAAACAGATAAAACTCAAATAAATAAATTCTGTATTCATTTAGAGAAAATAAATACACCATTTTCTTTAAATTGCTAGAATAGTAAATGAGGCACACAGCTACAGGAAAGAAAAAATAAACATCATCAAATTAAAATTCTCCATGGAAAGTAAATTAAGCACTCTGAGTCACAACTAGAAATATTATGCTTGCTATGATATTTTTAGGGTTTGTTAAGTTATAGAATACACATGTATATTTTCTAGGTATTAAAAGTTTACAGTAAGCAAAAAAAAAAATCAGAGCCATTAAAAAAGTTCATGCTTCATTTCTTCTCTTTATTCCTTTGCTTTAAACTCTTTAAGAACTCTTCCTAGAAATAGACACTCTGAATCTGTACCCAAATTTGGGGAGATGATTTAAAAATAACTTCAACCTACACAGAAACTTTTTGGATTAAAAATAATAGCTGAAGTTTTAAGATGTTTTTTTTATAATTTCTTAAATTCAGATTAATCTCAAAATACGTAAAAAATAAACATTTTTTGTTTGTTTTTGGTTTGGTTCTTAAGGGCTAATGCCCATGGTAAATGACTAGGATCATGGACACTAAGGAAATGGCTTACAATCCTAAAGCTTGCAAATGGTCCAGAGATTCTAACCAGAAATTCAGGCCTGCTCGTTTTCCACCAGGGCACTATCACAGCTGCAGTTGACTGCATTAACCAAACATGTATCATTCATTCATTCATTATGCAAATATTTGGTGAGAGCCCACCCTCTGCCAGATATTATTGTTAGTACTACAACACAGCTGTGTGCAGAGGAGACAAAATCCCAACTATGTGCTGCTAATTATTCAACAGCTGGCTGGGGTTGGGGGAGGGAAGAGGACTTATCTGCACGATTTGTTTATTTACATAATGTACATATTCCTATCAAGACAGATCTACCAACCCAATATCACTGAACTTAGAGCAGGGAAAGGTGTGCATGCTCAACGCTTGTGAGCCTTGTCAGCCTGTGGGAGCTCACAGCACATCACTGAAAAACTTCCATGCCCAAGTGAAAAATGTATTCCAGCAGAGAGAAACAACATGCCAGTCACATATATTAAAAGCTGTCATGGAGGGGACAAAATAGAAAGACAAAGAGGTTGGGTAGGAAGTGTGAGATAGGCAGTGTGGAGTAGGAAGGGGCAATTTTAGATAGATAAGCAGGAAAGACTCCTCTACAAATGAATATTTGAGCCAAGTTCTAAAGGTAGTGAATGAGTGAGACAAGTGGAAGAGTATTTTAAGGAAGCGTGTCTAGGTGGCAATACCCAAGGCAAAGGCTTAGGTATTTAAGAATTTTTACCATTAGTGAGGTGAGAAGACATCTCACTGACCGAATGGTTTTTCTGTTTCATTTGTTTTCTTTTTAATCAAGGAGTGACGTGATCTCCCTTATATTTTTCAAAAATATCTCCTGATGAAGTTTTGAGAGTAAACCCCTTAAGCTCCCGCAATAACCCAGGCTTGGATCAGAATCAGCTCAGTTCAGTTCAGTAGCTCAGTAGTGTCTGACTCTTTGCGACCCCATGAACCGCAGCACGCCAGGCTTCCCTGTCCGTCACCAACTCCCAGAGTTTATCCAAACTCATGTCCATTGAGTTGGTGATGCCATCCAATCATCTCATCCTCTGTTGTCCCCTTCTCCCTCCACCTTCAATCTTTCCCAGCATCAGAGTCTTTTCAAATGAGTCAGCTCTTTGCAACACGTGACCAAAGTATTGGAGTTTCAGCTTCAACATCACTCCTTCCAATGAACACCCAGGACTGATCTCCTTTAGAATGGACTGGTTGGATCTCCTTGCAGTCCAAGGGACTCTCAAGAGTCTTCTCCAACACCACAGTTCAAAAGCATTAATTCTTCGGCGCTCAGCTTTCTTTATAGTCCAACTCTCACACCCATACAAGACTACTGGAAAAACCATAGCCTTGACTAGATGGACCTTTGTTGGCAAAGTAATGTCTCTGCTTTTTAATATGCTGTCTATGTTGGTCATAACTTTCCTTCCAAGGAGTAAGCGTCTTTTAATTTCATGGCTGCAGTTATCATCTGCAGTGATTTTGGAGCCCCCAAAAATAAAGTCAGCCACTGTTTCCACTGTTTATCCATCTATTTGCCATGAAGTGATGGGACCAGATGTCATGATCTTAGTTTTCTGAATGTTGAGCTTTAAACCAACTTTTTCACTCTCCTCTTTCACTTTCATCAAGAGGCTTTTTAGTTCTTCACTTTCTGCCATAGGGTGGTGTCATCTGTATATCTGAGGTTATTGATATTCCTCCCGGCAATCTTGATTCCAGCTTGTGCTTCTTCCAGCCCAGCGTTTCTCATGATGTACTCTGCATATAAGTTAAATAAGCAAGGTGACAATATACAGCGTTGATGTACTCCTTTTCCTATTTGGAACCAGTCTGTTGTTCCATGTCCAGTTCTAACTGTTGCTTCCTGACCTGCATATAGGTTTCTCAAGAGGCAGGTCAGATGGTCTGCTATTCCCATCTCTTTCAGAATTGTCCACAGTTTATTGTGATCCACACAGTCAAAGGCTTTGGCATAGTCAATAAAGCAGAAATAGATGTTTTTCTGGAACTCTCTTTTTCGATGATCCAGCGGATGTTGGCAATTTGATCTCTGGTTCTTCTGCCTTTTCTAAAACCAGCTTGAACATCTGGAAGTTCACGGTTCACATATTGCTGAAGCCTGGCTTGGAGAATTTTAAGCATTACTTTACTAGCGTGTGAGATGAGTGCAATTGTGCAGTAGTTTGAGCATTCTTTGGCATTGCCTTTCTTTGGGATTGGAATGAAAACTGACCTTTTCCAGTCCTGTGGCCACTGCTGAGTTTTCCAAATTTGTTGGCATATTGAGTGTAGTACTTTCACAGCATCATCTTTCAGGATTTGAAATAGCTCAATTGGAATTCCATCACCTCCACTAGCTTTGTTTGTAGTGAAGCTTCCTAACGCCCACTTGACTTCGCATTCCAGGATGTCTGGCTCTAGGTGAGTGATCACACCATCGTGATTATCTTTTGTTCGTGAAGATCTTTTTTGTACAGTTCTTCTGTGTATTCTTGCCACTTCTTCTTAATATCTTCTGCTTCTGTTAGGTCCATACCATTCCTGTCCTTTATTGAGCCCATCTTTGCATGAAATGTTCCCTTGGTATCTCTAATTTTCTTAAAGAGATCTCTAGTCTTACCATCAGAATGGATCAGAGTGGTAATGGAGAAATTGGTAAGATTCTAGATATACTTTTAAAGGGGAGCCAACAGAATTTACTGACAGATTGGATGCAAAGTGTTGTCCAAAAGCTTATTCTGAAGATTTTGTTCTAAGAAACTGGAAAGAGGGGTTAGCATTTACTGAATTAGAGCAGAGCAATTTTGACAGAAAGATCAAGTATTTGGTTTGGTATATGTGTCATTTGCTACACCTATTAGACATTTGAGCTGAGATGTAGAAGCAATTGGGTATATGAGCCAAGTTTCAGGGAAAGCTTTTGCTAGAGGTATAACTGGGGAGTATTCATGGTATCGATAATATTTAAAACACTAGAGTTCAAATGAGAGCCCCACAAGAGAGAGCATGAATTTAGTGAAGATTTAGTTAACTACTTAACAAAAACATATTCTCAGTGCTCTGCAAGTATGAACTCACTTGTTTCTTATAAACCTATTACCTTTTCCCTTTTTACTAATTAACCGAAGCACAGTAAGGTTAACTAACTTGCCCAAGCTCACAAGTAAATGGCTAAGTGGCAGATTTAGAATTTCTAACCCAGGCTGTTCAGATTCAGAGCTTTTGTTTTGTTTTGTTTTAATTTTAATTAAAAGAGGATAATTACTTTATAATATTGTGGTGGTTTTTGCCATACATTGACATGAATCAGTCATGGGTGCACATGTTTCCCCCCATCCTGAACCCTTCTTCCACCTCCCTCCCTACCTCATCCCCCTGGGTTGTCCCAGAGCACCAGCTCTGAGTGCTCTGCTTCACGCATGGAACTTGCACTGGTCATCTATTTTACATATAGTAATATACATGTTTCAATGCTATTCTCTCAAATAATCCCACCCTCATCTTCTCCCACATATTCCAAAAGTCTGTTCTTTACATCTGTGCCTCTTTTGCTGCCTTGCATATATGATCGTCATTACTGTCTCTCTAAATTCCATGTATGTATATATCTATATATACATATATATATATATATATGTTAATACACTGTATTGGTTTTTCTCTTTCTGACCTACTTCACTCCAGATCCAGAGTTCTTATTAGAGAAATCATCTGAAAGCCTGGAAGTTTGTGGCACTACAACAATTTAGAGGCCAGGAAGATAAAATAGATCAGTAAATCCTATTCATAGAACATAATACATTTTATTTTTCCATAGAAATTCTAACTATGCTCAGCGTACCGAGTAGATTTACCAGTGTTTTGTTTTCTTTGTACTTTTCTATATTTTCTATAATAAGCATGTTACTTCTAGAATTAGAAAATATTGTTTTAAAATAATATTATTTTGAGTTATTTTTTAAACCTCATTTCAAGGGACATATGTCATTCTGTGTATATAACCCATCTCGATGAGAAAATACAGCAAAAATCATTACAGAAAAAATGGAAGTGCTCTCTGCTTGGAGTACAATTAGAGCTACTATAAAATTTACCAGCCACATAACAATCCCTAGTGTAAAACTGAGCTCTGTTAATGATACAATGACCACAGTCTTAAGTCAGAATGACCTAAACATACTTAGAGGAGGTACGAGCACCTCAAGTAGACTTTTTCTTAAGAATATCATTTGTATGAATACAAGAGTGCAGACCTTCTATTGTCCATGTACACTACCTCGTCACTAGTAGGTTAGCGATACCTTTATTTGTCACATTGCTGCTAGTCTTATTTGTTCCCAACTCCTGGCTAGAACAGGGCATTGAAAAACGAACTAAGGGCTGTGTGTGCATGCTCAGTTGTGTCTGACTCTTTGCGGCCTCATGGATTGTAGCCCACGAGGCTCCTCTTTCCATGGAATTTTCCAGGCAAGAATACTGGAGTGGGTTGCCATTCCCTTCTCCAGGGGATCTTCCCAACTCAGGAACCAAAACCCTGTCTCCTGCGTTGTCTGCATTGGCAGGGGGATTCTTTACCACTAGTGCCACCAGGGAAGCCAAACCAAACACTGCCTACACACTGTTACATCTGAGTCCTGGAGACTCTGCACTTGGGGCTCATCAGTCCCGGGATCAAAAATAATATCTATTTCAGCTATTTTGATTATTTAAGCCACATTTTAAGGATTTGAAAAAGACATATTAATGCTGTTAAATATAGTAAGAAATCACTTTATACTGTGATTAAGTACAATATTTGCAATATTAAAAAGAATTCTCTTCATTCCTATTCTAAGATAAATGAACTGGGGGAAAAAAATCTAGGCATCCAATTCTACTCCCTAGGCTACTTTTAATTCTACATAAACACTAACTTTAGTGTGAAACGTGCAAGATGAAATGGCAAAATGGAAATACAAGGGAATATACTGTACCTTGTTTTACCTGTAAGGAACACACACCTGACAAAAGGCAATTTTCACATCCAAGGTTGGTTCACTGCAGTAGTACAATAAATGGAGGCTCATAAATACCTACAGAAAAAAAGGGGGCATGAATTGCTAACTCACCTAATCATTCATTATTTAATAGTTATAAACTTTAGTATAATTTGAATTATACACAAGGTGTCATGCACAACATATATTTGGCATAATCCTTTTCAGACCAGTGCTAGGTACTTTTCACAAATTGCAAATATTAAATGAAATAAGGTAAAAAAGGTCTTATCATCTATCCTGATGGATGTCATCACAATCATGAAGACTAGATATAAGAAACTGAATATACCTCATATGTTAAAGTTAATTACATCCTATCACAGAGCACTTTCAGTTCTGGGCTTTCCTGATGGCTCAGATGGTAAAGAATCTGCCTGCAATGCAGGAGACCCAGGTTAGAACCTTGGGTCAGGAAGATTCCCCTGGAGAAATGAATGGCCAACCCGCTCCAGCATTCTTAGCTGGAGAATCCCATGGACAGAGGAGCCTGGTAGGCTATAGTCCATGGGGTCAAAGTTAAGTACATCTTATCACAGAGCACTTTCAGTTCTAGGTATCTAATTCTTAAAAATATCAAATATATGTTCAAGAAGATATATATAAGAATATTTATTGTAGAATTAAGGGCTTCCCCGGTGGTTCAGCAGTAGAGAATCCGCCTGCAATGCAGAAGAGGCAGGAGACTCTGGTTCAGTTTCTGGGTCCAGAAGATCCCCTGGAGAAAGAAAAGACAACCCATTCCAGTTTTTTTACCTAGATAAGCCCATGGACAGGAGAACCTAGTGGGCGATAGTCTATACGGTCGCAAAGAGTCAGACGGGACTGAAGCAACTGAGCACACACTCAAAAAAAACTTAATTTATAATAAAATTACAGACAGGACTTGGAGTAATTGAATCAGAGCTTAGGGTATCAGCATAGATAAACATTTCAAACATGATGCTGAATGGGGAAAAAGTATCTTTCAAAAAAGTATCAATATCATTATTAGTGTAAAATTTTGAAGTACATAAAATAATATAAATTGCTTTGTTATCTAACCATATAACCATAGAGTAAAAAAGATACTATATTAACATGTGTTTAATCGTGGTGGTAAGAAAAGATTTCAAGTATATTATTTTCTGTATGTTTCTTAAAACTCCTAAAGTTTTAAGGAGAGGATAATAATCTAGAGGTGGAAGTGCCAAATCAGGTATTGGTTATTTGGAAATGATGAGGCAGCATCAGAAAAATCCAACTGAAATCTTATTCAGTTCAATTGAACACACTTGATTGAATATTTATTATGCAAAAGATACAATTCTGTGATTAAACAATTTTAAAGCCACTATTGACAAAGACTTCTGTTTCAGGCAATATGAATGGCAAGATATCCTGAAAACCACTTTCAGTGCAAAAAGTGTTAAAAAGGTTAGATGAAAGAGACAAAATATTTTTAAAATGCATAGCTGAGCTGCTCAAAAAGAAAAAAGGGTAAGAAGAATTCTGCGAGACTGAAAACAAAGTGAAAGGATCCATGCGGAGAAGTAAATGAGCTGAACCCGTCACTTGTGCGCAGACCATCTGCTGATGTCTGAAGATCAGAACCTTAGCTTTTAAAGGGCAGCAGGCAAGAAGCCGAAGCTTGGAGCTGATCTGTGATGGGTAGTCACACTGGAAACACCTGCATAACATTTACTACAAAAAGTTCCAAACAAAACTCTGGAACAAGCAAAATAATTCCAGAAGTTCAGAATTGCAAATATATACACACATATATATTTTTTACATTGGAATGTGTGTAGATTTTTTAAATACAAAAAAAGAATGGCAGGAGTAGAATATATAAGACATTTCTGAAGAACAAGGTGGATATTTGAGGGGGTTGGGAGAGAATTGCTCTACCAGACAAGATTTCATATAAAGCTGTAGTATGTAAAGCTACATGGTATTGATGCCGAGAGAGTTGCTCATTCATGTCCGACTCTTTGTGGCTCCATGGACTGTAGCCCACCAGGCTCCTCTGTCCATGGGGTTCTCCAGGCAAGAATACCGGAGTGGGTAGCCATTCTCTTCTCCGGGGGATTTACCCGACCCAGAGATCGAACTGGGGCCTCCTGCACTGCAGGCAGATTCTTTAACATTTGGGCCACCAGGGAAAGAAAGTGAAAGTGGAAGTGAAAGTCTCAGTTTTGTCCGACTCTTTGGCATCCCATGGGCTATACAATCCATGGAATTCTCCAGGCCAGATTACTGGAGTGGGTAGTTGTTCCCTTCTCCAGAGGATCTTCCCAAACCAGGAATGGAACAGGGGTCACCTACATTGTGGGTGGATTCTTTGTCAGCTGAGCCAACCAGGGAAGCCCAAGAATAGTGGAGTGGGTAAGCCTAACCCTTCTCCAGAGGATCTTCCTAACCCAGGAATCGAACCCAGGTCTCCTGCATTGCAGGCGGATTCTTTACCAGCTGAGCTATCAGAGAAGCCTGATTAATAGATCAGAGAGCCCAGAAGCAGATGCTTACATACATGGAATCAAACAGATAATGTTATGTTAATGTAGATGTTTAAACCTGATTATATTAAAGATACCTGGGAAAAGATGAAACTTTGCATTAAAGCATGCAGAGACAATTAGTCATGAATACTGGGGCAAGGGGAAAAGGACATACACCCTTTGCTAAGAGACAGTTGCTTCTCATATTTGTGCAAGTCTTACAGGCAGAGGCGCTGGCTGCCTTTATTCCAGACTATGTTCTCAAGGATAGTTATAAGAAAAAACAGCCTTGGAAGGGAAAGATGCCACTCTCTGGAGTATAAGGCAGGTTTTATTACTATCTATTATCCAGTATAATATAGACAAGGTGCCCCTCTAGGTTAAAGGTAAGGCATGCTAACCGCCCACTACAAGAGACCCTCTTCTGTAACACAACTCACTGTTTGTGTGGTAGTCATCTGACCTTCCTTGAGTCACCCTATGGGAACTGGGTTTGAGAAACTGGCATGAATTCTGACACTGTAGCTCCTGCTATTAATGTGAGTAGTAAAGAACTTTTCACCTGACTCGGGAACTGCGTTTCTTCTGCCCCAGCATCCTCTGGCAGGCTACTTTGTTAGCTTGCAGGCAGAGTAACATCTTAGACTGTTAAAAGTTCTTCACAATCTCTACCTCACATTGTATACAAAACACAATTCCAGATGGATAAAATTGTTCAAGAAAGCCCAAACTTTAAATAATATGGAAGGAAATGTAGTTGAATGTCTGAAAAATACATCATAAATAATATGCAAGTTGGTGGGAGTTGGGAGGGAAGTTCAAGAGGGAGGGCATATGTGTATACCTGTGGCTGATTCATGTTGATGTATGGCAGAAACCATCACACTACTGTAAAGTAATTACCCTCCAATTGAAATAAAATTAAAAAAAAAACAAACATGTAAGTTGCTACCTTATAAAGGAAACTGTTGACAAAACAGACTACTTAAAATGAATCATTTCTGTTTATGAAAAAATGTGACAGGGTAAAAAAAAGTAGGCCATAAATTCAGAAAAGATATTTGACAGACACATAACCAGAGGAAGATTCATCCAGAATCTATAAAGAGCCCCTAAAATATGAGAATAAAAAGGCAGAGAATCCACAAGAAGAATGGACAATAAAACATGGACTACATTTCATAGAAAAAGAAATATAAAAGCTTTCATAAATATATGTGTAATTTTAAGCCACACTGAGATACTATTTTATACCTATCAAATTGATAAAAACTGAAAAGTATGATAATGTTCAGTTTTTACAAAGCAGTTGCTCAGATGGGGATGTTTATACACCGCTGATAGTTATACACAACTGGCAGTTAGAATAACCATATCCAGGGGCAAAATAGCACTAGGAAATAAACTTCTGCATACCCTGCTGCTGCTGCTGCTAAGTCGCTTCAGTCGTGTCCGACTCTGTGCGACCCCATAGACGGCAGCCCACCAGGCTCCCCCGTCCCTGGGATTCTCCAGGAAGAACACTGGAGCGGGCTGCCATTTACCACCCAGCAATTCTATTTCTATACATACTTCCAGAGACACTCTTGTGTTTTGCTACCAGGATACACATAAAAGGCAGTTCATGAGAATACTTTTGTAATGGTAAAATAAATAATAAAAACTAATACTAGGAAAAAACAAATAACCATAGAAAGACC
>NW_011494800.1:8927129-8940652 GCF_000754665.1 Bison bison bison
ATGAATAAACTATGGTACATTCATTGAGTACAAAGCAATGAAATGGTTGTTCAAAGAAACAAGCATCCAGGTGACACAATATCATAAACATGTTAAACAAATGAAAAGAAATCCTACAGTATGTAGTTTCTTTTTTCTTTGATTGGGCTTCTTTTGTTCAGCAAAATGCTTTTAAATGTACCTATGTTGGCATAAATATCAATAATAGTTCTATTTATTGCTGAGTAAAATGTATCAGTTAATTTATCTATTCTGCTTTTAGACATTAGAGGTGTTTCTAATTTTTGGATATCAATAATGTTGCATGAACATTTATGTACATGTATTTTTGCACAAATATGTTTTCATTTCTTTGGGGAAAATATCTAAAGAGGGAATTGTTGGGTCATTGGATAAGGATATATTTAACTTATTAAAAACTGTTAGACACATTGGCTACCCACTGTAGCAATGCATAAAAATTCAGTTGCTTCACATCCTTGCCAACAATTGGAGTTACCAATTTTCTAAATTTTAGTCAGTATTTAGTAATATTTCATTATAGTTTTATTTTTTTACTTCCCTGATGACTAATAGTGTTACCAACTTTTCCATGTGTTTATTGGCCATTTATTTATCTTATTTGGTGAAGTGCCTTTTCAAGTACTTTGTCCATTTGGTGAGGCTGTAAATAGGGGAAGGGGGTTGTCTTTTTATAGAAATTTTAGAAATTCTCTATTTCGGGTAAAAGTTTACTATTACTTACATGTATTATGAATATTTTCTTTCAGTCTGTAGCTTACATATTCAGGTTACTAATGTTGTTTTCAGTGAATAATAATTTTATGAAATTTATTTTACAATTTTTTTCCTTTAATTATTAGCGTTTTCTTGGTTTTGTTAGGGCTCTTTGCCCACCCCAAGTTCATTAGGATTTTCCTGCACATTTTCTTCATGAAGCTTGACATTGTTATTTTTATTTTTAGGTCTGTGATACCTCTCCAATAAATTTCAATTCATGCTATGATGTATATGTTGAGATTCACTTTTATTTCCTTAATGATACCCAGCGGCTCAAACATTCTTGGTGAAAAGACTTTCCTTTCCATATTGAGTTGCCTGCTGTCTTCGTTCAATTGACTGCACCAGTGTAAGTCTATTTCAGCACTCCATTCTATTCCATTTATCTGTTGTCTATCTTTAACCCAATACCATCCTGTCTTGACTACTGTAGATTTATAACAGTCTTAAAATTAGGTAAATACTTCAAAATTTTGTTTTTTTTTGGGAGACTAGTCGAGGTCTCTGCATTTCCACATTAATTTTAAAATCAGCCTAGTGTTTCAAAATATTAATAAGTTAAAAAAGAAAAACTTCTAAAATGTTGTTTTGGATTGCATTGGGAAGAACAGATATCTTAAAGTTGAGTGTTCTATCCACCACAATCATAGTATATTTGTCCATTTACTTGAGTACTCTCTAATTTATCTTGGTAATGTTTTGCAGTTTATAGTATATAAATACACCTTATATGTTTTTTAAGTTTACTCTTAAACATTTATATTTTTGATGCAATTATAAATGACATTTTCATTTTCACTTCCTAAACACTCATTTCTAAAAATAAAGTCAATTTTTGTAAGTGACCTTATATTTAGAAGCTTGCTAAATTCACTTATTATGTGTGTGTTAGTCACTCGGTCGTGTCCAACTCTTCAGTACCCCACACACTGTAGCCCGCCAGGCTCCTCTGTCCATGGATTCTCCAGGCAAGAATATTGGAGTGGGTTGCCATTTCCCTTCTCCAGGGGATCATCTTGATCAACAGACTGAACTCAGGTCTTCTGCATTGCAGGTGAATTCTTTCCTGTCTGAGTCACCTAAATCTAGTAAATATTTTGCTGATAGTTTAGGAGTTTCTTTACACACAAAAATGTCTTCAGTGAAGACAGTTTTTGCTTTTTCCTTTCCAGTATGTCTTTTATTTTTTTCAGCTAATTGTCCTGCCTTTGAAACAACATTGAATAGAAGTGATGACTTGCTGATAATCTCTGACTTTTAACAGATCCACATATCCATTTTCATTTAAATTATGAACGTTAAGTCCATCATCATACAATTAGTTTTGAATGTGTGTGTGCTAAGTCATTTCAGTCTGTTTCAACTCTGAGAGTCTATAGACTGTAGCCTGTCAGTCTCCTCTGTCCATGAAATTCTCCAGGCAAGAATACTGGACTGGGTAGTAATGCCCTCCTCCAGGGGAATCTTCCCCGGAGATCAAAACCACATCTTTTATGTCTCCCGCATTGGCAGGCAGGTTCTTTACCACTAGCGCCACCTGGGAAGTCATTAGTTTTGTATTTATTCTTTTATCCCAATTTTCTGGAAGAGCCTTTCTGTAAGAATTGAGTATTGTTTTGTTTCCCATTTTATTTTACATAATAAGTTATTATTTATACTTCTTTTTCTTTTATTAATGAGTGTTTCTCTAGAGTTTGCAATCTTCATTTTTAATTTTTAGTAAATTAGATTCAAATAATATTATTCTACTCCAAACATGTAGTTTTAAAAACTTACAATAGTATACTTCAATTTTCACCTCTAATCCTTTAAGATATTGTTAGCATATGTTTTATTTATACATATTTTATAAACCCTACAGCACATTGCTATTATTTTTCCTTTGCTTAAGTCATTCTATTTTAAAGAAATTAAGAATTTAAAAAGAAAAGTATTTTATATTTAATCATATATTCTGTGTGTAGTCCTTTCACACCTCTAAGTTTATTTTAAGCACTTATATTCTTATATTTTCATGTTATTATAAATGACATTTTTATTTCATTTCCATTTTCCAAATGCTCATTTTCAGCATTTAAAAGATGATTTTCCAAGACTTTCCTGGTGGTCCAGTGGTTAAGACTTCCCTTTCCAATGGAGGGGGTGTGGGTTCGATCCCTGGTCAGGGAGATAAGATCCCACATGCCTTGAGGCCAAAAACCCAAAACATAAAACAGAAGTAATACTGTAACAAATTCAATAAAGACTTTAAAAATGTTCTACTTCAGAAAAAAAAAGGGGGTTGTTCCCTTGCTGTTTCACTACCTCGTGTGTGCGTGCGTGCTCAGTCACTCGGTCATGTCCACTCTGTGACGTTATGGACTGAAGCCTGACAGGCTCCTCTGTCCATGGGATTTTCCAGACACGAATACTGGAGCTAGTGGCCATTTCCTCCTCCAGGGGACCTTCCCGTAGAGTGCATTAAATGGGGAAATGTTCTCCCGGCCACTCTCAGTCTTTTCCTTCTTCTCACAGCACTTTGTTCATACTTTAATTATGAGTATCTTGTAATACTGTAACTGTTCATATGTTTGCTCCATACTATATTATGACCTTTGGGGGAAATGATTCTGTTCTATTCACGCTCACAACACCAGGACAGAGCACTACTCGTAGTGTATAGTTAACGTCAAATAAATGTTTATTGAATAAAAAAAGAATCAAAGGAAAAAAGCTCCTTTCCTTCTCTACCACAAATCTAAGTATTTTCACTATCTTCTCATATTGAGACCTGTGAATTTTCAACAAATTTGATCCAAACAAATTAGTAATGAGGAGTCTGCAGTAGTGAAAGTATGAAAGAGCCTAGCAAAGACAACCTCAGAAATCTTAGCAAGCAGGAATGTTTTTGTTCTGTACTGCTGACCTGGACATGTGGGAAATAACATCCAGCCCACCCACCTGAAATGAACAATGTATTTTCATTTTTAATGAATGAATAATCTTTCTATGAAAAGCAAGTATCTTGACCTTTCCTGATTCGCATTATAAAGATTCCAAATGTATTAATTGCACCTATGGCCAAGTCACTAAATCAAGGCAGAAGCTTCTGGTTCTACAAAGGGACATTAAGAGAAAAAGGACACTCAGTATGATAATTCTAGTGAATTACAGAAAGCTAGTCTGGTAATTATATTTCCTGATAGCATGGTAGAGAACATCTGGCACCATTACATAGAAACAGCATAAATGGCCAGGGCATTATCCTGACATTAGTCTACAATGGAATTAGTGAGAGCATCTTGGTATCTATGAATAGCTTGAAAAGGGAGGGGATGATAACTGGGGGAGTTTAGTGCTTTCAATTACTGGTTGTTCTTTTGGGAAAACCCCCATATGTTCATTTCTTGCCATGTACTCTACTGAGTTCCTCCTCATTACATGCCTATAGGAGTTAATGGCTACTCTGAGCAGAACAGTAGGCCAAATTGTATGAATGAGATACACTTGAGAATTCATTAGGCTAAACTGGTGCACAGCAGTTGCTATAAAAGAATGCAACTATGATGTGTTTTAATAGCTTAGATCAATACTTAAATTCTTTTGTATGTGAGATGTGCCAGCTAAACCACAGGAAGCTTGAGAATCTTTGCAGATGAAAAAATCAAATTGTTCTGGGCAGCTCCAGGCTCCCATGGTTTGTCACTGAAATGCAATATATAGAGGGGAAGACCAAATGACCTACTGATTCCAAAAATAGCCTAAGGTCCAGCAGTTGCCAAGGTGAGTTGGTACACAACAAACTCGTTGTAAATAATTTTTGTATTTCATACATCTCACATTTATTATAAATGACTAACAGCCTGCAAGCATATATACAATATTTAAATACAAAGTCACTGTTAATTACAAAACACTGCTTCTTCTATGCCCAAAACAATTCTCCCAACTATATGCAGAAAAAAAGTAATTATATCTTAAAACTAGTAATTATCTTTCCAAGTGCTGATATAGAAAATGAAATTAAATTTAATTTTCTATTAACAACTGTTTATATGTTCACTTTAAAATATTATTAAGTCTTTACATCCATGGACTATCATTTAGAGCAGGACTCAGCAAGCTGTAGTCCATGGACCAAATTCAACTCACTGCTGCTGCTGCCGCTGCTGCTAAGTCGCTTCAGTCGTGTCCAACTCTGTGCGACCCCATAGACAGCAGCCCACCAGGCTCCCCCGTCCCTGGGATTCAACTCACTACCTGCTTGTAAATAAAGTTTTATTGGAACACAGCCCATTGATTCATTTACATATTATCTAAGGCTGCTTTTACACTATTGTGGCAGAGCTGAGTAATTGTAGGAGGGAATATATGGCCTGCAAAGTCTAAAATATTTACCATCTCACCATTTACAAAAATGATTGCCTCTGATGAGAGCACTCTTCCCACAAACATCTAGGAGAACATGATTAACTTCAGGAAATATGCTATCTCCTTTCAAGGAATCAGTGCTTGTCTACCTCTAAAAGCTGCTGCTGCTGCTGCTGCTGCTGCTGCTAAGTCACTTCAGTCGTGTCCGACTCTGTGTGACCCCATAGACGGCAGCCCACCAGGCTCCCCTGTCCCTGGGATTCTCCAGGCAAGAACACTGGAGTGGGTTGCCATTTCCTTCTCCAATGCATGGAAGTGAAAAGTGAAAGTGAAGTCGCTTAGTCGTGTCCGACTCTTAGTGACCCCATGGACTGCAGCCTACCAGGCTCCTCCATCCATGGGATTTTCCAGGCAAGAGTACTGGAGTGGGGTGTCATTGCCTTCTCCGCCTCTAAAAGCTAAGTATCTCTTAAAATACTATTTATATAACAAGATGATTCCTTCCACAGAAGTCCTCTGATAAGCTTATTTAGCAGAAGTAAAGCAATAGAGACCAAAATGTAAGCGATGGGTTGTTGTATTTTGTTGTTGTTTAGTCGCTAAGTTGTGTCTGACTGTTTTGCAACCAGAGATGGGGGAAAGAGGCAAATGAAGAAGAAATGGAGTGGAGTATTAAGAGATAGAACATATCAAATAAAAGATGTATAAATGGTGGAATTCAACAACTCAAGAACTATAACATGCACAAACCTTGTTGAGCTTTCTGAATTTTGGACAAACAGCATTGCTTCCAGTCCTGGGAACCTGGTAAAGTTAGCTAACGGAAACTCATGTCATAAAGCTCTACATGTGCTGGGTAAAATATAACAAAAAATTAACAGACAGCTGAATTTATAGTAAAAAAAGAAAACTGCCAGTGATGTTGAAGTTAATAAGCTTACAAAATCTGAGTGTGCACATCTCTTCCCACCTCCATGCTCAATGACACTTCTTCAGTTTTTTAAAATTGGCTATGCTGGGGATATGCTACAAACCTGAGCACTTTTTCTCAGAGAGCTTATAATTAAACATCTACTAACACACCACTGGAAGTTACCAGGTACCGAAAATGATAGAGAAAAAAAAAAACTAAAAGATGAATCATATATTTTCTATAAATATCATGAGGAAAGCAAACATCACAAGTGAGAATCGTCAGATACTATAAAAGAAATATTACAACACCACAAGAATTTCAGACATGACAGAAAAAAACAGAAAGACCATATGTAGGAATGAGAAAAATAATTAAAGAGTCAAAATAAATGTCATAAGAAATAAGCTAGTGATGTGATAAAAGGAAAAATGGATAGATTTGAAAATGAACTAAATAGAAAGTGTGAAAAACGTAGCTTTAAAATTAAAAGCCTTATAGATTAAACAGGTTAAACTGAAACAGTTGAGCTAATGAACTGGTAGGACATTCACAGAAATTTGTGACAGAATAATAAAGAGATGAAAAATATGAAAGATTGAGAGACATATGCAATACAAGGTCAAAAATAAATATAATGGGAGTTCCAGAAAGAACAAAGCAAATAAACAGAAAATGCAAAGGGGCAATATCTGAAGTAATAATGAAGTAATAACATGAATTTAATTCTTAAAAACTGAAAAACATAATGAAGTACTTAGCAGGATAGATAAGGATATATCCATGCCTAGAAATATCATGACCAACTGTAGAAGAGCCAACACAGTGATAAAATCTTAAAAACAATTAGAGATAAGAGTCAGAATCCCCAGAAAATAATGATGGGACTGAAGGAAGACTGATGGGCATAAAATAAAGTGGGTAGGAAAAATGATGTTTTAGAAATAAACCAATTAAAACACACTATAGAACTAACATATTAAGAACAATAAAACGTACAAACAAAAGAGATCAGTTTATCACCAACATATAATAGAAAGAAAAGTGCTCTAATGTTGATAAGAAAAATTCTAATTTTGATGAGGAGACATAGTATGATTGGCAACCAGCTGAAAGAGAACTAAATAACACTGGGGATATTCTTCCTCCTTCACCAAAGAGAGATACAGACACCAAGCAAAGTGGTCAGTACAACAGAAAATCCCAATACAAAAGATGGCTACCAAAGTAATTTTTTAAAGGGCTTCGATCTTCATAGTGAAGAAATAAAAAATAAGATAGCATTTATTCATCAAGGGCTTCCCTGGTGGCTCAGATTGCAAATAATCTGCCTACAAAGCAGGAGACCCAGGTTCAATTTCTGGGTTGGGAAAATCCCCTGGTAAAAAGCAATGTTTATCCACTCCAGTATTCTTGCCTGGAGAATCTCGTGGATAGAGGAGCTGAAGTCCATGGGGTCTCAAAAAGTCAGACACAAACTCAGTGACTAAAACTTTCACTTATCACTCTTTACTCACCAAATTGAGGAATTTTTTTTGATGAAACAATATTAAATGCAGAGAAACAGACGTACCCTGCTCTCCTCCCCCCAAACATTCATTTTGCTCAATACTTCACTCATGTTTACCCAATATAAAATATGCACTAAATAAATACTTGTTGAGTGAATCAATAGGTGTTGCAAATAAATATCCATGCACTAAGGGGGCAGTTGACAACAGGTATTCAATTGCTTAAAAATGCATTTAAGACAAGTAATTCTGTACCTAAGAATTTGTGCTAAAGATATAATCAAATATCTTACAAACATCTAAGAATGTTCACCACAGCACTATATATAGTAAAATAATTGCAAAATAAAGTGTTCAGTAAAATGGATTAATAATTACTGTAAAACCATATATCATAATTCCATTTAAGCATTTATAAATTATAAGATGGATGAATGTTCACAATATATTATAAAGTGGAAAAACATAACAGAAATATATTACAATATGTCCTCAGTCTTTTGGGCATCCCTGGTGGACCAGTGGTAAATAATACTCCTGCCAATGCTGGAGACAAAGGTTCAGTTCCTGGGTGGGCAAGATCCCCTGTAGGAGGAAAAGGCAACCCACTCCAGTAATCCTGCCTCGGAAATCCCATGAACAGAGGAAGCTGGTGGGCTACAGTCCATGGGGTCGCAGAAAGTCAGACACTATTTGGTGACTAAACAGAAACAAGTTCAATCTTTTAAAAACTAAATGGATATGGATAGATATGAATATAATTTTACAGAGCTAGAAATGTGCTTTGTGCTTTTATGTATTTTCCAGTTTCTACAATGAAGACTACCTCTTTTTAATAAGGAAAAATGTTATTACAGGATATGGTAAAATAACAGATGCAAAGCTTTTAAGTGAAATAAAACACAGCAAACATCTAAGCAACTTCTTTTCACAGATTAGAAACTTGAGGCCTAATGGTAAACAGTTAGTAAATCTTCCAAATTCATACACGTCATCAGTGAGGCAATAAGGACTCTAATCCGAATGTCCCAAATGCTATGCAGTAAACACAGGTTAAGATTCCTCAAAATGTTGGCTGGCAAACATTTAAAATATACCAGTGATGGCCTCTGAGGCTTCTGAGATGGCTCAATGGTAAACAACACACCTACCAATGCAGGAGATGTGGGTTTGATCCCTGGGTGGGGAAGAGCCCCTGGAGAAGGAAATGGCAACTCCCTCCAGTATTCTTGCCTGGAGAATTCCGTGGATGGAGGAGCCTGGCGGGCTAAAGCCCACAGGGTCGCAAAAGAGTTGGACCCGGCTAAACAACAACAAAAATAGCCTCTGACCAACTGATTTTTTTTCCTCTTCTAAATGCTCCTAAAATTCATGTATATGGGGTTTGCATCCAGACACAAGTGTTTTACTTATTTTTCTAGAATATCCCATATACAATTACATTAACACAGAGAAACAAGATTTTTATCATCCTTATAATTTATAAATCTAATAAAATGTTTCTTGAATTGCTTCTAGTGGGTTTAACAGACACCTCCATTTCAGATCTCATTATCACAAAACTTATTTTGTCTAGGCGTGAGATCGAAACTACTATATTTTTGCCTGGTTATATCTTTTTTGTCATGATATTTTCCATCTAAATATCAAGAAGTATAAAGTTCAGCTCCTCTGTTACTGCAAGAAACCCTGTGTATCTCCCACCACAGACATGATCATATTCACAGAAAACTCAGCATCTGACATCTGCATGCTCCATTCACCCACAGCCATTTGTAGGTTTGTGTGTGTGTACACATGTGAATTACATGTGGTCTTTTTTCCTAAATAGGTACCCGAGGTAAAGGGAAAAGAAAGTTGTGTCTGACTCTTTGAAATTCCATGGACTGCAGCCTGCCATGCTCCTCTGTCCATGGAATCCTCCAGGCAAGAACACTGGAGTGGGCAGCCATTCCCTTCTCCAAGGCATCTTCCCGACCCAGGGATTGAATCCTGCATTGCAGGCAGATTCCTTACCTTCTGAGCCACCAAGGAAGCCCCAGATAAGGGAAAAGATGATTTTTTTTCCTTAGTGATTCCACATTAACAATATTTGTAAAGCATGGAGCAGAATGTTTTTTATAGAGTAAGAGTCAACTATGTATCTTTATACATACATTTGATTAGATAAGTAAATAACATTTCACATCACAGAGGATAAGACATACAGATTACAAGTCCCAAAGAGTAAAAATAGACAAAATGTTTGTAGTTTTATTTTGATTTTTAGTCCGAATTACTTATGATATGTATAACCATTTTTATACTAACTTCACTTTAAAAGGAAAATTTGAATTCTTAGCACATGATGTGAATGAACAATACATGTATATATCCAGTATCCACTCTGTCAGGTGCTACAGAGAGGACTCCAAGTATGAAAGTGAACAATTCAAAGATAAAAGGTAAAAATTAGTGCCTTTAATGAATTCCCATTAAATTAAAATACTGTACATATATATATATAGGTTTGTTTTTATCCTCAGAGTTCAAAATTTTCTATATTAGAGTACTTTTTAAAAATTTTTCTAAGGATGGAGTTTTCTAAGGATGTTTATTTTAACACAGATGGGCATAATAATATGCTTTAAGCCAGAAAAAGCAATAAACCTTTGGGCAATCCATTTAAAAGGCAAAATAAAATCCAATTCCACTGAACAAGTAGCATTATTGCCTTAATTATGCATCCCCAGAATAACTAGGCCAACAGGGGCTATTAATTAGGTGAAATGTCAACTTGAATCTTTGAGAGGTGTTGAACTTACAACGAACAAATCCATCCCTTAAGTGATGCGGAAAAAAATCTAACAATGTAATGAGAAGAATAAATTCAGAGGTCACTTTATCTTCCAGTCACTTAGCAACTGAATTGGAGTGAAGAGGGCAAGAGGGAAATGATTTGTAAAAATAATTAACCATAAACTCTGAAGCAGAGATTAGTACAGAGGAAGCAGTTTTTTCCCAGGGCTTCAAGCCAACTCTCCTAGTAGAAACATATTTATTTATCGTCACACAAAGCCCCAGAGATAAGGCTTACCATCATTTCTTTTTTCCATACATCCCTCTGTCCCTGCCAACTTCTTCTTTCTACTGCTCTACTTCACACACACACACACACACACACACACACACACACACACACACGCAAAACTAAAGCCATGTTCTTTGTCTTCTTCACACCCTCTTTCCACCTCGGGTTTGCAGGACAGATTCCTCTTGCTGCAGGCACAATTAGCACACATCCTATTTTGCACAGCCAAATCTTTTTAAATTCTAAAGTAAAGCACAGCGCAGATAGACTTAGCATCAAACAGAGTGAAGTCAGAAAGAGAAAAATAAATATCATATACTAAGTTGCTCCAGGAGTGTCTGACTCTGAGACCCTATGGACCTTAGCCCACTAGACTCCTTTGTCCATGAGATTTCCTAAGCAAGAATACTGGGGTGGGTTGCCATTTCCTTCTCCAGGGGATCTTCCCAACCCAGGGATCAAATCCACTTCTCTTATGTCTCCTGCATTGCCCACCTGGGAAGCACATACGTGGAATCTAGAAAAATGATGCAGACACAGACGTAGAGAACAAATATATGGATACCAAGGTGGTGAGAGGAATTGGGAGATTCGGACTGACAGATACACACTTTTGATACTATGCACAAAATAAATAACTAATGAGAAGTACTGTGTAGCACAGGGAACTCTACTTAATGCACTGTGGTGACCTAAATGGGAAAGAAATCCAAAAAAGATGGAATATATGTATACCTATAGCTGATTTAATTTGCAGTACAGTAAAAACACAATATTTTATTTTTTTTATTTTTAAATTTTATTTTATTTTTAAACTTTACACTATTGTATTGGTTTTGCCAAATATCGAAATGAATCCGCCACAGGAATACATGTGTCCCCTCTTTTGCTGTATTTTAAAGCAACTATACTGCAACTATACTTTGACTTCCCTGGTGGCTCAGACGGTAAAGTGTCTGTTTACAATGTGGGAGACCTGGGTTCGATCCCTGGGTCGGGAAGATCCACTGGAGAAGGAAATGGCAATCCACTCCAGTACTATTGCCTGGAAAATCCCATGGACAGAGGAGCCTGGTAGGCTACAGTCCATGGGGTCACAAAGAGTCGGACACGACTGAGCGACTTCACTTACTTATACTTTGGCTACCTGATGTGAAGAACTGACTCATTGGAAAAGACTCTGATGCCGGGCAAGACTGAAGGCAGGAGAAGGGGACGAAAGAGGATGAGATGGTTAGATGGCATCACCAACTCGATGGACATGAATTTGAGCAAGCTTCAGGAGTTGGGAATGGACAGGGAAGCCTGGTATGCTGCAGTCCTTGGGATCGCAGAGAGTCGGACATGACTGAGTGACTGAACTGACTGATAGTCCAATGAAAATTAATTTAAAATATAAGCACAAATTTAAGGAACCAAAATTGTAAACAGCTATTCATTTCATTTAGTAACATATTTCTTTATATTAGAGTAAAGAAAGAAAAGGAGGATACTTGGGATATGACCAACACAAACTCATATCACAACCCATTTATTCCAGCAGAATAAATCATAAATTCATATGAGGTCAAATGTTCCCTCAATTTATTCTTTTAAATTAATTTTTTTAAAGTGGATATTTTAAAAGTATGTTTATTATAAGAATAATGTGTGTGCTTAGTCATTCAGTTGTGCCTGACTCTTGCAACCCCATGACTGTAGCCCGTCAGGCTCCTTGGTCCATGGGATTTTTCAGGCAAGACTCCTGAAGATTGCTATTTCCTCCTCCAGGTATAAGAATAATATGTCTGTAATTTTAGGAAATGTAGTAATATACAGTAATATTGTCTTGTGGTTATTACAAAGATTGTAGCAGGTTTAACCAAGTAATACTTAACCTTTTAGAAAAAACTATTTTCTTTAATAATAATTAAATTAGGAGACAATTTGAAGATTTTTCTCTTTAGATAATTATTTCATGGAAAAAATATTTTATATTCTTTAAGTAGAATATTTATTTTCTTGCATTTAAACTGTTTTAATTATCTGCTAGTGTAACCCATCGGAGAAGGCAATGGCACCCCACTCCAGTATCCCATGGACGGAGGAGCCTGGTAGGCTGCGGTCCATGGGGTCCCTAAGAGTCGGACAGACTGAGCTACTTCACTTTCACTTTTCACTTTCATGCATTGGAGAAGGAAATGGCAACCCACTCCAATGTTCTTGCCTGGAGAATACCAGGGACAGGGGAGCCTGGTGGGCTGCCATTGATGGGGTCACACAGAGTCGGACACGACTGAAGTGACGCAGCAGCAGCAGCAGCAGCGTAAGCCATAGATTATGAAATGAAGTTAGGAGAAAGCAAAAAACATCTACTGAAAATCATCTACAGGCAGAATTCTCTGCTAAGTGCTTTTTATGATAATTAATTGTTTAATATTTTTTCAGAAATACATATATGAACAACAGTGTATCTCCTAATCTAACAGCATAAACCTGCATGTACTTCTGCAAAGCTTATGTTTAGAAATCTTATCTCTATCCAACCTAAATAAATTGTGATATACTAAGTTGCACAGAAAAAAACCATTTTAAAATGTACACTACACAAATGCCAACAAACTACTTGTTTGAAAAATGTGTAATCATCACTTCATGGCAAATAGATGAGGAAGCAGTGGAAACAGTGGCTGACTTTATTTTTCTGGGCTCCAAAATCACTGCAGATGGTGACTGCAGCCATGAAATTAAAAGATGCTTACTCCTTGAAAGGAAAGTTATGACCAACCTAGACACCATATTCAAAAGCAGAGACATTACTTTGTCAACAAAGGTCCATCTAATCAAGGCTATGGTTTTCCCAGTGGTCATGTATGGATGTGAGAGTTGGACTATAAAGAAAGCTGAATGCCGAAGAATT
>NW_011494800.1:8940752-8941209 GCF_000754665.1 Bison bison bison
TCCCTCAATTTATTCTTTTAAATTAATTTTTTTAAAGTGGATATTTTAAAAGTATGTTTATTATAAGAATAATGTGTGTGCTTAGTCATTCAGTTGTGCCTGACTCTTGCAACCCCATGACTGTAGCCCGTCAGGCTCCTTGGTCCATGGGATTTTTCAGGCAAGACTCCTGAAGATTGCTATTTCCTCCTCCAGGTATAAGAATAATATGTCTGTAATTTTAGGAAATGTAGTAATATACAGTAATATTGTCTTGTGGTTATTACAAAGATTGTAGCAGGTTTAACCAAGTAATACTTAACCTTTATTTCATGGAAAAAATATTTTATATTCTTTAAGTAGAATATTTATTTTCTTGCATTTAAACTGTTTTAATTATCTGCTAGTGTAACCCATCGGAGAAGGCAATGGCACCCCACTCCAGTATCCCATGGACGGAGGAGCCTGGTAGGCTGCG
>NW_011494800.1:8941309-8944435 GCF_000754665.1 Bison bison bison
CTATGGTTTTCCCAGTGGTCATGTATGGATGTGAGAGTTGGACTATAAAGAAAGCTGAATGCCGAAGAATTGATGTTTTTGAAATGTGGTGTTGGAGAAGACTCTTGAGAGTCCCTTGGACTGCAAGGAGATCCAACCAGTCCATCCTAAAGGAAATCAGTCCTGGGTGTTCACTGGAAGGACTGATATTGAAGCTGAAACTCCAATACTTTGGCCACCTGATGTGAAGAGCTGACTCATTTGAAAAGACCCTGATGCTGGGAAAGACTGAAGGCAGGAGGAGAAGGGGACAACAGAGGATGAGATGGTTGGATGGCATCACCAACTCAATGGACATGGGTTTGGGTGAACTGTGGGAGTTGGCAATGAACAGAGAGGCCTGGCGTGCTGTGGTTCATGGGGTTGCAAAGAGTCGGACACGACTGAGCGACTGAACTGAACTGAACTGAATCAAACAGAAAGGTATTTTAATATGACTCATGACAAAATAGAATGTTATGTCATACACATTTAGTTTGCTTTAATTTCATCTATGATATTTCATGATTAGTTGAAATGTCACAAGAACAAAAAATAAAGTTCAAAAAAACACCATTAGAAAGCTGGCCTGTATTTAGCCAACACTTGCAAGAGCTTTGTGTGTGCTTAGTCATGTCCAGCTGTCTGCGGCCCCATGGACAGGGACAATAGTTGGCCCGACTCCTCTGTCCATGGCATTTTCCAGAAAAGAAAACTTGAGTGGATTGCCATTTCCTACTGTAGGGGATCTTCCAGACCCTGGGATAGAACCTGCATCTATTAAGTCTCCTGTTTTGGCAGGCAGATTCTTTACCACCAACACCACCTGGGAAGCCCCACCTATAAGAGCTACTCAAGTCAAGTGTTTCATCCACAGTTAAATAAAAAGAACAAACACGAAAATTCAAGTTTCACAAGATACTAACAGTTTGAACCTATATGTTTTTTAATTGAACAATGGGTAATGTGGAAAAATATAAGATCATTATAGGAGTAATATGATTTCAAAAAAAGATATGAATCATGAATTATATCCACTCTCTTTCTGAAAGTAATAACATTTTGATAAATGGATGGTGGAGGCAGGAAAGAAAAGGCAGTGGTGCCATGAATCCTCCTTAAGTTCTGTTTAGTCTAAACATATGAAAAGTGACAGAGAAATATTTTATTTTCTTCTTTTATATACATTGATCATATAATTAACTGGTTAGTATTTAGAAGCAAATGTATGTATACGTATTAAACTCCATTTGAGTTTAAAGTTAGAAAAGCAAGTTCAAAATTTTACAATTACTTCTGAATAAAAAACAGTAGTTAATGTTTCTTCTAGTGACATTTTCCCCACTCCAGTACTCTTGCCTGGAAAATCCCATGGACGGAGGAGCCTGGTGGGCTGCAGTCCATGACGTCGCTGAGAGTCGGACATGACTGAGTGATTTTACTTTGACTTTTCACTTTCATGCATTGGAGAAGGAAATGGCAACCCACTCCAGTGTTCCTGCCTGGAGAATCCCAGGGACGGGGAAGCCTGGTGGGCTGCTGTCTATGGGGTCGCACAGAGTCGGACACGACTGAAGTGACTTAGCAGCAGTGACATTTTCAGCCTAGTATATTATATTTGTTATGGCATTTCTATCTAGGATTATAACGTTTGGATCAAGGCAAATATGTCTCTTTTTGTTTATTTTACCTAATTTATTTCTGTCTTAATCTCCAGGCTCTCTATAACCTTTGAATATGGTCATAGATTCAGTTGTATCTTAATTATCTGACAACATAAGGTACTTGTGAAGGAACAATATGATATGCCTAAGGATTAGCATTTTGTACCACTTTCCTCTCGATTGAACATGTTTAAGAAAGTTCTCCCTTTCCTTGACTTAAAAGCAGACCTTGGCTAGCTCTGCTAGGATAGAGACCACTGAGGAAAAGGGGACAGGGAGATGCCAACTGCCTGCAAGAGTCAGGGTTCTCACTCCAAGGAAAAGTCTAGAACATTCTTGACAATCTATTGCTATATGGATAATGAGATACTATTATTGCACAAAGAATTTGCATTTATTTCAGATAGATTTAAAGACTTTGTAGATAATCATTTTATCTAAACTATTTCATAAACCAAAGTTGAAAAGACAGGGTAAAAAAAACTTGGTAGAGAAATTTAGCCAAAATGATTTATTAAAATGACTTCTTAGTGCATAATATATCACTCCAAAGTCAACTGCATGAGTCTGTCCTTGTAAGTAACTCAATGGGAGACATTTCAAAGCTTGCCTTAATCACGCCCATTCGAAAAAACTGAGTAAAAACCTGACATGCGTGTTGTTCTCTTCACTTATGCATATCTACCGGGTTGGCCAAAAAGTTTTTCTGTGTTACAGAAAAACCCGATGGAACTTCTTTGCCAATGCAATACAAACTTTGGGGTTTCCCTAGTGGTTCAGTGGAAAAGAATCTCCCTATAATGTAGGAGATGTAGGTTCAATCCCTGGGTCTGGGAGATCCCTGGAGCAGAAAATGGGTCCAACTTTTTCCTACTAAAGTGGAAAGGGGAAAAATACTTCTTTTGCCTGCCTCCTGTAAGACGGAATGTGGTCAGTGATCTACAGACAGTCATCTTAAGAAGTAATTCAGATAAAAAAAAAAAAGCCAGGACATGGAAGCAACCTAGATGTCCATCAGCAGATGAATAGATGAGGAAGCTGTGGTACATATACACAATGGAGTATTACTCAGCCATTAAAAAGAATACACTTGAATCAGTTCTAATGAGGTGGATGAAACTGGAGCCTATTATACAGAGTGAAGTAAGCCAGAGGGAAAAACATAAATACAGTATACTAATGCATATATATGGAATTTAGAAAGATGGTAACGATAACCCTGTATACGAGACAGCAAAAGAGACACTGAGGTATAGAACAGTCTTATGGACTCTGTGGGAGAGGGTGGGAAGATTTGGGAGAATGGCATTGAAACATGTGAAATGTCATGTATGAAACGAGATGCCAGTCCAGGTTCAGTGCACAATGCTGGATGCTTGGGGCTGGTGCGCTGGGAAGGCCCAGGGGGATGGTATGGGGAGGGGGGAGGGCGGAGGGTTCAGGA
>NW_011494800.1:8944535-8946553 GCF_000754665.1 Bison bison bison
TAATAATAATAATTCTTAATTTAAATTTATATAGAGCCTCTCATAAGATTCTATATACAAAAAGATGATTACTATTAGTAGCAATTACAAGCATTATACTCTGACAATTCCAAAAAAGAAAAAAAAAAAAGAAGTAATTCAGAGCTATGTATTCGATGGAGATTATTGCTGGGCAGTATGGGAAACGAGAAAGGACAGTGGTAGTAGGTGTTCAGAAGCACCAGAATCCAGAAACATCCCTTTCTTTGGCTTTTCGCCTCTGCTGATCACCCTTGGTTCTTGACTGGTCCTCCAGTCATCCAGAAGATATGCCCTTTTACCGAATTCTTCTGCTTAAACTAGCAAGAGCAAAAAAGATATCTTTGCAGAGTAGAAACTGTACAGAAAAGAAAAAAAAAAACTACATGGTACCCAGGAAAGTTACAATTAGGTCCAATACAAGGACTTTCTCAGTCAGTGGTTAAATATTATCACTAGCTCCTTAATGGGGAGGAAGTGGAGACAACTGCCGGAATCTATTTAGTTCTTTATATTCAATTATATGTTGATCTCATTAGGAAAATTGGTTTGACATTCTCAACAAATTTTATCATCATTCTCATAACATCCTGAGTTGAAGACTTCTAGTGTGTTTTTTGTTTTTTTTCACATATAGATATCTGGACTGGATAATTAAATCCAATAATATGTTATCCAGATGAATAGAACTAGAAAAGTACAAGAGAAGATCTTCTTTACTTGTCTTGAGATAATTTTAATTCAAATTAAAGTAGATAGTCCTGGTACTAAGAACTGTTACCCTAAGCTACAAATACATGGAAATATTCAGCTGCAAAGTACAAACAGAATAAAATTGCCATAAAAATGTATTTTATCAAAGACACAACAGTTAAAGACAACAACATTAGCCTGAATTGACAAAACAAATCTAAGATATTCACATCCTCTTTATCTTAAGCCACATTTAATCTCTTTTCAATTATGCTTTTTATTTGTTAAAATCTGTATGTCAATGAATTAGTTGCATAAATGAAATATAAAAACATTCCCAAATAAGTCTCAACCTCTATTAATATAAATATTATATAAATTTTGAAATACTTTAAAAATCAAATGGATTAAGTATTCCCAAATGTGGAAAAAAAACACAATTTTTCTTACATAAACCAATTGTATAAATATATTTTACATCATTAAATAATCATAATTTCCATCAATAAATGGTTTAATTGATATTATATAATTTATCCAGGCAATTATTTAAAAACAAGCAGCACGTACACATGAGTATTTGTAGCTGTGTATAATGGCATATGTGTTACTAAACTACCTATGCTGGTCCTTAGGTCCATACTTCCTACTGTCTAAGTAGCCATATTCTGCACCTTTTTGGGCCAACCCTGCCATCACAGCTGACTGGACTGGGCTGAGCTAGGATAGAGAGCTACATCAAATCTCTTGTGTTCTGGCTCAAAATTGTGATTTGGGTCAACTATCAGATCAGATGAAACCAGAAAATTAAGAGACTGTATAAATTAAATGAAAGAATAAGTTGTGCTTTAAAATGAGGCTATGGAAGTGTAAGAAGAAAGCACATGCTACTATAACAATACACGTCAGTTAAAATTAAAATGTAGTAGGAGGTAGGACAAAATATAAAAGACAAAAAGGGAGACAAAAGAGTTAGGGATGGAGACCTGTCCTGCAGAGGGAGTTGTGAAGAAGTCTCTACACAGTGGGAAGCCCTCTCACAGGTGGGTCTGTGGGGAGTTTTCAAATCTTAGAAGGCAACATAAAACAAACAAACCAAAAAAACAAAAAAACACACCTAATTGCAGAAAGAATACACACCTAATTGTAGAAAGAGAACTTTCCCTTGATAGGCTCTAACCCTCTCACAGAACAAAGGATTGAGCAAATACCAAAGGAGAGCTGCATACCGGCCCCTCCCCGCCTGGAGGCAGAGAGGCAGGCTTCCTTCATCCAGAACCAGAAGGCAACAGGCTGCTGCAATCCCC
>NW_011494800.1:8946653-8954759 GCF_000754665.1 Bison bison bison
CTGCTGCAATCTCAGCCACAGAGATGGCACCTTCCACCACACTGTGAGCAGGCTCCCAGCTGCTAACCAGGTCTTCCTGAGGTCCTGGATGGTTGACATCTGCCAGGAGGGTCACAGTCTGAGATCAGCTTTCTAGAAGAGACATACAGTGCACCTGAGATGGTGCTCTCATGACGCACCCAGGAAACTGCGTGGCCTGGACCAGGGAGGTGATTAAGACACACGGTCCACCTGGGACAGTGTGCTCTTCAAGAACCTAGTCACCTGAGCTGCTCAGATCTGGGAAGGGCACAAAACACACACCCAACCCACAGAGACTAGGCCAGAACTGTGTCTGAGTGTCTCGTGTGAAGATAAGGGTCAGCAGTTGCCTTTCACAGGGCAGGGGCTCTGGGTGCAGCAGACCTGAGTAGGGCACAAGCCCTCTTGGAGGAGGTCGCCATTAACCCCACCATAGAACCACCAGAACTTACACAGGACTGGGGGAAACAGACTCTTGGAGGGCACAAACAGAACCTTGTGTGCACCAGGACCCAGGAGAAAGGAGCAGTTAACCCATAAGAAACTGACCTAGACATGACCATGAGTGTCCAGAAGTCTCCGGCAGAGGCATGGGTTGGTGGTGGCCTGCTTCAGGGTCAGTCACTGAGTGCAGTAATGTGTGCATGGGACATTTTGAAGGAGGTCCCCATTATCTTCATTACCTCCGTTTGGCCTCAGGTCAAACTACAGGGAAGGAACACAGGCCTGCCCATCAACAGAAAATTGGATTAAAGATTTACTAAACACGGCCCCTCCCATCGGAATAAGACCCAGTTTCCCCCTAAGTCAGTCTCTCCCATCAGGAAGCTTCCATAAACCTCTTATCCTTATCCATCAGAGGGCAGACAAACTGAAAACCACAATCACAGTAAACTAACCAAACTGATCACAAGGACCACAGCCTTGTCTAGCTCAATGAAACTATTAGCCATGCCATGTAGGGACACCCAAGACAGATGCTTCATGGCGGAGAGTTCTGACAAAACGTGGCCCACTGGAGAAGGGAATGGAAAGCCACTTCAGTATTTTTACCTTGGGAATCCCATGAACAATATGAAAAGGCAAAAAGATAGGACACTGCAAGATGAACTCCCCAGGTCAGTAGGTGCCCAATATGCTACTGGAGATCAGTGGAGAAATAACTCCAGAAAGAATGAAGAGACGGAGCCATAGCAAAAACAGCACCAAGTTGTAGATGTGACTGGTGATAAAAACAAAGTCTGATACTGTAAAAAGCAATACTGCATAGGAACCTGGAATGTTAGGTCCATCAATCAAGGCAAATTGGAAGTGGTCAAATAGGAGATGGCAAGAATGAACACTGACATTATAGGAATCAGTGAACTGAAATGGACTGGAATGGGTGAATTTAACTCAGATGACCATTATATCTACTACTGTGGGCAGGAATCCCTTAGACGAAATGGAGTAGCCATCATGGTCAACAAGAGGCCGAAATGTAGTACTTGGATGCAATCTCAAAAACGACAGAATGTGTCGGGAGCCGCGTTAGGCATTAATGACAAAATACAGGCACAGCCCCAGACCCCTCTCCTCATTCCACAGGCACGGATTCCGGATCCTGGGATGAAGGAGTTAGGCCTTGTAATTCTGACTTGTCTTTTCCTCTCCTTGGCTGAGTTGACTGAAAAGGAACACTAAGGTGCTTATTGTTCTTGAGAGGAGTGTGAGAAGGCACAAAGCCTTCTACAGCTGTGCTCAGAAAATAATTCATAAAGTTAATCACTGACATTTGTTCACGGACTTTTACAAAAGAGTGTTCCAGGATGAGCACATAGGCCGTAGCTTGAGGCCATGGGAAGGATTGCTATTTGAAGCCTATTTGTGAGGACAATGTTTATGGCAAAGGAGTTTACTGAACTTAGGGCTTAGAAATAATTAAAACAGAAGTTAAAGATTTAAGGAATGTTGTAAAGTTAGCGTATTTTACTATAGCTTATAGAAGTTAGGAATTTTTAGAGATACTATAGCTAGAAGCCTTTTTAAGAGATAGTGAGCTCAGGATGTTGGGAAACATCAAACAGGATTTAGGAAGATAAGTAGTAAACTGAGGAATGTAGCATGAGTTACAATGTAATCACAAGTTAACTATAGGACACATTAAAGGAGGTAAATAATAGATGATAAGGCTGATTCCGAGAGAATCACTGAAGCAGGAACTGTGTTTGAAGAGCAACAATGATTTAATGGAGATAATAAATCTGGGAGAGGGGGAACTGAAAATGTCAAACCTCTGGCCTAATGTTTTTGTAAAAGTATAAGAGAATCTTAAACTTGAAATAAACAGGCAGTCCCAGAAAACTGAGAGGTTGCCTCATTTCTCTCGCCGACACCATTCATCTTTTCAGGTTGAACTGGCTGCTGGAGTTGGACTCCAGCAAGAATGATCTTTGTTCATTTCCAAGGCAAACCATTCAATATCACTGTAATCCAAGTCTATGCCCCAAGCAGTAACGCTGAAGAAGCTGAAGTTGAATGGTTCTATGAGGACCTACAAGACCTTTTAAAATTAACACCCAAAAAAGATGTCCTTTTCATTATAGGGGACTAGAATGCAAAAATAGGAAGTCAAGAAACACCTGGAGTTAACAGATAAATTTGGCCTTGGAATACAGGATGAAGCAGGGCAAAGGCTAATAGAGTTCTGCCAAGAGAACTCACTGATCATAGCAAACACCCTCTTCTAACGACACAAGAGAAGACCTGTAGAGACACATGGACATCACTAGATGGCCAACACTGAAAAGAACTGATTATATTCTTTGCAGCCAAAGATGGAGAAGCTCTATACAGTCAGCAAAAACAGGATCAGGAGCTGACTGTGGCTCAGATCATGAACTCCTTATTGCCAAATTCACACTTAAATTGAAGAAAGTAGGGAAAACCACTAGACCATTGGGGTATGACCTATATCAAATCCCTTACAATTATACAGTGGAAGTGACAATTAGATTTAAGGGATTAGAACTGATAGAGTGCCTGAAGAACTATGGACGGAGGTTTGTGACATTGTACAGGGGACAGGGATCAAGACCATGCCCAAGAAAAAGAAATGCAAACAGGCAAAATGGTTGTCTGAGGAGGCCTTACAAATAGGTGGAAAGAAGAGAAGCCAAAGGCAAGGGAGAAAAGGAAAGATATATGTATTTGAATGCAGAGTTCCAAAGAAGAGTACCGAGATATAATAAAGGCTTTCTCAGCAATCAATGCAAAGAAATAGAGGAAAACAATAAAATGGGAAAGACTAGAGATCTCTTCAAGAAAATTAGAGATACCAAGGGAACATTTCATGCAGAGATGGGCACAATAAAGGACAAAAATGGTGTGGACCTAACAGAAGCAGAAGATATTAAGAAAAGGTGGCAAGAATACACAGAAGAACTGTACAAAAAAGATCTTCATGACCAAGATAACCACGATGGTGTGATCACTCACCTAGAGCCAGATATCCTGGAATGCAAAGTCAAGTGGGCCTTAGGAAGCATCTCTACCAACAAAGCTAGTGGAGGTGATGGAAATCCAATTGAGCTATTTCAAATCCTAAAAGATGATGCTGTGAAAGTGCTGCACTCAATATGTCAGCGAATTTGGAAAACTCAGCAGTGGCCACAGGACTGGAAAAGGTCAGTTTTCATTCCAGTCCCAAAGAAGGGCAATTCCAAAGAATACTCAAACTACTGCACAATAGCACTCTTCTCACATGGTAGCAAAGTAATGCTCAAAATTCTCCAAGTCAGGCTTCAACAGTACAACACTATGTGAACTGTGAACTTTCAGATGTTCAAGCTGGATTTACCAAAGGCAGAGGAACCAGAGATCAAATTGCCAACATCTGTTGGATCATCAAAAAAGCAAGAGTTCCAGAATAACATCTACTTTGGCTTTATTGACTATGCCAAAGCCTTTGACTGTGTGGATCACAATAAACTGTGGAAAATTCTTCAAGAGACAGGAATACCAGACCAGCTGACCTGTCTCCTGAGAAATCTGTATGCAGGTTAAGAAGCGACAGTTAGAACCGGACATGGAACAACAGAATGGTTCCAAATAGGGAAGGAGTAGGTCAAGGCTGTATATTGTCACCCTGCTTATTTAACTTATATGCAGAGTACATCATGAGAAATGCTGGGCTGGATGAAGCACAAGCTGGTATCAAGATTGCCAGGAGAAATATCAATAACCTCAGATACACAGATGACACCACCCTTATGGGAGAAAATGAAGAAGAACTAAAGAGCCTCTTGAGGAAAGTGAAAGAGAAGAGTGAAAAAGTTGGCTTAAAGCTCAACATTCAGAAAACTAAGATCATGGCATCTGGTCCCATCACTTCATGGCAAATAGGTGGGGAAACAGTAGAAACAGTGAGAGACTTTATTTTTCTGGGCTCCAAAATCACTGCAGATGGTGACTGCAGCCATGAAATTAAAAGACGCTTGCTCCTTGGAAGAAAAGTTATGACCCCTAGACAGCATATTCAAAAGCAGAGACATTACTTTACCAACACAGGTTCGTCTAATCAAAGCTACAGTTTTTCCAGTGGTCATATATGGATGTGAGAGTTGGACTATAAAGAAAGCTGAGCACGGAAGAATTGATGCTTTTGAACTGTGGTGCTGGAGAAGACTATTGAGAGTCCCTTGGACTGCAAGGAGATCCAACCAGTCCATCCTAAAGGAAATCAGTCCTGAATATTTATTGGAAGGACTGATGCTGAAGCTGAATATCCAATACCTTGTCCTCTTGATGCAAAGAACCAACTCATTGGAAAAGACTGAAGTCGTGAAAGATTGAAGTTGGGAGGAGAAGGGGACAACAGAAGACGAGACATTTGAATGGCATCACCAACTCAATGGACATGAGTTTGAGTAGGCTTCGGGAGTTGGTGATGGACAGGGAAGCCTGGCATGCTGCAATTCATGGGATTGCAAAGAGTCAGACACGACTGAGTGACTGAACTGAACTGAACTGAGTGCTTATCCTATGTGCCCAAAACTATGCTAAATATGTTACATGCATTATCTCATGTAATCCTAATGATAACCCTATGTAATAGATATTCTTTTTAGTCACAATTTACAAGTAGCAAACTGAGTCACAGAGAGGGTAAGTAATTTGCCCAAAATCAAATATTTGTGTAAAACCAGAATTCATATAGAACATGAGTATCTGAATCCATATTTCTTATACTTATCCACTGTACAATCCTGCCAGTTATATGAGAAAATGGCAACTAAAAAACCATAAGAAAAGATCATATCCTTTACTGAAAAGGAAAGACAATCTAAAGCAAGAATCTTGTATATCTAGTTCCCCAAAAGACTGACTACAATACACATCCTATCCTTGGGCTCATATAAGATTTCTATATCCTCCAAGTCAAATGTGCCGAGTAAACATAATTGATACATACACTTCTATATGCTCAACAAATTGTTCTACCTATGATTCCTTCTACCCTGTCTTAATATATATAAATTTAAACAATCACCAAAAAAAGTACTTTCCATATATATATTTTTTTAATTACCATTGTACTCTTGGTTTGAGGAACACCATGATGTTGAACTTGAAATTGAGTTTATAATTTACCAAAATCACAATTAAGCATTTTTAATTATCAAAGAGGGACAGAGTGCTTATCAAGGAACTCAATTATAAATATTCATTCAGTAGCTATTATTGCACGGTTCTAGGCACTGAAGATGTAACAATGAATCAATCAAACAATAAAACAATTCCTGCCTTCATTGAATTTGCATTCTATTTGTACAAGACAATTGAAAAAAATAAATGTGGCGTAGTACAAGATCCATACCAATAGACAGCTTCTAGAAAAATGATGCCAAACCACAACTTCAAACTGCATGGCCAGAGCTGACCAAGTTCATCCACATAATTGAAAAAGAGAACACTTATGAGAACTCTCCCTAAATGCGCCCACTGCTGGAATTCTACGTTTGACGTTTTTAAGAACTATTTACATAGTGTGGGCATAGATAAGTCATAAATTATAATGACTGTCCAAAATGAGAAACTTATTTGCACATGCCCATTCTGGTTGGCTGACTTCCCAGATGAATTCTGTATGAGAATATAATAAAATTCAGATGGAATTCATGATTTTGAACTGGACTTACAGAATAGTAATTAAAGTCTGCAGTGCTAATAACAGACTTAGTAAATAGTATTATTAAATTTCTCTATCAGATAATATAAAATTTGAGGGTTAAAAAAGAGCAAGAAAGGTTATCTCAGCATGGTTTTGAACAAAAGTAAAAGTAGCATTTACATAAAAATGAGACACCCAACATTTCCTTATAAAGACACATACCTCTAATACCAAAACAGGCCACTCAGAAATATACATGCAGCTCTTTCCCACGCACGTAACAGAGTCTGATTCCATTTTTGATGCTTGATTGCTGACACTTATCCAGTTTTCCCCTTTCCCCTCCCCTCCTGCCCCACATGTAGGAAAACTGAGAAGAAAGCTCAGATGCCCCCTCTCTTGATGATGTCAGGAAATTCAAAATACTCAAGTCCTGGTCCATAGGGTTACAAAGAGCTGGACACAACTGAACCAACTTAGTAAGCATACAAAACTTTGCATAGCTTTTTGAGGCAAGTATGGTATCATCAGTCTTAACATCTGAAGCAAATATCGGGTGGGAGATCCATCTCTCCTCTTCACGGTGACCAGAACAACTGACCCAGCAGGCATGTCCAAATGATAATCAACCAGCGCTGGTGGGGTCAAGAAGGGTGAGGGAGGTCTTTGTCCTCTTGCTTAGGCTTGCTAACTAGCTCTGCTGCCTGTGGACTAGCTCTTCGCTGCATTTGCTGAGTCCCTGCTCAAGCTTCTGTTGTGGATTCAACTGACCTGCACCAGAAGTTTCACTCTCTGGCATTTAGGACAGGAGTATGGAATTGGGGCCCACCTTAAAGGGACCATGGATTACGCCTCTTGAGCTGGACCTATCTGTGAGTCATGTGTCTTGATCCCAGCACACAGTGTCACTGATGCTAGACTCAGGGTGTGTGTTTCATTGAGGAACTGGCCCTTTCTGTAGAGCAGCAGTCCTCAGTCTTTTTGGCACCAGGGGCCAGTATTGTGGAAGACATGTTTTTTTTTTTTACAAACGGGACAAGGGGTGTGGTTTGGGAAGGACTGAAGCACATTTAGGGTTCGTGCTCTTGTGATAATCTAATGATGCTGCTGATCTGAAAGGAGGTGGCGCACAGGTGGTGAAGCGAGTGAAGAGGAACAGCTGTCAATACAGACGAAGCTTCACTCACTCACCTGCTGCTCACCCTCTGTGGCGCAGTTCCTAACAAGTACACGAGGTACTGACCCAGGGTTTGGGGACCCCTGCTGTAGAGTGCTCAGGAGAAAGACCAACATCCTGTACAATGGTGGGCCCACTGGCTGATCTCCTGTGTGGAGGAAAGGCGGTAACTATGCGGCATGCTAAGGTCCCACTCTAAGAACAGATGGCTGAAAATGGGACACTGTAAACTGCCCTTGCTGATGCTGCTGCCTATACCTCTGTCAACAATAAAGGTCTTTACCTCAGGATTACCAAGAAAAACAGCCACGCCCCCATCCCCCACCCCATGATACACCCAAGGGTTAAGCCACACACAACATCAACCTGGATTTCTTAAATTCCACAAAGTAACCATTGACATGGAGGAGGACCCTAATCTTTCAGATACTGATTTGAGGCTTCTGAAAGAAGAAACATAAATACGAACAGTGTAGAGAGGACCATCTTTCCATTGAGGTGTACTGAACAAAACAACCATAAATAGAAAACTAATACAGGACATTGAAACAAACAAACAAAAAATGAAACAGAGGTCCACACCTTGACTAACTGGAAAACCAAATTTTACTAAAAAAAAAAATTTATACAAAAAGATAAAAGGAAACTAATTAGCTTTCATGCCTTTACAATATTGGTTTTGAATCAATTTTAACAAATATTGAAATGCACCAGCTGCCAAATTCTCATGTTGTTCGATCACTAAGTTATATCTGAC
>NW_011494800.1:8954859-8955654 GCF_000754665.1 Bison bison bison
ATATCTGACTCTTAACAACCTCATGGACGGCAGCATGCCCGGATTCCCTGTCCTTCACTATCCCCCAGAGTTTGCTCAAACTCATGTTCATTGAGTCAGTGATACCATTCAACATCTCGTCCTCTATCATGCGTTCTCCTCCTGACCTCAATTTTTCCCAGCATTAGGGTCTTTTCCAATGAGTCGGCTCTTTGCATCAGGTGGCAAAAGTATTGGAGTTTCAGTTTCAGCATCATTTCAGTTTAGTTCAGTTCAGTCGCTCAGTCGTGTCCGACTCTTTGCGACCCCATGAACCGCAGCACGCCAGGCCTCCCTGTCCGTCACCAACTCCCGGAGTTCACCCAAACCCGTGTCCATCAAGTCAGTGATGCCACCCAACCATCTCATCCTCTGTTGTCCCCTTCTCCTGTCTTCAATCTTTCCCAGCATAAGGCTCTTTTCAAAACAGTCAGCTCTTTTCATCAGGTGGTCAAAGTCTTAGAGCTTCAACTTCAGCATCAATCCTAACAATGAATATTCAGGGTTGATTTCCTTTAGGATTGACTGGTTTTATATCCTTGCAGTCCAAGGGACTCTCAAGAGTCTTCTCAAACACCACGGTTCAAAAGCATCAATTCTTCAGTGCTCAGCTTTCTTTATAGTCCAACTCTCACATCCATACTTGACCACTGGAAAAACCACAGCCTTGACTAGATGAACCTTTGTTGGCAAAGTAATGTCTCTGCTTTTCAATATGCTCTCTAGGTTGGTCATAACTTTCCTTCCAAGGAGTAAGCGTCTTTTAATTTCATAGCT
>NW_011494800.1:8955754-8964704 GCF_000754665.1 Bison bison bison
CTCTTTCACTTTCCTCAAGAGGCTCTTTAGTTCTTCTTCATTTTCTGCCATAAGGGTGGTGTCATCTGCATATCTGAGGTTATTGATATTTCTCCCAGCAATCTTGATTCCAGCTTGTGCTTCCTCCAGCCCAGCGTTTCTCATGATGTACTCTGCATATAAGTTAAATAAGCAGGGTTATAATACACAGCCTTGATGTACTCCTTTTCCTATTTGGAACCAGTCTGTTGTTCCATGTCCAGTTCTAACCGTTGCTTCCTGACCTGCATATAGGTTTCTCAAAAGCAGGTCAGGTGATCTGGTATTCCCATCTCTTTCAGAATTTTCCACAGTTTATTGTGATCCATTATAATATACATCAAATTCAATTCAGAATTTTGAATATAACCTGTCCTGAAATTTGGAATATATTTTTGTAAGAATATTATTGTATATTACTCAAAGGGTGATAGAAAAAATACTACTTATTGAACAAATAAAATATATCAGAATTTCATGGTTAATAAAGCAGAAATAGAATTTTTTCTGGAACTCTCTTTCTTGATAATTCAGTGGATATTGGCAACTTGATCTCTGGTTCCTCTGCCTTTTCTAAAACCAGCTTGAACATCAGGAAGTTCACAGTTCATGTATTGTTGAAACCTGGCTTGGAGAACTTTGAGCATTACTTTACTGGCATGTGAGATGAGTGCAATTGTGCGGTAGTTTGAGCATTCTTCGGCATTGCCTTTCTTTGGGATTGGAATGAAAACTGACCTTTTCCAGTCCTGTGGCCACTGCTGAGTTTTCCAAATTTGCTGACATATTGAGCGCATCACTTTCACAGCATCGTCTTTCAGGATTTGAAATAGCTCAACTGGAATTCCGTCACTCCACTAGCTTTATTTGTAGTGAAGCTTCCTAAGGCCCACTTGACTTCACATTCCAGGATGTCTGGCTCTAGGTGAGTGATCACACCATCGTAATTATCTGGGTCATGATCATCTTTTTTGTATAGTTCTTCTGTGTATTCTTGCCACTTCTTCTTAATATCTTCTGCTTCTGTTAGGTCCCTACCATTTCTGTCCTTTAATGAGCCCATCTCTGCATGAAATGTTCTCTTGGTATCTCAAATTTTTTTGAAGAGATCTCTAGTCTTTCCCATTCTATTGTTTTCCTCTATTTCTTTGCATTGATCGCTGAGGAAGGCTTTCTTATCTCTCCTTCCTATTCTTTGGAACTCTGCATTCAAATGGGTATATCTTTCCTTTTCTCCTTTGCTTTCCACTACCCCTCTTTTCACAGCTATTTGTAAGGCCTCCTCAGACAGCCATTTTGCTATTTTATATTTCTTTTTCTTGGGGATGGTCTTGATTCCTGTCTCCTATACAATGTCACAAACTTCCATCCATAGTTCATCAGGTACTCTGTCTATCAGATCTAGTCCCTTAAATCTATTTTTCACTTCCACTATATAGTCAGAAGGGATTTGATTTAGGTCATACCTGAATGGTCTAGTGGTTTTCTCCACTTTCTTCAATTTCAGTCTGAATTTGGCAATATGATCTGAGCCACAGTCAGCTCCTGGTCTTGTTTTTGCTGACTGTATAGAGCTTCTCCATTTTTGGCTGCAAAGAATATAATCAATCTGCTTTCGGTGTTGACCATCTGGTGATGTCCATGTGTAGAGTCTTCTCCTGTATTGTTGGAAGAGGGTATTTGCTATGACCAGTGTGTTCTCTTGGCAGAACTCGATTAACCTTTGCCCTGCTTCATTCTGCACTCCAAGGCCAAATTTGCCTGTTACTCCAGGTGTTTCTTGACTTTCTACTCTTGCATTCCAGTCCCCTATAATGAAAAGGACATCTTTTCTGGATGTTAGTTCTAGAAGGTCTTGTAGGTCTTCAAAGAACTGTTCAACTTCAGCTTCTTCAGCGTTACTGGTTGGGGCATAGACTTGAATTACCGTAATATTGAATGGTTTGCCTTGGAAACGAACAGAGATCATTCTGTCATTTTTGAGATTGTAGCCAAGTACTGCATTTCAGACTCTTTTGTTGACCATGATGGCTACTCCATTTCTTCTAAGGGATTCCTGCCCACAGTAGTAGATATAATGGTCATCTGAGTTAAATTCACTCATTCCAGTCCATCTTAGTTCACTGATTCCTAGAATGTCGATGTTCACTCTTGTCATCTCCTGTTTGACTACTTGCAATTTGCCTTGATTCAGGGACCTAACATTCCAGGTTCCTATGCAATATTGCTCTTTACAGCATCTAACATTGCTTCTATCACCAGTCCCATTCACAATTGGGTGTTGTTTTTGCTCTGGCTCCATCCCTTCATTCTTTTTGGAGTTATTTTTCCACTGATCTCCAATAGCATATTGGGTACCTACTGACCTGGGGAGTTCATCTTTCAGTGTCCTTTCTTTTTGTCTTTTCATTCCATTCATGGGGTTCTCCAGGCAAGAATACTGAAGTGGTTTGCCATTCCCTTCTCCAGTGGACCACATTCTGTCAGACTTCTCCACCATGACCCATCCATCTTGGGTGATCCCATATGGCATGGCTCATAGTTTCATTGAGTTAGATAAGGCTGTGGTCCATGTGATCAGATTGGCTAGTTGTCTGTGATTGGTATCCTCTCTCAATGCCTACCATCTTACTTGAGTTTCACTTACCTTGGACGTGGGATCTCTCTTCACAGCTGCTCCAGGAAAGCACAGCCTTGCAATGAATACTCAGGGCTGAGTTCCTTTAGGATTGGCTGGTTTGAATTCTTTGTTGTCAGAAGACTCTCATGACCTCCATAAATTTGGGGACTCAAATTAAGTTAAACTAGGACATCCTACTAAACTTATACAAAGTATTTTTTATACTCACAGGAAAGTTACAAGATACAAAATAGAGATAAAATCCATTCTCATCTTAACCACCAGAACTATTCTTTGCCTAAATTTCACATAGCCATGAAGATCCCATGGAGGAAGCCATGGCAACTGATTCTAGTATTCGTGCCTGGAGAATCCCATGGACAGAGGAGCCTGGTGGGCTACAGTCTTTAGGGTCACAAAGAGTCAGACACAACTGAAGCAACTTAGCACAAATGCACACACGGTGTCCGTTGCTCTAAAATATCTTCCAGGGGTCATGCATACTCTGACCCAAACTAAATTAAGTCTTTGGTACTTGCAACTGGCTTCTTAAAAAGGAACTCCATGGACCTTCCGCTTTGAGGACCATTATAAGAACTATTTAGGAAAAGGGTGATAATGACCACTATTCCTTCATCAACAGATGAATCATCATCAAAAACCAAATTTGGGTTTTTCTTAAATCTGAATGAATGAATGGCATCTCAGGGTGGATTCAGAGAAGGCAATGGCACCCCACTCCAGTACTCTTGCCTGGAAAATCCCATGGACAGAGAAGTCTGGTAGGCTGCAGTCCATGGGGTTGTGAAGAGTCAGGCATGACTGAGCGACTTCACTTTCACTTTTCACTTTCATGCATTAGAGAAGGAAATGGCAACCCACTCCAGTGTTCTTGCCTGGAGAATCCCAGGGACGGGGGAGTCTGGTGGGCTGCTGTCTATGGGGTCTCACAGAGTCAAACACGATTGAAGTGACTTAGCAGCAGGGTGGATTACTAATATTCACTATTACTATTACCTAATACCACGGTCTTACCCATGTAAGGTCTCCACACCCAATACTATTAAAATTATTGATTGGACGGATCCAATCAGCTATTGGTGTGTATTCTGATGTTATAGATTTGGTTAATTTGCTCTCTTCAGTGCCTGTTTCAACAGCCTCTCAGTCACAGTTTACGGCTTGCCCTCAGCTTTGAAGGGACAGAACACACAGCCTGGCCACCCACGGCTGAATACTTCAACTGCCCCGCCATGACACTCAGTGTTTGTGGCAAAGTCTAAACTTCATCCAGCTTTCTGCAGGGGCAAGTATTCTATCACACTGATGACATCTTGCTCCAAAGAGATTCAGTTGAAACACGTAGTCAAGACATACAAACATTCACAAACGAGCTCACAAAAAAAACGGGATGGGCATTGCCCCACACAAAGTAGAAGTTCCCACCATCTCAGTTAAATTCCTGAAAATTATTTGGTAAGCCAAGTGTCACTATATCTCTATCAAGAAATAGTTGTTAACCCTCAGCACTCAGTGTTAAACAAGCCCAGCATCTTTTATGCATTTCTGGGTTCAGGACACACCATATGCCTCACTTGCAAATTTTACTTAAGCCCATTTAGGGGCTCTCCTAAAGAATCCGCCTGCAGTGCAGGAGTCCTGGGTTCAATTCCTGGGTTGGGAAGATCCCCTGGAGAAGGGAATGGCAACCCACTCCAGTATTCTTGCCTGGAGAATTCCATAGACAGAGGAGCCTGGCAGCCACAGGGTTGCAAAAAGTCAGACATGACTGAGCAACTAACACTTTTACTTTAAAACCCATTTATGCTATTATTTACAAATAAGCCCATCTAGAATGGGACCTCCCAACAAAAGTCTCTAAAATCTATGCAAATTGCAATACAGAAGGTCTTCCCACTAGTGCCTCCTGCTTTCTTGAGATTTCTTCAGTGCAAGGACTTCAGTAATTTTTTCTTTCATTTCCTGGAATCTCTGGACCACCTGTGATGGACAGAAATTGCCCATGGACTGTGGCACAAGAAACTGTCCTCCTCAGTTACATTCCATCAGAATGGAATCTGCTGCATGCATTCAGTACTCTTCTGAAAAGAGGAGCTCTCACAGGGTCTGAGTCCAAGATCCTCCACACTCAGCTGCCTTGAGTCACGGGAGCGCAACCTGCAAGAATCGCACCACCACTGAGGCCTCTTTGCTACAGAATTGTGTCAAACCCGGGCCCCTTATCAAACCTTACCTGCAGGAGGAAGTGGCCCACCCTATTCTACCTTCACCCCTCACCCCCTTTCCACACTGCTGGGCAAGCTGATAAGAAAGCACCAGATGCTCCCTGATTTGGCACCAGCAGGACATTTGGATCACACAACCTCTGTACCATGCATAAAGAAACTCTCACCCCCAACCATAAAGAAACCCCAAGCCAGTCTCTTTCCCTTTCTTTCTCATGCCATTTTTGAACCTGCTTAGGAACATACCCTGCTGTCCCCCAACAATTCCATTATATGAGCAATAAGCCTTTTCGTACCCTCTCAGTACATGTGTGGCATTATTACTCAACATAAGAACCAAATTTGGGGTGGGTGTTCAGCCTCCCTCTGCAGGCTGAGCACAACACCCCTCTACATTAATGGGTTAAACATGCCACAGTTTTTACTTTAAAACTTTTTTGAACTATGGCTTACTTAACATTTTGTAATACCCAAAATTCCATTTGTAAGAGTTAGATCTCTATCTCAATTCTGATGAGCTTCCCTGGTGGCTCAGATGGTAAAGTATCTGCCTACAATGCAGGAAACCTGGGTTTCATCCCTGGGTTGGGAAGATCTCCTGAAGAAGGGAATGGCAACCCATTCCACCATCCTTGCCTGGAAAATTCCATGGACAGAGGAGCCTGATGGGCTACAGTCCATGGAATCGCAAAGAGTGAACACAACTGAGAGACAAACAGTTTCACTTTTCACTTTTCAATTCTGATGATCTGAGTACATATAGAAACAAAGCTTTCCCTGAGCTTTCATGTAACAAACATTTATGGGACTTCCCTGGGGGTCCAGTGGTTAAGAATCCACCTTGAGATGCAGGGAATGCTAGTTCAGTCCCTGTTCAGGGGACCTAGGATCCCACATGCAGTGGGGAAACTAAGCCCATGCACCTGGCTGCAAAGGAAGATCCCACACAAGAAGATCCCATGTTCGACAACTAAGATCTGAGGCAGCCAAATAAACAAATATTTAAAAATTTATGGAATACGTACTACAAAACATTTATTGAATATATACTACATAGATCAAAGCCATTTCAGGAAATGCCAATTTTCAATTGTGACAAGTTCCAGGGAGAAAAGTCTACAATCCTGGGTGGACCTATCTGTTATACTGGGATCAATCCTAGACAGGAAGTTTAAGGAACTGATATCTGTGCTGAAAGCTGAAGAATGAGTAGAAGTGAACCAGTGGATAGTGATGAGAATTCCAGGCAGGACCAACACAGGACAGGGGGAGCTTAGGGAAATCTGAGGGACTGAAACTCGGAGCAATCAATGCCATCAAATGGTTTCAGGTTAAGCAAAACATGAGCAGACTTGTGTTTTTAAATGCTCACTCTGAGTCAGTCTGAAGAATGACGTGAAGAAGGTTGGGTAGTAGAAGATCAAGTGTCAATAACCAAATATTAGTACATAGTCACTGCAGAGGATTGTATAGACCTCAGTTTGTGTTTTCTTCTAAGTTTAGGTTAAGTTCAGAGAACTTCATCTTCTGAAGTGGACATTTAAAGAAAAATTACTCACAATTAATGCCTTCACCATTTACAGAAGTAATATCTTAAAAATGCCTCTCTATAGCAATGAAAATTAAGCCTCATTTATTTTGCAGTAATCTAAAACTTATAGAAGCATATGCTTAGTTGGCCTAAAGAAACCTTGAAGCTGACTGTTCCCAATTAGTGTGGAAATTCAACTGCTAAAGTACATTAATACCCTAGAGGGAAAAACAGTTTCAATACCCACACAAGAATCTAAATAGTTAAATACATCTGATTTCTGTGCAAAAAACAGTCAGTAGCAGGCCGTGTGTGCGTACTAAATTACTTCGGTCATGTCTGACTCTTTGCGATCCTATGAACCAAAGCCTGCCCGGCTCCTCTGTCCATGAGATACTCCAGGCAAGAATCCTGGAGTGGGTTGCCATGTCCTCTTCCAGGGGATCTTCCTGACCCAGGGATCAAACCCATGTCTTTTATGTCTCCTGAATTGGCAAGTGGGTTCTTTACCACTAGTGCTAACTGGGAACCAATAGCAGGCCTGAGATTGCTAATTCTAAAAAGGCTTGCTTGAAAGTTGGGCCATTGGCTGAAGTATGGGAACTTGTATTTGAGGCACATTTCCACCATGACTAGAACTGACCATGCCAAAATTGTGTGTACACACAGTGTGGTTTTGGCCGAACACGTGCTCTCCTTCTGAGACTCTCAATATTGGTACATACCAGGCAAACAGGAAATGTGACTAGACTCCTTGGGCAGTGGGTCTCCACTGAGCTTCCCCAGTAGCCATGCCGTCACAATTTTTTGCTGGAGGGATTAGGCAGGTCCTCTGAGACTCTGCTGGGAGAAGCAAGACTCTAGGAAGCTGGAATGTGATTCCCCTCAGACCTCAGCCCACCTGTCTGTTTCTTTTGCTGACTATGCCTTGCATCCTTTCACTGTAATAAATCTTGGCTATGAGAATGGCTATACTCAGTCCTGTGAGTCCCTGAATCCATCTCCAAAGCTGACAACAGTCTCGGTGACCCTGACACAGTTTCCATATTTTATCAGTAAAATAATAGGATTGAACAAATATATCATTTATTCCTATTCTGGAGTTCTTATACTTGCCTGGAAAATTCTTGTTGTTGCCTGGAGAATTATTAATAAAATATTAACATATTATTTGCCTAGTCATATTTAAAAGTAATAGGCATTTCTAGAAGATACTGTATTCCTGGTGCCCACTGATCTAAGCATCATAGTTAAGTTTCTCTCCTATATATTCTCTACAAATTTTTCCATGGATACATACTCTGTTGGTCTTCCCAGGTGACTCAGTGGGTAAAAAATCTGCCTGCAATGCAGGAGACACGAATTCAATTCCTAGATCTGGAAGCTTCCCTGGAGGAAGGCATGACAACCCACTCCACTGTTCTTGTCTGGAGAATCCCATGGAGTGAGGAGCCTGGCGGACTATAGTCTATAGGTGGCAAAGAGTCGGACAGGACTGAAGCAACTGAGCCCATATATACAGTCTGTTAGACATATATACACATGGGGGTTTACCCGGTGGCTGGGCAGTAAAAAGTTGCCTGCAGTGCAGAAGACACCGTTGATGCAGGTTCAATCCCTGGATCAGGAAGATTCCCTGGAATATGAAATGGCAATCCACTCCAGTATTATTGCCTGGAAAACTCCACGGACAGAGGAACCTGGCAGGTTACAGTCCATGGGATCACAAAAGGTCAGCTACTATTGAGCAACTGAGCATGCAAACACAGATATATGTGGATACAAATACAGATCTAGATAAGACAGATGTACATATATATACACACACACACACATATATATGTGTATTTCAAAAGAGAAAGAAGAGAGACTTCTAACAACAGACTTCTCTGAGAGTAGATCAATAAAAACCTTTTAATTATGACAGTGTAATGCAAGTGGTCCTTATACTGCACTAAATAAACATGGAATTTCATTTTTTTAAGGTTAAAAATATTTTTCACTTCCTGGGGCTTTCTGGCTTTCAGCTTGTCTCACACACTTGCTTCTAACTGAGGTGAGCTTGGCAAACAGGCATGGTTTTATGAAAAAATAACCTAAGTTTATAGGGGTCCACATGATAATTAACAGGCAAGTTTCTATCACTTGGGTATCTAAATATCCAAGACTTACTCCACATGTAAAACCAGACTTTACCAGACTTTCAGAGAGCAGTTTTAAGATCATGGTACATTTTAGAGTCCTTAGATGCTGGTCAGATACAATGGGGACAAATGCAATTATATTTTTAAAATTAATTTTTTATTGAGGTATAGTTGATTTACAATGTGGTGTTCATTTCAGGTGTAATTAAATCTTAAAATAGAAGGAAAAAAGCATATTATTAGTGATAGGTTAAAAGATTATTGTTTTAAAGCCCATCATTATATTAATAGTACATTATGTCGGAGAAGGCAATGGCACCCCACTCCAGTACTTTTGCCTGGAAAATCCCATGGATGGAGGAGCCTGGTAGGCTGCAGTCCATGGGGTCGC
>NW_011494800.1:8964804-8969085 GCF_000754665.1 Bison bison bison
CACTTTCATGCATTAGAGAAGGAAATGGCAACCCACTCCAGTGTTCTTGCCTGGAGAATCCCAGGGACGGGGGAGCCTAGTGGGCTGCTGTCTATGGGGTCGCACAGAGTCAGACACGACTGAAGTGACTTAGCAGCAGCAGCAGCGGCATGCCAGAATGTAAAGATATTTTGAAACCTCTTTATTGGACACATGGGTTAATAAAGAGCATGAAACCTTATTTTTTCTTTTAAGATTTTAATTCAGTCCTGTAATTGAATATTATTTCAGTCAGTTTCAGAATGAGTGATCCTTGATGGAAGAATCCAGGAGGAAGCCACCACTTTGATTTCTCCTCAAGAGTTTCAAAAATAGTTCGAGAAAATAAGAGATGATAGATGTGCTGGGTATTTAATTTTCTATTTCATGTTAGGACAATATATTTGAGAATTCTGTGTTTTATATTACAAGCATAACTGAAGACCATTTCCATAGTGAGTAGTAATTCCTTAAGAGTCTGATATGGCTGTCCTTTAACTTTTACCAATATCGTGTCAATTGAGCATAAATCCTCCATGTGAGAAATGTACACTCACAAGGCTTTGTAAATTCAATTTATCTGGATAAACTCAGTAGCACGTTTTCAATATATTTGATGCATTATTTTCCCTGATTTTTGAAAAAAAAAAACATTTTATGTCCAATAATAACACATCGTGAATGTCACAATTTATCTTATCATTCATGATAATATAAAACCCACGATGAACCAAAATTGAGAAAGGGCTTTTCTCACACTGTTCCTCCCATATTTGTTCTGGTGGTAGCAAAATGTAAATACCTTCTTTGCCGAACACCAAAAACTATTTGAAAAAAGACATGTAGATGGTATTATTCTCAGGTTTTTAAGATTATTTTCCCATCTGTCAGCAAAATTGATTATAAGATAGGGGTTTGTCCTAAAAGACACTTAGACCAGCCTTGGAGATTATGTATGGCCAAACCAAAATTCATCTAAGACTCTCAACAAATTTTATTCTTACATGAATAGGTAGAAAAGAAACAGAAAGTAATATTGATATGGCTCTTTCTACCTTTGCTTCTCTGATCCTCAGACTGGACACTGTCCACCTCTGTAGACATACTTCCTTCCCATCCTCACCCCACATTTTGCTTGAACAACCTTAAACTGCTTATGATATCACATAATACAGTGTTCTGTCTGCCTTCTCCTTTCCTTATGCAATTTCTTCTGCCTGAAATCCTTCTCTCACACACTTCTGTTTTATTTTTATACTTTGTTTCACTGAAGATACAAATTCATCTTAGAAGCCTCATCAGACCACTCCTACCAGATCTAGACTAGGAAAACTATGCTCCCAAGGTACCTGGAAAATCCCAAGGACAGAGGAGGAGCCTGGCAGGCTACACTCCGTGGGGCTACAAAAGAATCAGACAAAACTTAGTGACTAAACCACAACAATACGATACCACAGGTATATTTCTACCACTCTCTTTACCTTAGAATTACAGTGTCTGCTACCCACTGCACAATGGGGATCTGGAAAAAGAGGATACCTCTTATTCATGTTTGTATACCTAGCACCTTGCACAGTACCAGACACAACAGTAGACACACAATACGTATTTGCTGAATAAATGAATACTGACTCCCAGTAAGGTGTGCTTTCAGTCAACCTATCTTTATGTCTTAATTTGAATCCCTCATGAATAACAATGACTACAAATTACAGGTTGAGTCCATGCTTCAGTGATACTCATTTTATTAAGAAACAAGACTATGCATGGTTCTAAACATGTAGCAATTAAAATTCTACAGCACCTCTAAATTTGCCTTTTGAGAGAAAGCAAAAATCAAAAACTTAAATAAATTCTCCATATACTGACATTTTCAACCTCCCTCTTGAGTTTGCAAGGCAGCTAAAGATTGTCCACCAATACCCCAGTGAGCTTCTGTTAGGTTTAGACATAAAAATCCCAACTAAATCCTAATGGGAAGAACAAAGGATCCATTCACATTCCAGGGGCCATGTGAAGTCTAATTTGTTCATATCTACTGCCTACACTCCCAGATATATTAATTATGGATCATTAAAATATCTTCAATGAGCTAAAATTTGGTTATAATAAAATAATAAACTAGTCACTGTGAAAAGACCATATGGCAGCAATATGCATGCAGAGCCATCAAGATTAATCTACCTAATACCCACACCTAAAAGGGAAAGCCCTAGCATATTAGTCAATGTTTATCAAGGATTAATCATATAGAAATGATTAATCCTTACAAAACTCTTTTCTCCAGCATTTGTCTTTGTAGGTAAACACTCTCCAAACACTATCCATCAGGAGAAACTGATATATTGTTGTGAAGGAAATTATTCATATTTTGATATTCATCAAAAATTCAGTGACTTCAGCCATGAAATTAAAAGACGCTTGCTCCTTGGAAGAAAAGCTATGACAAACCTAGACAGCATATTAAAAAACAGAGACATCACTTTACCGACAAAGGTCCATCTAGTCAAAGCTATGGTTTTTCCTATAGTCGTGTAGGGATGTGAGAGTTGGGCCATAAAGAAGGCCAAGCACTGAAGAACTGATGCTTTTCGAACTATGGTGCTGGAGAAGACTCTTGAGAGACCCTTGAACAACAAGGAGATCAAACCAGTCAATCCTAAAGGAAATCAACCCTGAATATTCATTGGAAGGATTGATGCTGAAATTGAAGCGCCAGGACTTTGGTCACCTGATGCGAAGAGCTGACTTGTTGGAAAAGACCCTGAAGCTGGGAAAGACTGAGGGCAGGAGGAGAAGGGGGAGACAGAGGATGAGATGGTTGGATGGCATCATCAGCTCAAAGGACTTGAGTTTGAGTAAACTCCGGGAGACAGTGAAGGACAAGGAAGCCTGGTGTGTTGCAATCCATGAGGTCACAAACAGTCAGACATGACTGAGCAACTGAACAACAAAAATGCAAGGACGGGACTTCCCTGGTGGTCCAGTGATTAAGACTTCGCCTTCCAATGCCGGGGGTGCAGGTTCAATCCCTGGTCAGGAATCTAAGATCCCACAAGACTTAGGGCCAAAAAAACCCCATAAAACACAAGTAATATTGAAACAAATTCAATAAAGGCTTTTAAAATGGTCCACACCAAAAAAATTAATTTTTAAAAATGCAGAGAAATAACTGGCTTTTCATTGCTGACCAGATTAAAAACATGAAATATATACAAACTTTATTACTTTTTGCAAGATGATGCAAATGCATCTTTTTTGGATTTTATTTTATGAAAAACCACATGCATAATATAATTTTCTGGCAAAAATTAAAATGACACGCTCAGAGAATAATTCTGAATTATCAGAACTGAAAATAATCAATCACAGTTTGGGAAAAAGTGTTTCTCAGCTTTTATATCTAAATGATTATTTAAAAAACCAAAATAATACAGTTCGGTTGATTCCAAAATATATTTCCCATTCAGGACTGTATTTCTTTTTGAAGGTTATTAATTTCTTTCTTAAATGGGAGATTAAGCATGTGAAATGTCACTGCATGAATTACCATATGATTTTAAATTTTACCACTTAAAGAAAATAAAATGTAACATATAAAGAGAGCTTCCCTTACTCATTTCTAAGAAAACATTCAAAAAGACTATGAAGTACCTTTGCCTATCATGACAGCCTACTGTTTGCTGCTAATTTTTAAAATAAACTATCTCTACTAATTTTATCTCAGGATTATTTTTGTGAATATTCTACTTTCTATGCAAGTGAGGAATCAAGAGGATTATTGGAATTATTGATTCATATAACTTATAAGCTTAATATTTAAATACATCGAAGTTAATCATTACCTCTGTACTAAGGAAATTGTACTCATACAAGCTCACCTTACTAATTCCCTACTATAGAACTAATTTATAAATTATTTCTTTAAAACCACCCTTGATTTATTCACCTTTATTTTTGTACAATTTGAATTTCAGCAAATGTTACTGCCGCAATGATTTTAATCCTAAAATATTGCATAACATCTAGTCAACATTTTTATCATCTCTAGTTTTATTGGAAATTATAAAGTCTTGGCACTTTTAAATACTTGTTCAGGCTACTTTTTGTTTTATTAATTACCTTTTTTATCTGCTCAGATACGAAAGGCAATTTAACAGTCCTGGAAAAAGTGGTCATTGAAGCATGTATATTACCATATATAAAATAGATGACCAGTGCAAGTTTGATGCATGAAGCAGAGCACTCAAAGCTGGTGCTCTG
>NW_011494800.1:8969185-8970322 GCF_000754665.1 Bison bison bison
GATCCCTGGGTTTGGAAGACACCCTGGAGAAGAGAAAGGCTACCCACTCCAATATTCTGGCCTGGAGAATTCCATGGACTCTGTTGTCCGTGGGGTTGCAGAGTCAGACACGACTGAACGACTTATGCTTTCATTTTTCACTTTCATAGTATGGGGAAGAACTAGTTTTAAAACATTCTAGGGAAAAATAAATTTTCTGAGTGACTGCCACAAAGATTTGGCTGAATAGGTATGTCTCAGCTATTTTGCTTCTTCCAGGCATGAATCTCCCTCCCCAGAGAGCATCCTTTGAAAGTTGACACACCAGTGACAAGCAAGTACTTGGCAGTCTTTAGAATCATATTATATACAATCTTTGAAATTTTCCTTTCACTCAACATTATACTCCCCAAATTCATCCATGTTGGTGCATGCCACTCAATGTATCATTTTTACTATTGTAAAAGATTTCATTGAGTAAATAAACCACAATTTATCCTTCTATTCTATCAATGGGAATAAAAGAGCATGATGTTTTTCAACGCTCGATTTCTTCTAACTAACATTTTGGTGGTGGGTTTTCAAGGTTATCCTTACCCTGAGTCTGAAAAAAAGTGGAAAGGTACCATCTTGTACAGCAGGCTGGGAAGAACTATTTCCCATCCATTTGGTTTAGCCCCTCTCTACCCTAGGCACCCTCTAGAGCAACAACAGGTTTTTCTGACCATTTCACTTTGATCAGGTTTTCTTACCTACCCATCTTTGCGGCCGTCATTACAAGAACCATAAGGAAATGCTCAGAACCCCAGGATACAGGATCATGTTCCCCAAGGTGTGTGCTTTCCAAGTTACACATTCTAGGTGACACTGATTTTAGATGAAAGAAGGGGAAAAAAGATAACAGGCCAGAGCTTTCCCTTTAAAACCAAGAATCATATGTAAAATGACTGTCCTCTCAATCATAATATGTATCAGAGTGAAGCTGCCCAGCATGAAGAAAAAAAAAAAAAAAGAAACTATGGAGTCAGTGTATCTGTACTAACATGCAGGGCTCACAGTGAACTAACTATGCGACCTTGATCTTTCAGGGCTTCCATTAACTTCTACATAAAATGGGAAAAATAGTATACCCTGTTTCAGGGTTGACATATGGAGTCA
>NW_011494800.1:8970422-8972552 GCF_000754665.1 Bison bison bison
TAAATTAATTTTAAAAATCTAAAGCTGAGATAACTAGAAAAGACACATTGAAGGAATATTATAATTTTAGTTCCAGCTGAATATTTTGTCAGAAAAGATGAATTGATAAGCACTAGAATCTTCACCCAAGACTAATGATGATAAGAAAGTCAAAATGCAAGGAGGGGATTTTTAATAGCCTAATGTATTACCCTGGTTATTAAGATGATTTCTGTAGTATATCCTGTAATTGCGCTGTAGATATTTAAGATACATATTTATTATCATCCCTAGAGAGCTTTTACCAGTTGTGTAGAAGTTGAACGTCCAAATAAAATACCTGCAATATTTGAGACACACTTATACTAAAAAGCTTATTTATTGGTCATTATTTGAAATTCTAATTTAATTGGGCATTTGTAGTTTTATTAGCTAAATCTTGCAACTTCTGTTGAAGTAATTAGAGGGATGTGCTCAGTCACTCAGTCATGTCTGACTCTTTGCAATTCCATGGACTGTAGCCTGCCAGGCTCTTCTGTCCACGGGATTTTTTAGGCAAAAACACTGGAATGTTGCCATTCCCTCCTGCAGGGAATCTTCCCAATTCAAGGATCAGACCAGTGTCTCCTGCGTGCCCTGCATTGGCAGGTGGATTCTTTACCCCAGAGCCACCTGGAACCCCAAGTAGAGGGATACTAATCATTTCCCCTCATGTTTCAACTGAAGAAACTTTTGACTCTAAACATTACAAAAATACATGTTCTTAGACAAGATAGCTACCTAAGGTGTGGGGCTCCCTTCAGATTGTAAACACAGACCCCCTTTCAAAAATTATTATTTCAAGATGGCAGCAGTAGACACTTAAGCCAAGTATCCATGAAGCCAGTCCCATTCTTAGAAGTTTAGCATCCCAGACATTAGGGTACATCTGAATCAAGTACTCTTAAACTACAGAGAAACAAATGGGGCCATTTTTAACTGGAACTGGTCTATACCAGCGGTCACCAAACTTCATCCATAAAGGGTCACAAAGTATTAATAAATATTTTAGGCCAGGCAGTTTCTGTCACAACTATTAACTCTGCTGTACATAAATAAAAGTGCATAGGCTGTGTTCCAATAAAGCTTTTTTTTTTCCACAAAGGAGCTGTGGACCAAATTGACCCATGGTCTATTGTTTGCTGACCCCTAGACTATACTACAAACATGAGCAAAATTATCAGTTAGATCTGTTCAGTCTACACAAATATAACACCTAAGGTAGACATTTGGATTATACTCATTTCCACAAGACATTAAAACAATTTTGCAAAAATAGATAACAGAGTTTATTAAGTATGTATATTCACACTAAATGCAACCATGTAATTTACTCAAACCACTGCCTCAGTCTTCTAGATACTCTAAAAATGTGTACCAGGGAATGCATAATGAGAAATGTAATAAAAGTTCCTTTTATCTTCCTCTTCTATTTAATTTTTATTTACTTTCATATGCCTTTTTATTGGCTAAAAAAAAAAATGTCAAAGGAAAAAACATGAAGAAAAGCATAGACAAGTGGCTCTCTTTGTCTGTCCTTTCTGGAGTGGTGGCTACATGACAGGCCATGCAAGGCTGAAGACTGTTCATGTATACAAGCCTCAAAGACCTTCTTGGGGTTCCAGTGTTTTCTTTTCACATAATGCAAGCCCCTTAATAGTAAATAGGTGAAAGAGTTACTATTCCCATTTTGAAGCTAAGGAAACTAAGACCCAAAGAGGTTAAATATCTTTCAAGAATCATGTCAGAAATAGAAAGGTCAGGCTTATGTTCCAATCTTCTGAGCTCTTGGTATCACAGAAAGTGCAGAAAGTAGTCATGAACCTTGTTTTTGAGCAGCCAGTAGTCAAATATAGACAAAGAACCAAGCACAAAGACCCAAGGAGCAAAACCATACATTTAACTAATTTTGGTAACTCAGGAATACATATATTATAATACAGAATCTAAGTACTCAGTGAAGTCAGAATAACTGATGGTTACATAAGGCCTAGTTCTAGGAATAGTTGGAAGTTAAAGCTACCCACTCCAGTACTCTTGGGCTTCCCTTGTGGCTCAGCTGGTAAAGAATGTGCCTGCAATGCAGGAGACCTGGCTTTGATCCCTGGGCTG
>NW_011494800.1:8972652-8990989 GCF_000754665.1 Bison bison bison
TTGAAGAAAAAAAAAAAAAAATGAAACTATGGAGTCAGTGTATCTGTACTAACATGCAGGGCTCACAGTGAACTAACTATGCGACCTTGATCTTTCAGGGCTTCCATTAACTTCTACATAAAATGGGAAAAATAGTATCCCTGTTTCAGGGTTGACATATGGAGTCATAAAAATAAGAAATTAATGTAAAAATTCAGATATATATTATTTGTTCAATAAGTAGTATTTTTTTATCATCCTTTGAGTAACAGACAATACTATTCTTACAAAAATACATTCCAAATTTCAGGGTAGGTTATATTCAAAATTCTGAATTGAATTTGATGTATATTATAATGCTACTTACAAAATAAGAACCATTTCCTTTTTATGTCTTTATTAGATATTTGGTTTTCACTTTCATTTTCTTTAAAATAGTATCTTGAATACTTTCATTTAAACCATGAATACCTAGCCCAAATCTTCAACACGAAACACTTTATTAAAATAAATGAGTGATCATCTGACAAATGTATTAACAAGAGAATTTGCTTTCATTTCTAAACAATTGAACAAATCAACTTTTCTTTAAAATCATCATTGTCGTTTTCCTTATTAACATGGATTTTTACTCACCAACCCCAGAGTTAATCCTCTAGCTCTCAAAGTTTATAATACTCTAGAAACACTGTCTTGTACATTAAGGGGGAAGTTATAATATTAGACTGAAATCAGCAATCTCTAAGACCCTTTCAGGAAGTCCATCTCTTTGTAAGAAAAATTTCAGCCATCTTATTTACTTAATAAAGTAGGCAGATGCCTTCATGCATTTACTGAAAGCATGCAACAACAGATTAGGAGGAAAAAGAGGAATCAAGAAAAACAAAAATCATAACCAGTAACTGCTCCTGTACTCTGGTGCTACATTCATTTTCCAGGTAAAGAATCTGGATTATATCACATTACTCCTATAATTTAAATTAATAACATACAAGCTTTAATTATAAAATCCAATTTTCCTGCATTATCAAATTCACCCAGATATCACAGAAGCCAATTCTTAGACTCACATACAGAAATGAACTGAGATTACTGGGCACTTCCTTGCTTTCTAGATGAAGAAATTGAGGCCTTAGAAGGAAAGATTTTTATCTGAGTCTCAAACATTTCTGTTGATCACCCTTACCTGATCAAAAGGGAAATTTCAATATTCCTAATTCCTATCAAAAATATGTTTTGTTTGCACAGGCTCCCTGGTGTTAGAGGTCAGGACAGGGGTGGGATGCAAGGAGGTCTCCTGGGTGCCCACAATGTTTCATTTCTTGATCTGGCTAAAGATGTGGATGTGTTCACCTCATGAAAACCCATCATACTGCACACTTGGGCTCTGTACACTTCTCAATATACTTGTTATATTTCATTAAAATGTAGTAAGATGCATTTCTACTCTCTGTTAGTGGTAATTGACATATATCACATAGTAGTGAAAAGTTACTCATCTTTTATTGAATATCCACTATTTGCCAAGTCCAGGGATTTGTACTGAAAATATAAAGATAAATGAGGTTAAACAAAAACAAAAAACACTTCCCTCAAGCATCTTTCACAGTCTGGAGAAAGACAAGTAAACAGTTGCAAAGCTGTGAGCAAAGTGCTGATAGCTGAGTAGACCAGGAGCTGCGGGACTCCAGCACCTGAGTCAGCAGGGCTGGAGGTGAACAGTGTGCTGAGGACAAGTTTCAGAAAGAGAAGATGCCCCTCCCACCCCAGGTGAGCACTGGAGTTCATTCTCTGCGGACCGAAACTCCAAAATATCAATAGGAGGACAACTGAGAGAGGAGGTTGGGCCCTGCCCAGCAAAGAGACCACATATTCCTCATTCTCAAAGTCAGGGAGACCTTCCTGACTAGAAAGCTCCTTGAAGGTCAAAAGGGGAGTGATGCCAAAGCCACCCATAGGCCTCTTCGCTGGAATCCATCTTGGCTGAGCAGTGCGTGCCTGCTCATGGGAGGATCCTGAGATAAGTAAGCCCAATGCAGACTCAGAACCAGCCAGTCAAAATGACTGGCCAAAGGAATCCCAGAAGCAATGCCCCACAGAGGTGATTCAAACTGCCATGAAGATGTAACTCTCTCTGAGAGCACGTGCATGTCTAGTTACACGTAGTGTACTCTTTTCCCTCCTAATAAACACTTTGTTTCACTACAAAAAACAAGAGAGAGAAGATTTGTGTCCCCTATTAATTTCTCACTGCTGCTGCAACAAATTATTACAAGCATAATACCTTAAAGACTGCTGGAAGAAATATCAATAACCTCCGATATGTGGATGACACCGCCCTAATGGCAGAAAACAAAGAGGATCTAAACTGCCTCTTGATGAACGTGAAAGAGAAGAGTGAAAAATCTGGCTTAAACTCAACATTCAAAAAACAGACCATGGCATCCGGTCCCATCACGTCATGGCAAATAAGTAGGGAAAAAAATGTAAATAGTGACAGATGTTATTTTCTTGGGCTCCAAAATCACTCTGAGCAGTGACTGCAGCCATGAAATTAAAAGACACGTGCTCCTTGGAAGAAAAGCTATGACAAATCTAGACAACATATTAAAAAGCAGAGACATTACTTTGTCTTTATGGTCAAAGCTATGGTTTTTCCAGTAGTCATGTATGGATGTGAGAGTTGGACCACAAAGAAGGCTGAGTGTTGAAGAATTGATGCTTTTGAGTTGTGGTGCTAGAGAAGGCTCTTGAAAGTCCCTTGAACAGCAAGGAGATAAAACCAGTCAATTCTAAAGGAAATCAACCCTGAGTATTCGCTGGAAGGACTGATGCTGAAGCTCCAATACTTTGGCCATCTGATGCAAAAAGGCAACTTATTAGAAGCTTCAATACTTTGGCCACCTGATTCGAAGAACTGACTCATTTGAAAATTCCCTGATGCTGGGAAAGATTGGGGGAAGGAGGAGAAGGGGACAACAGAGGATGAGACGGTTGGATGGCTTCATCAACTCAGTGGACAAGAGTCTGAGCAAACTCCAGGAGACAGTGAAAGACAGGGAAGGCTGGTGTGCTGCACTCCACAAGGTTGAAAAGAGTCGAACACGACTGAGCAACTGAACAGCAGTTCCTGGAGGTCAAGTCCACAGTCAGTCCCCCCTGGGCTAAAGTCAAGGTGTTGGCTGGGATGTCTCCTCTCGGAGGCTCTGAGGGAGCATCAGCTGCCTCGACCAGCTGCCAGGGCCTCCTACACTCCTTGGATCTGACCACCTTCCTGCATCTTCAAAGTCAATAGCAATGTAGGACTTTCAAATCTCTCTCCTTCTGACCTCTGCTTCAGTTACCGGATCTCTTTCTCGTGACTCTGACCCTCCTCCTCAATTCATAGGGACTCTTGTGGTTACACTGAGTCCACCCGAGTAATACAGGGTAACAGTCTCATGGCAAGTTCTTAATTCAATCACACCTGCAAAGTGTTTTACCATGTAAGGTATCATTGTCATGGGTTCTGGGAATTTGGATATAGATATTTGGAGTGGGGGGACATTATTCAGTCTATCACATGTCCTGAAAGATGAGTAGATATGAGCCAACTGGAAAAGAGAGAAAAGAATATGCCTGGAAAAGGGAGTCAAATTTTGAGTCCTTTGATAAAGCCAGATAGAAACGTAGGTCAGATTATAATGTGATTAATACTGCCAAGGTCAGCCAGTTCAGTTCAGTTGCCCAGTCGTGTCTGACTCTTAGTGACCCCATGGACCACAGTACGCCAGGCCTCCCTGTCCATTACCAACTCCCGGAGTTTACTCAAACTCATGTCCATTGAGTCGATGATGCCATCCAACCATCTCATCCTCTGTCATCCCCTTCTCTTCCTGCCTTCAATCTTTCCCAGCATCAGGGAATTTTCAAATGAGTCAGTTCTTCGAATCAGGTGGCCAAAGTATTGGAGTTTCAGTTTCAGCATCAGTCCTTCCAATGAATATTCAGGACTGATTTCCTTTAGGAAGGACTGGTTGGATCTCCTTGCAGTCCAAGGGACCCTCAAGAGTCTTCTCTATCACCACAGTTCAAAAGCATCAATTTTTCGGTGCTCAGCTTTCTTTATAGTCCAACTCTCACATCCATATATGAGTACTGGAGAAACCATAGCCTTGACTAGATGGACCTTTGTTAGCAAAGTAATGTTTCTGCTTTTGAATATGCTATCTAGGTTTGTCATAACTTTTCTTCCAAAGAGCAAGTGTCTTTTAATTTCATGGCTGTAGTCACCCTCTGCAATAATTTTGGAGCCCCAAAAAATAAAGTCTGTCACTGTTTCCACTGTTTCACCATCTATTTGCCATGAAGTGATGGGACCAGATGCCATGGTCTTAGTCTTCTTAATGTTGAGTTTTAAGCCAACTTTTTCACTCTCCTCTTTCACTTTCATCAAGAGGCTCTTTAGTTCTTCTTTGCTTTCTGCCATAAGGGTCTTAACCTTCTCCATCAGAGGGCAGACAGACTGAAAACCACAAGCACAGAAAACTAACCAATCTGATCACAAGGACCACAGCCTTGTCTAACTCAATGAAACTATGAGCCATGCCATGTAGGGCCACCTAACACGAACAGGTCATGGTGGAGAGTTCTGACAAAAGGGGCTCCACTGGAGAAGGGAATGGCAAACCACTTCAGTATTCTTGCCTCGAGAACTCCATGAACAGTATGAAAAGGCAGAAAGATAGGACACTGAAAGATGAACTCCCCAGGTTGGTAGGTGCCCAATATGCTACTGGAGACCAGTGGAGAAATAACTCCAGAAACAATGAAGAGACGGAGCCAAAGCAAAAACAACACCCAGCTGTGTATATGACTGTTGATAGAAGCAAAGTCTGATGCTACAAAGAGCAATATTGCATAGGAACCTGGAATGTTAGGTCCATGAATCAAGGCAAACTGGAAATGGTCAAACAGGAGATGACAAGAGTGAACGTCGACATTTTATGAATCGGTGAACTAAAATGGACTGGAATGGGTGAATTTAACTCAGATGACCATTATATCTACTACTGTGGGCAAGAATCCCTTGGAAGAAATGGAATAGCCATGATAGTCAACTACCAAGGTAGAAGTTCATATCACAAAAAGAAACACAGAAGAATTTAAACCAGAAGAGTGATGTGATCTGAAGTATATTTTTTAAATATTTTAACAGCTCTGCATAACCTTAGGCTTCCCAGGTGGCTCTGTAGTAAAGAATCTGCCTACTGGTGCAGGAGACACATGTTTGATCTCTGGGTTGGAAGATCCTCTGGGGGATGGCATGGCAATCCACTGCAGTATTCTTGCCTGGAGAATCCCATGGACAGAGAAGCCTGGACTGCAGGGAGTTGGACACGACTGAAGCAACTTAGCATGCACATTTGGTCTATTCAATACACAGTAACCAAAGAAACCATGATCTCTTCCCTGGTCAAAACCCCAAATGACTCCAAATGCATTCAGAGTAAAATCCCAAATCCTCTCAACAGTCTATCAGGGTAGACAATCTGGCACCCTCAGGGTCTCTAAGCTTGTTCTCTACTCTCTTTACCTCACCTGTTCCGCTCCAGACACTCATGGTAGCTCCCCAAATACCTTAGGCACACTCCCACCTCAGGACTTTGCACACATTCTTTGCTCCACCTGAAACTCTCTTCTTCCAGATACCCATGTATCTCCTGCCTTGGGCTGCTTCCTGTCTTGGTTCAAACATCACATTCCCACTGACATCTTCCCTGATCACCTAGTTAATGAAGTGATTACCCTGCCAACCCCAGTACTCTGAACCCCTGTTTCTTGCTTTGCTCAGTCCATGGCACTGTTCTTTGTAAACTTACAATTTATTTCTTTGCTTATTTACTGTCTGTCCTCCCCTGTAAGCCTAACCTCCTCCTGAAGCCACTAGAATGTAGTAAGTTTCACAACGGCAGGTGTGACTTTCCATTCACTGCTGTACATGGAATACCATCTGGCAGGTAGTAGCAACTCAATAAATACTCGTTTCCTGATTAATGCTGGAGTACAAGGAAGAAGACCAAATGGAAGCACGTATTTAAGAGTCACATAAGTGGGGACTTCCCTGGTGGTCCAGTGATTAAGAATCCACTTTCCAATGCAGGGGATGCAGGTTCGACCCTTGGTCCGGGAACTAATATCCACGTGCCATGCCGTGGGACAACTAAGCCCACACTCTGCAACTACTGAGCCAGCACGCTACAACAAAAGATCCCATGTGACACAACTAAGACCCAACACAGCCAAATAAATATATATATTTTTAAAGTCACATACGTAGAGACCTATACTAGCACATCCACAGTGCTACCCAGATACACACTTTTCCAGGTGTTCTTTATAATTCTTATGTTACAACTAAAGAAGCATAAAACTTAGGGGAGAAAATCTGTATGAAAAAGGGAAGAATTACATACTTTTTAAAAACATTTATAAAAATGATGCCAACCATTTTGTGCATCTTAGTAATCTGTGACACTACAACACATCCACATACAATCATTTTTAATGAATGACAACATGAAATCAGAGAAGACACTGACACAAGGGTTATGCAAAAGGTAAAGCTCCTTATATTTGAGACACCTGCAATTTCCAAAATGATTTTAAATACATTATTGCTCATTGATACTTACTGGATCTTATGCTTCTCTTTAATATGCATCAAACAAAAGGTCATTTCTAGTGGTTCAATTCACAATAGTCCTTAATAACATCTTTCAGCATTAATAAGTGAAGTGCCAGCTTAGAAGCAACTCTAATAAACACAGTGTCCTGTAAGAACCATAATGTGGCTTATGACACTTGCTGCAAACATCCTGGAGGGACTACCAAGTACCATACAGAGTGTATATGTGCATTTTGTGGTTCCCAGAAGACATGGTGGAGAGCAATAAAATGTCAGCAACCAGTTTAAAAGGTAACTTTCAGAGGGATAATCAAAGGGCTGAGCCTAAGTGTCCCTGGCTTTTCTATTTTGAATGGCATCATCTGGTCTCTTTGAGCCTAAGAAATTTTCTTGTCAAACTTAACACTGAAATTTGGGAAACTCTAGAAGATTCCCTAATCCTTGAACACTGACACAATCTTTTCTTAGGATAGCCAATTGCTTGCATAACCTCTCTTTCAATCCTGTGTGTATGACATAATACTAACTATAAGAGCTCTTTAACATTTTATTTATTTATTTGGCTGCATCAGGTCTTAGTTGAAGCACATGGAATCTTTGTTGCATCATCTGGGATCTTTTGTTGCAGCGCAGGGACTCTTTAGTTGTACAGTGTAGGCTCGGTAGCTGTGGTTCACAAGCTTAATTGCTCTGTGACTTGTGGGATCTTTGTTGCCTGACCAGGGATCGAATTTGAGTCCCCTGCATTGCAAGGCAGATTCTTAACCACTGGACCACCAAGGAAGTCCCTGTAAGAGTTCTTTATACATCTTTTATTCGAGTTGCTTTGAAGACACTGATTTTCTCAGGATAACTGTGTACATGTCTCTAAACTACAAATTACAGAACACACACCAGCACAACAGCTAACTTGTTAAGGAAAACAAAAACTTACGTAACGACCACTGTTGCTTGCCTACATAGAATCTATTCATTGCTTTTACCTTTTTAATACAACACCAATTTTGGTTAAATAATCAGAAAGTGAGAGCTGACACTTCAATAGTGCCTTCTCTGTTTCTTAATAATTTATATCTAATAACACACTAAACCTCAGGGTAACTTTATGAAGTAAGTACTGTTATCACTCCTACTAAAAATGAAGAATCTGAGTTAGAGTTAGCTTGTGCTAATTCACAGAGCAGGTAAACAGAAGAGGCGGAAATCTGAATGCAGGCAGTGGGGCTGTCTGTGCTCTTAACCTTCACACCTTCCCACGCTCAGCCTGCTTGGTTGGGGGAAGTTAATTTCCTACAATTTCAAGAGAACCTCCTGACTAGTAAGCCAATCACAGTCATTCCAACTATCTTGCATGCATTCAAGTCACTTTAGTCGTGTCCGACTCTTTGCGACCCCATGGACTGTAGCCCACCAGGCTCCTCTGTCCATGGGATTCTCCAGGCAAGGATACTGGAGTGGACTGCCATCACCTCCTCCAGGATCTCTTCCTGACCCAGGGATGGGACCTGTGTCTCTTACGTCTCCTGCACTGGCAGGTGGGTTCTTTACCACTAGTGCCACCTAGGTTCATTAAATGGCTTTCCTTGTCAGTCCTAATAGTCAGGGCTAATGCACAACTTAAATGGAACTTAAGGACTTCCCTGGTGGCTCAGATGGTAAAGTGTCTGCCTGCAATGCAGGAGACCCGGGTTCAATCCCTGAGTTGGGAAGATCCCCTGGAGAAGGCAATGGCAATCCACTCCAGTACTCTTGCCTAGAAAATCCCATGGGCAGAGGAGCCTGGTAGGCTGCAGTCCATGGGGTCACAAAGAGTCGGACACGTCTGAGTGACTTTATTTTCTTTCACTTTAAGTGGAACCAATCAGCCTAAAGGGAGGAATATTTGCTCTGTGATAAGAAGGGAGGTCTACTCCAGAAAAGAATGTGCATTACTGCCCATGCTGCTGGCAGCCACCTGCCAATCAAGAAGGAAGCCAGTCTGAGGTCAAAGCCCAGAGGAAGGAAGGAGGAGGAGCCAAAAGAATCCTGAAGTCATGAAGCTGGAGTCCTGATTTCATTCTACTCTCAGCCTGCTCTGCCTTGGTACTTTCTTTTGTTTGGACAACAACTTCCCTTACTGTCTGAGCCAACTTGAATCAAGATGTCTCTTTCTTACACCTGAAGGTATCTGATAAATATTGGCATGATTAAGCATCTTATACACAAATTCTAGGGGCTTCCTTGATGGCTCAGCAGATAAAGAATCTGCCTACAATGCAGAAGACACAGGGTTTCGATCCCTGAGTCGGGAAGATTCCCTGGGGTGGAAATGGCAACCCATTCCAGTATTCTTACCTAAGAAATCCCATGGACAGCGGAGCCTGGTTGGCTGCAGTCCATGGGGTCGCAGAGTCAGACACAACTGAGTGACTATGTATGCATGTACACAAGTTCTAAATTGCTAAAAATCATTATTTAATCTGAACTGATTTTCCCTCCACCCTGATCCTGAGACCTGTGGTAATGCAACATTTATGTTACCGCCACTGAACTTACTGCTGAGTCATTCCCTTTCTAGGACACTCATCGACTTGACAAAGATTTATTGCACACTTACTCTGTCTCAGGCATTGTGAGGTCCTGGTTTAGGGAGATAAATGAGTCACAGCTCCTACCCTCACAGAATTAATGTCTAGGAAGGGAGAAAGACATATAAATCAACAAATTACCATAATATGTGATGGTGTTAGAATATATAAACTCTGCGAGTGTGCACATGCTGTGCAGGTACCCTGAGAGCATACAGGACAGAAACTAAGATGTTTTGAAGTCTTTATGAATGTTTTGCAGAAGACTTAACATTTTATCCTTGACTAGGAGTTTTACAGCAGAGAAAAGGACTTCTAGGGGAAGCATCTGATCAGAAGCATATGACTACAGAAAAGCTGGGAAGGTTTGAGAATGGCGGAAAGTTCAAGTGATGTTGTGCTTCAAAAAAGGGACAAGTTCTAGGGCTCCAGCCCTGGCTTAGTCTCAAGTCTTTCTGGTTTTTTATTCTCATACTTTAAGTAGCTTTCTACTTTCCTTCACTTAAGCTACATTACCCTCAGTTGAATTAATACAGCCAAACAAAGGGTTAAGCTCCAGTACTTTGGCCACCTGATATGAAGAGCTGACTCACTGGAAAAGACCCTAATGCTGAGAAAGACTGAGGGCAAGAACAGAATTGGGAGACAGAGGATGAGGTGTTTGGATGGTATCATTGACTCAATGGACATGAGTTTGAGCAATGTCCAGAAAATAGTGAAGGACAGGGAAGGCTGGCATGCTGCAGTCCACGGGGTCGCAAATAGTCAGACACGACCGAGTGACTGAACAACAACAAAAAAGTCAAAGCTGTGTTTCTCTGGCTTTTCTAGTTCTCCATCCAAGACCAGACGCAAAAAGCTCAAGAGATGTAGTTAATTACCAGTACAGCATTTGTGAGAACTAATAGTGATTTGTAAAACTCTGGTGTTACTTTCTTGACAATCATAATTTGTTAGTGTTTCATGTTGCTTTACTACTTTTCCTAAACTTTTCTTCCACAATTAGTTTTGATGTATTCTTTGAAATTTTCTGGCTATTTCAATTACAATGTTAATTTGCTAACTTCTTCCTGTAAAGCTGACTCACAACCTTAACTTAGATACACACTGTATTCTAAATGAGTCAAGAGAATCAAACAACAGAAATCAATAAAGTTTCTTTTAACCTCAATTTGTCACTTAGCATATAAATACTATATTTTTACTGGGTACCTAATAAATGCATAATAAGCACTGCAGATTTTTATTCAAATGTAGCTTTAGAACTAAGTCCACAGGAAATGGTTAAATAATAAAATCTCAAGTGGCTGTAGCCAGAAAATATTTCTGATGGTACCACAGAGGAAATTTCATAGAGTGCATGACCCCACCAAGCAACTCTTCTTTCCTACCTAGGTTGAGATCTCTGTCCAATGTAATTTGGGGTCAACTGGGAAGATTCACTCTCTCTCACAGTGACAGGCAACAGTGAAGCAGACTAGTGACCACCCCCCCTCCCCCGCCTGCCAAGCAGCAATGCCATTATTTTTAGATGAAAGAGCAGCTGAATTGTCACTCTTATTAAATATTTCAAAGAACAAATCATAAATTTCAGTATCGCAATGGTAAGGAGACAGAAATGCTGTCAATAAAGATTCTGTTGAAAATCTAAATTTTGAATTAATTCTGAAAGACTTAGAATGTTCTGAAATTGTTTTAAAAAGTAGAATTTAGCACAGGCAATTATGACACTAATTTGAGTCAGCAAACAAAAATAACACAAGAGAAGAAATCTGACTAGGTCCAAGAAAAATCTCTTTGCCATTTCAACCTCCAGCTTCTTATCAGATCCCTAGTGAGGATAAACTGATAGCTAAAACCAGAACTTTGTTATATTTATACATTATATATATACATATATATATATATACACACATATACCGTATGCTTTCAGGTACATATAATGAAACAGTGGCTGAAATTAAATAGAAATTTATTTTTATCACTTAAAAAGCCATCTGGAGGTAGGTGGTTGCTGGCATTGATCTAGAGGCTCAGTTATGTAACACCCTGTTTCTGTGATTCCCCTTTGCTGGGTGGAATGGAACCATCCCAAGATGGTTGCTGGAACTCTAGGCTCATCCTCGTTAGCTGCTAAAACAAGTAGGGGAGGACCAGACTTGCCAAGTCAGTCCCTGTTAACTTAGAAAGGGACATTTTCTGAGACACAGTCTTAGCAGACTTCCACTTGGGCAGAACTATGTCCCAGGGGTGGCCCCTTTTAGCAAAAGAGGCAGGAGAGAGAATTTTTTAGAAACCTTTTTCAGCCTCTATAGTGAAAGATGAAAGCAAGAGAGAAAAAGGATTGGAAAGGACTGCAGGTCAATCTGAACCAGGTCAGCCTGTAAACGCAGGAACTCATTGATCAGTATGGTGGGATACAGCTTTTTGGCCATATAGTGGGTTTGACCAATGCCAACAAATCATTGGCACTGAATCCCACATTAAAGAGTCTTTTCAAATATTTTTAAGAGAGATTTCTTGACCAAGTGGACACCCTAAAGACAAATTCAGCCAAGAGGTTTATACCTGAGGGAATCATCTGAGAAAACATCATGATTATACAACGAAGCCTTAACAAACTCACTCCTGACTGTATAGCCTACACATCATTGAACCCTAATGGGAATGTTAAATAAGGATATTAAGTGACTGTACTAAAAAAAGCTTCATGTCTAAAAAGGAGGAAATCACATGAAGTGAGGTCGGAACACATACACAAAAGTAGGGCAGCTAAAAATAGTACCTTTGACTATTTCTTATCGTTTGTCTTTATCCAAAAGCAGGAAGATTGGCTAACTGACCTTTTAAGGTCTTTCCATGGTAAAACTGTGGGCTTCCTCCACAGCTCAGCAGGTAAAGAATCTGCCTGCAATGTAGGAGCCATAGGAGACTTGGGTTCAGTCCCTGGATTGGGAACATCCCCTGGAGGAGGAAATAGCAACACACTCCAGTATTCTTTCCTGGAGAATCCCATGGACAGAAGAGCCTGGCGGGTTAAAGTCCATGGAGTAGCAAAGAGTCAGACATGACTGAGCACACAGAAGCACACAGTAAACTATCCAGCTACACTCACAGGAATGATGATCTTTACAAACTTTCTGCAAGGAATTTGTCAAACCCATGGAGCTGTGGTCATTAGTTAAATATATTTGTTTGTCTGTCCTACAGAGCTTTGAAATAAACCTTTCTGTCCAATAATCACAGAGGCTTCCCTGATGACTCAGACAGTATAGAATCTGCCTGTAAGGCAGGAGACCAGGGTTCAATCCCTGCGTCGGGAAGATCCCCTGGAGAAGGGAATAGCAACCCACTCCAGTATGCTTGCCTGGAAAATCCCAAGGACAGAGGAGCCTGGAGGCTACAATCCATGGGGCCACAGAATCAGACATGACTGAAGGACTACACTCACTCACTCAATCACAGAGGCAAGCGACTGATTTCCTAGCAATCCTTGTACTGTACTTGTGGTCATCTTAAGTACGCTCATCAGAGGTTTTAAAAGATCTCAGACAGATGAGCTCTATTCTATGTTCTATTTTAAACGTTAGCAGAAGGAGATTATACAGTCTCAAGATAACTGTATCATAAAAATAGCTGTTATTCCTGGTGAACCATGTTTCTGCTGTTAAAACTGACTGAAAGCCTAGAGACTTTCAGGGTGAAAAAAAATTAGAAAGAGGCAATATTTACCCAATTTTGAAGTAAAGAATCAAGTTTCTTAAATTTTAATTAAATTAAGTCTAAATTTTATAGGGGAGTCATTTGACATCCCCTGTCTTTAAATTTCCTTATTATGGAATAGAGAAAGTAGCAAAGAATAGTCAATTACACAATTTCTGGAAATGCAGTCACTGCCGTAAACAAGTCATGGACAAGCTTCCTGGGGCCTTAACGATGTACTAGTGTCCAGGAAACATGTTTTCAAAGAGCCAAGCTGATTAATTTCACCAGCGGTCATGAGCCACAACACAGCCAGGGGACATGACAGATTGACTGTTGGAGGAAACTATTATTTTTCCTCTGTGACCAATGCTGTAACTGTTGAAATCATAGCTGGGAAGAGTAAGCTCAATCATGCAGTTAAAATGTTGTTTTCAACCAACTGACCAATAATTTTCTCACTGAAATAAAACTTCAGGGATCAACCCCTAGAAGTGAAGGAGTTACCCATCACAACAAATAATTGCTCCCACATTCAAAGTCTAAAAAAGATTCTGGTTCTTCAAATCACTGAGCAAAGACAGCAATCTACAATTCTCAACGTTAAGTAAACATCTTTTTTTAAAAAACTTTACAATAAACATAAAATTAAAAAAATAAAATATTTTCCCCAAAGTATCAAAATGCTTAAGATAATGCTTATTTTTCAAAAGAAGATAAACTAACATACAAATGCAGCTCCTCTGCAAGGACACAATATATGAGTGATATCACTGAGTCGACCAATCTGCTTAATTAATATGATTAATATGTCAATCAGAGTAATGTATTTTTGAAATCCTATTTTCTGAAGATAAACAATGATAAAGAGACTTTCATTACAGGAAAAAAAAAAAACAAAAACAAAAAAACGACTAAGATGGAAGCCTGAACACGATAGAGGATGGAAGTGGGTGAGGAGATAGGAAATAGAAAAGGTGTTCTGGTTTGGTTTCACCTGGGACTATCACTATTTTCCAGTTTAAAAAATTAGAAAAATTAGTGCACCTGCTTTTTTAACATATAGTTTTTCAAAATGCATTTCTTGGTGTCAGTGAATGAAGAACATGAACAGAATTTGATATCGAGGTTTTCAGTCTATAACATGTCTCACTGTTCCTGACTTCTTCCTCAATGCATGTAATATTTTTAGTTTTAGTCTGTATGTACTTTGGTTTTTATTTGAGTCTGATTGCTTTACAATGTTGTGTTGGTTTCTGCCGAACAACAACTTGAATCAGCCATATGTATACATACATCCCCTCCCGCGTGAGCCTCCCTCCCAGTTTCCCCATCCCACCCCTCCAGGTCGTCACGGGGCGTCAAGCTGAGCTCCTTGTGCTATGCAGCAGCTTCCCACTAGCTGTCTATTTCATACATGGTAGCGTGCATATGCCAATGCTGCTCTCAATTCGTCCTGTCCTCTTCTTCCCCCACTGTGTCTATATGTCCTTTCTCTACCTCTTCGTCTCTATTCCTGCCCTGCATAATAGCTTCATCTAGATAGGATGCTGCAGCAGAGGGAGATAGTCTCAAATGGAAGAACGCCCTTCCTTTCTCAAAGCATAAATTCTGCCCTGATAAGACATTCTCCAGTGCATCTGCTCTTATATGCAACAGGGAAAGGACTTTGGAGACCTGCGTTTAGATCTAATTAAAACCACAATCTGGTCTTGAATGATGGCTTTTACAGCTGAATACTGAAATATTTTAGAAATCACGATTCTCTCTGCTTTTTTTGATTGCAAAATTTCAGAGAAGTTGATCCAAACTGAATTTTCTTTTTCTGGGGGAAGAGATGTGGGGGTTGTAGCCTGCCAGATTCCTCTGTCCATGGGATTCTCCAGGCAAGAATGCTGGAGTGGGTTGCTATGCCCTCTTCCAGGGGATCTTCCTGACCCAGGGATCAAACCCATGTCTTTTATGTCTCCTGCATTGGCAACTGGGTTCTTTACCACTAGTGCCCCTGGGAACACCAGCGTATACTTAGCACATGATATACACTGGGCTTCCCTGTCAGCTTAGCTGGTAAAGAATTCACCTGCAATGCAGGTGACCCCAGTTCAATTCCTGGGTCAGGAAGATCTGCTGGAGAAGGTATAGGCTACCCAGTCCAGTATTCTTGGGCTTCCCTGGTAAACAATCTGCCTGCAAGGTGCGAGACCTGGGTTTGATCCCTGGGTTGGAAAGATCCCCTGGAGAAGGGAAAGGCTACCCACTCCAGTATTCTGGCCTGGAGAATTCCATATACTGAATAACCCATGGAGTCGCAAAGAGTCTGACATGACTGAGCGACTTTTACAATATATAATCACTTAAGAGAAAATTTGCCAGAAGATACAAAGAAAGAGAATGGAGAAGACAAATGGAAAGGAGGGAGGCCAGGTATCAGGTAAGTAAGCTGAGTTACACATTTATAGGTACTGGACAAAAGTTTCTGCATCTGAGAACCTCATGTACAGCAAGCAAATAAGGGCCAAGAAACCGTCCCCATTCTTTCTCACAAATAATTTTTACTGTGCTTTATTTAACATTATCAATGGCTTTCATCTCTACAATCAACCAATGTCCCACATAGAGACAGACTGATCTGGTGCCTTTGAAAAGCCATGACTGTGTCCACAGCTTGAATATCCTCTCCAGAGGAGAGTGGAAATATACATTTAACTAAAATTAGCCTGTTTATTTTAATTGCCAATAGTCAGAAACTTAGGGAATTAGTTACAATGAGGAAATTATAGCTGTAAAATCATGTTATAAAAGTTTCCACTCCTGTACTGAAATTGGCCAAAATTACATTATGTTTCTGTTTTGCTTATTCTGAGAACTGAATATTTGCATAAAATTAGATAATTTTCCTTTTTTTACTTTCATAGGAACATGATATATATTGCAAAATGAACAAATATTTCAATTTATTTAATAAGTACCTATATTTCTTCTGAGCAAATTACCACATTCTTTTAAAATATATATCATTGGATATCTGCAGCTTTATGTACTATATTCCACTGATAATGATTGCATTAGGTCTTTATATCAGGTAACTGGCCATGCACTATATTACTCTGCCTTTAATGTGAATATCATGTCTCATCGTACTATTTTAAAGAATTACAGAAAAGATAGGATGCAAGCATGAATATATTCTCAACTATACATGACTAATAAATTGGTATTTTTATTAACCTTAATAATAATTTATTTTCTTATGATTTCATCTCACCCAAAAAGGAAGAAGAAGCAAAGCCCAGCTAATAAATGGATCATTTTAGGTTGGTTTGGATTATGATCAACTGAGGCTTAATTTGCTATTAAAAAGGACAGATACTGAATCTACATATCATACCCACTGAGAGTGAATTTCCCAGGCAGTCTTTCTGAGTCCCACAGAATTTCTTAAATCTCATGAACTCATCCTACAGGGCTCATGTGATCCATATATCACCTCCCTCTTTTTTACTGATTGCAATTTTCCACTGAGTCAGCAATAACTTCACACAGGTTCACAGACTCCCTCTTAACCCCTGCGATTGTGCTGGGTGAATTCCATCCTCACATTGCTAACCATCCAGTAGTCTTGCCTCCCAGTTCTTTGTCATTCTCGGTTCCATTTACTCTCACCTCCACTTTGCTTTAGGCATCTTCATCTGAAGCATTTATATCAGTCAAAACTGCCCCATTTTCTGATGTCAAATCCACTGAAGCACATCCTCTCATATCTCCAGTTCCTTCACACCACTCCATCTTTGCTGCCCTTTAATCTCTCCAATTGGTTCTAATTCATCAGTCTACTCCTATTTATTTTCCCTCTTCTCTCTGAGGAACCTAAGCATCGTTTTAAATTCAATCTCACCAAACCCCTTAACTCCCATTTTCCCAATCAATTCATCACACGTACCAAGCAAAACCTCAAGCCTGGATCAATTCGGCTGTCTATTTATTCCTCCTCTATGCCTAGACTGATAAGGCGTACTACAGAAAAGACAGAATGCACAATCAGGAAGAAAAATGGTATGAAAAATTCATGGATGCCAGCTTCAACTGTACCTTCAAAATTTTTTTGCAGTCCTTGTCATCGTATTCTTTGTCCCACAGTGGCTGTGTGAAATCATCCCACGCTTCTACCCTACTTTATCATTTTTAACAAATAGCATCGATTCCCTACTTCAAAGAAAAAACTAAAGTTGTCATTTGCCTCCCCTCAACACTAAATTATTTGTAAACAACTCAATATTTCCTTGGGGCTGCAAAGTTAGGCACAACTTAGTGATTGTCAGACACAACTGAGCGACTTCACTTTCACTTTTCACTTTCACGCATTGGAGAAGGAAATGGCAACCCACTCCAGTGTTCTTGCCTGGAGAATCCCAGGGACGGGGGAGCCTGGTGAGCTGCTGTCTGTGGGGTCGCGCAGAGTCGGACACGACTGAAGCGACTTAGCAGCAGCAGCAGCAGCAGTGATTGAACAACATTTCCTTATTCATTTTTGTCCCAGCAGAAGAGATCTTTCTCCATGTACTGGGTGGGAAATACGTTAGTTTCAGGTTTTCCACACCATCTCACAGAGGATGAGGTGATTGGATTAGGCATTAGTGACTCAATGGACATGAGTTTGAGCAAACTCTGGAAGATAGGAAAGGACAGGGAAGCACACAACTTAGCGACCAAATAAAAACATGGTATGTTACAGAAAAACTCAAACAAACATTTTGGCCAACCTATTAGAGTCCATTCTCTTTCCCTCATTTCCCATGTCCTTAGATATCTCTTCCTATAAATTCATATCATCTTGCCCAACTGGATTTTTAATCTCTTCTATGCTCTTCTACGGAGAAGGCAATGGCACCTCACTCCAGTACTCTTGCCTGGAAAATCCCACGGATGGAGGAGCTTGGAAGGCTGCAGTCCATGGGGTCGCTAAGGGTCAGACATGACTGAGCGACTTCACTTTAACTTTTCACTTTCATGCTTTGGAGAAGGAAATGGCAACCCACTCCAGTGTTCTTGCCTGGAGAATCCCAGGGACGGGGGAGCCTGATAGGCTGCCGTCTATGGGGTCACACAGAGTCGGACACAACTGAAGTGACTTAGCCCAGCCTATGCTCTTCTAAAGCTGAGCGCCAAAGAATTGATGCTTTTCAAATGTGGTGTTGGAGAAGATTCTTGAGAGTCCCTTGGACTGCAAGGAGATCCAACCAGTCCATTCTGAAAGAGATCAGCCCTGGGATTTCTTTGGAAGGAATGATGCCAAAGCTGAAACTCCAGTACTTTGGCCACCTCATGTGAAGAGTTGACCCATTGGAAAAGACTCTGATGCTGGGAGGGATTGGGGGCAGGAGGAGAAGGGGACAACAGAGGATGAGATGGCTGGATGGCATCA
>NW_011494800.1:8991089-8997798 GCF_000754665.1 Bison bison bison
AAGAGACAGGGACAACAGAGGATGAGATGGCTGGATGGCAACACTGACTCGATGGACGTGAGTCTGAGTGAACTCCGGGAGTTGGTGATGAACAGGGAGACCTGGCGTGCTGTGATTCATGGGGTAGCAAAGAGTCGGACACGACTGAGCGACTAAACTGAACTGAACTAATGCTGGTTTCACCCTCTCTTTGTCTATAATTATGTTCAAGTCTTTCCTCTAATAATACAACAGGATTTTTCTTAAACAAAATGTTTACTAACGTGCATGTCTGAATACCATATTGTTTTTCCTTTTCCCTTCATAATTATACCACTAGAAAGAGAGGATCACCTGCTTTCCCTCTTCACCTTACATTTATTCTACCAAGGCAATCTACCTTCTACCTTCTCCCCATGCTTCCACACTTCCTTTTGTCCAAGTAACATTGCCTCCAAAACTCAAATGGAAACTTTTCAACTACTATCTTACTTAACCTTCTGAAACATATGGACTGCTGTATCCTTTTTGAAATTACATCTCGCTCCCTTAACTTCCTTCAAGTCTTTCCTCAGATGCCACTTTCTTATCTACCTACATAGGTTACCTGATTTTAAAATGCCAACACTGACCCCTGCACTCGGCCCCCCTTACATTTTGCTTTATTGTGTTCTATTGCATTTTCATCTTTCAACAAAATAGAGAATTTACTTACTTATTATATTTTTGTCTATCTCTCCCTAGCAACAAAGAAGTTTATCTGCTGTGTTCCCTGATTTATCTCAACATCTCACACAAAGTAATAACTCAAAAAATATTTGTCAAAAGAATGGGCCTTTTGGTTCCCAGGACAAAAGTCTCTCTCAGTTTTTCTCATGAATTTTGGATTTGTCTTTCTCTGTCTCCTTTGCAACCCCTCTATACACTCTTTAACTTTAGTCTTCCATCCATAGGCCCTTTTTTCATATTCCTCTGAGAGATCTCAGCCACTATTAGGATTTGAGCTACTTCCTTTATGTTAAATATGAATACCTATATTTCGAGTCCATATCTTTCTCCTGAATTCAGACCCATGTATCTCGCTTCTTTCTATATATCTACACTTAAAGTTCCCACAGGCAACTCAAACTCAACGTGTTCAAACTCCAACATACTACGACCCTTCACTAGCTATGTATTTACATGTCTTCTGTAAAAGTATCATTTCTAAGTTAAGTACAATATTTTACCTAAAATCTTATGGTGGAGGTGAATGATACTCTGGATGTGAAATTGAACCTATGTTTTATTTAACCAGGAAGTGCTCAAACCACATCTAGAGATTTAGAATTCTAATTGTATGAAAGGGAAATATTTATGGGTAGATCAAGGAAACCTTTGGTCTCAACCCTCAGTGATATTTTATCTATAATTCTGATAATCAGGGAAGTAATGACTTAGTATACTGAATTTTCTGTTACAAGTACATATAGAGAAAAAAAAATTTTTAATTTACCCTCCAAGCCATTTGCGTCTACAAATGAAAGCCATAAACTAGCAACCATTATAGTAAATAAATAAATAAATTTATTTTTTAAATTAAATCTAATTTAAAAAAAATCTAATTTATTTTAAAAAATAAATCTAATAAATTTAACCAAGATGATTGCATTTCAGAAGCAAAACATATAAGTAAAACTATGTAGCATGATCTCCAAACACCAGAAAAGTGTGACATGGGCAAAGCATACCCTATTCTAAATAAATTTTAAATAAATAACATACACACAATGTGGACTGGGGGAAAGAATACTAAAGTTAAAAACTGATGCCTTGGGTTCAAATTTTACTTCTACTTAATTGTTTGGCTTCAAGCAAGTCAGTGATAGTGAATACATACTGAGTACTTACTATATGCTGTTTACTTTTCTAATAGTTTCGCATTTTTCAATTTTCATGACAACCCTACACAACAGGCGCCAGCATGTTTCTCAATTTCCAGATGAAGAAACCGAGGAATGTAGAAGTAATGTATTCAAGACCACAGTTTGTAGCTGGCATTCGTGTTTCAAATCCAGGTTGTTTAGTTCCAGGGCCCAAATTGTGTTTTGAGGGTTTGCCATTTATAAAATAGAGGTTTCCTAATCAAAAATCAAGGTTTATTTAACGTAGTATGTAAAAATGTCTTTTTGCAGATTTTAAAATACTATCAAATGTAAGATATAAAATTACTAGTCTATAGAGACACAGATGTAGAGAACAAATGTACAGACACCAAGGGGACGGGGGGGCGTGGGATGAATTGGAAGACTGAGATTGATACATATATACTATTGATACTATGGATAAAATAGATAACTATTGAGAAACTACCCTATAGCACAGGGAACTCTACTCAACGCTCTGCGATGACCTAAACAGGAAGGAAACCTAAAAAAGAGGGGATATATGTAAACATACAGCTGATAAAGCTAGACAGCATATTAAAAAGCAGAGACATAGCTTTGCCAACAAAGGTCTGTATGGTCAAAGCTATGGTTTTTCTAGTAGTCAAGAACAGATGTGAGAGTTGGACCATAAACCAGGATGAGAGTCACAGAATGATGCTTTTGAATTGTGGTGCTGGAGAAGACTCTTGAGAGTCCTTGGATTGCAAGGAGATAAAATCAGTCAGTTCTAAAGAAAATCAACCCTGAATATTCATTGGAAGGACTGTTGCTGAAGCTCCAATACTTTGGCCACATCATGCAAAGACTGGACTCATTGGAAAAGACGCTGATGCTGGGAAAGACTAAAGACAGGAAGAGAAGGAAGTGACAGAGGATAAGATGGTTGGATAGCATCACCAACTCAATGGACATGAGTTTGAGCGAACTCCAGGAGATGGTAAAGAACAGGGAAGCCTGGCATGCTGCATTTCATGGGGTCACAAAGAGTCAGACACAACTTAGCAACTGAACAACAGATAGATGATTCACTTTGCTGTACAGCATAAATTAACATTGCAAAGCAACTATACTCCAATAAAAATTAGCAAAAATAAATAAACAAAAATAAAATGATTAGTCTAGTAAATCATAAACTCCAAGAAGTGGTTTCTTTCTTTAGTTGGGATTTGTACTGCATCACTGCCTAAATGGATTTGAGAAGCTATTTCCTTCATGTAGTGGATTCTCTGATTTGAATTTCATTGTTGAGTCTTAAGAGTTACTCTGCAGGGACCTTAAAGATAACATTAAAAGTCTACTAAAATTCAGAGGAGAGCTCTCAGACATCCTGACAAATATTCTTATAGTAGTGCACTAAAGAAAAACACACAGCTCAAATCTTATTTGCATTCTTCACCAACTTAATGGATAAATTTTCATCTGCCATCCTTAAAAGGAAACAGATATGACTGGCTCTCTATAAAAAAAAATACAAATCTATGAAAATCGAGTTTTAATGCCATTTAACAAAGGCACTTGGCCCATAAGAAAAATTTGGTCCAAAGTTTTAATCCACTATAGCATGCATTGCCGTTATATTCTTTCATTTATTCACTCATCCATTCAACAAACTTTACTGAGTATTTACCATGCAGGCCACTGCATTAGATGTTACATGTGCAATGATCAGACAGATAAGACTATTGTCCTCACAGGGTTATTGTCCAGTAGGGCAAATTTTTTCACAAAAGTATTATAATGCAACATGATGAGAAGTATAGTACGGTTTAGGAGGACAGGAGAGGCCATGAGACATCTGACACATATATGAAAGGCCATGCTAATACATTTATTGGAAGGCAATATGACAGTATATTTTAAATTGGGGTATAGTTGCCTTCCAGTGTTAAACAATGAAGTGAATCAGCTATATGTATACATAAATCCCTCCCTTCTTGGCCTTCTCCCCATCTTACTCATTTAGGTCACCACTGAGCACTGAGCTGAGCTTCCTGTGCTTTGTAGCAGGTTCCCACTAGCTATCTATTTTACACAATTAGTGTATATATGTTCATGACATATATACACTCTCCCAAGCTTCCAATTCATCTCCCTGTCCTCTCCAGCCCACATGTTTGGGCTCTTCATCTGCATCTCTCTTTCTTCCTTGCTAATAGGTTCATCTGTACAATTTTTCTAGATTCCACATATATGCATTCAGATCAGATCAGATCAGTCACTCAGTCGTGTCCGACTCTTTGCGACCCCATGAATCGCAGCACGCCAGGCCTCCCTGTCCATCACCAACTCCCGGAGTTCACTCAGACTCACATCCATCGAGTCAGTGATGCCATCCAGCCATCTCATCCTCTGTCTTACCCTTCTCCTTCCCTCAATCCCTCCCAGCATCAGAGTCTTTTCCAATGAGTCAACTCTTCGCATGAGGTGGCCAAAGTACTGGAGTTTCAGCTTTAGCATCATTCCTTCCAAAGAAATCCCATTGTTTTTCTCTTTCTGACTTACTTCACATTAACACATTTTTTAGGGCACAGGAAAAAACGCATCATCTTTTTCATATCTTTTCACTTTGCAAACCTGGAGAAGGAAATGGCAACCCACTCCAGTATACTTCCCTGGAGAATTCCATGGACAGAGGAGTCTGGTGAGCTACAATCTATGGGGTCACAGAGTTGGACACGACCAAGCAACTAACACACACACTTTGCAAACTAAGCATTACGATATCAACTAATTCAAGGGGCTGCCTGAATACAGAACTAGCTGTTGCTCAATGTTCTTCGTATAATAATAGTCAAAACAACAATTCATTATGTTCCATCATGAACCATCTCTTTGGAAGATCCTGTTGGCTCACTGGCTATTTAAAATCATCTGCTTGTACAAAATGGAATGTGGGCTTTCTTTTTTGTAACAGGAGCTGAATTGGTCTTCTGATGTTTGAAACCTTAGCCCAGTTAAGAACCTTGTCTCCTGCCCTTTTTCATGTCTTTCTCTGTTTCTATACAGGAAATCCAGCAAATACTAATTAGAAGCATAATATGTAGGGGCAAAGGGTTAACAAAATCTTTTTTTTCTTTCTCTCTTAGAATTTGACATTCAATTCACTTTTTAGATCTGTTACCTTGGCAACCTGATAGAGGAGATATATCAACTAAGTTACCAGGTAGCATTGCTTACAGTAAAAATAATCTATGCTTGGTCAGTTGCATCTGGGTTGGGAACAACTATAAATGAATGATAAACACCTAACAGGTTTCGACTCTTGTAACTGGCATGTCTTCTGCAAAGGCTGTAGGAGCCTTGCCTCAGGAGTTGTTACTAGAGATATTGGCTCCTGTGGAACAGGGGTCTTTAAAGCCAAGGGAACTTTTATGCCTGCTCCTTCTGAGAATCATTCTTTCAAACCCGAGCTGTCACCTGGAAAACCAAAGGGTACAGCTCAAACTGTTGCACAGACTTCAGGGATTTCTGCAAGGGCTGGTCTCACAGAAGAGCAATATCTGATGTTGCCCTGCTGCCCAGCTGGGGTTCCTGTTCCATGTCCTTCAAGGTGAATCTGATGCCATGGATGACTTATGGTCATCTTGTCAATCTGATTCTTTAGTGGAACTTTAAAAAAAAAAAAAAAAAAAAGCCCCAGCCTTGCCTTCAGAGCTTAAAGTAGAGTAATGGCAAATAACAGAACAACACATAAATAATGAATAAACACACCAGGAAGATGCTTCTAACTGCCCTTTTTAACATACTTCATTAACTGGACTCATACTGTGTGTTAAAATAAATGAATAAATTAATAAAATAAATAGAATAAATTAATGAATCTCACCAATTCAATGACTGAAAGAAATTAGAGCCTCAGCTCTCAAGCCCCATTTGATCCTAACTCAGTTTTCCTAACTGAGGAAACTAACTGAATGATCCTAACTCAGTTGTCATAGCTCGACACTCTCCTTTATCTTCAATCCACTTATTGATCCTCTGCCTGACCTCTTGCGCTGGGGAACTTCTATCTGCTCTTCTGTAGTTCCTCTCCAGTTTTCTCCATCTGCCCTGTGTCCAGGAAGATGGCCAGCAAGCACTTCATCCACTGCCTTGCCCAGCTGCTTCCTGTTGAACCACTAAGGAGCACCACAGAGATTAGAGGGAGGGTAAAGTTGGCTTCCCTGGTGGCTCAGTACAGGTTCGATTTGATGTATGTTCGATCCCTGGGTCAGGAAGTTCCCCTGGAGAAGGAAATGGCAACCCACTCCAGAAGTCTTGCCTGGGAAATCCCGTGAACAGAGGAGCCTGGTGGGCTAAAATCCATGGAGTCGCAAAAGAGTTAGACACAACTTTTCGACATTCGCAAAACAGAAGGTTGGGATATTTTTTTCACCAACTCCTTCCTTGTGGAGCACATCATAAGGAGGCCATTGTCACAGTCATCATGGAGTGGCTGTAAAAGTCACAGCCACTGTGAAGCTAGTACTGTAAAGGTCACATCTCCAGGTTTCAGGAACCACCAGCCCCTAACCCCTTTAGTAGAGAGTGAGAGTTAGACTATAAAGAAAGCTGAGCACCGAAAAATTGATGCTTTTGAACTGCGGTGTTGGAGAAGACTCTTGACAGTCCCTTGGACTACAAGGAGATCCAACCAGTCCATTCTAAAGGAGATCAGTCCTGGGTGTTCATTGGAAGGACTGATGCTGAAGCTGAAACTCCAATACTTTGGCCTCCTGATGTGAAGAGCTGACTCATTTGAAAAGACCCTGATGCTGGGAAAGTTGAGGGCAGGAGGAGAAGGGGACAACAGGAGGATGAGA
>NW_011494800.1:9000450-9001536 GCF_000754665.1 Bison bison bison
GATACTGCAGAATCTATTTTCAAGAGATCTTTTGTTCTTGTTTTAATGATGTCCATAAGCAGTGCTGTTTTACTGTCAATGTGACAGTGTGCCACCCAGAGTTGAGGCAAGGTTCATTACCCCTTCTGCATGAATGCCAAGCTTGCTCTGACCTTGAGGACTGATGGTTTCCTGGGCAGCAAGGGATAACATCTTTAATTCAGCATTTTCACATCTGAAAACAGGACTGCTTCATAAATAAAGAGAAGGATAAAGGGAAGGTGGAAATTAAAAAAAGAAATGTTATAAAAAGTATTGGCAGATTGGTTCAAGAGAACATCTGAGGAATTCTGTGGCGCTTCCTTTAACATTGGCTGGGCATACAAAACACCCAAAGAAAAGAGGAGAGATGTCTAGTAACTGGAAGATGGGGTCCTCTTTCAGCAGGTACCAAGCTGAGAGCTGCCATGGTATGTGAAATAATACAGCACTGAAATAAGATGCTGAGCTCTGCAGTCAGCCCCCAGATTTAAATGCTGGCCTAGCACTTACAGCTGTATGGCCTTGGGCATGTTATTTAATAAACAGTGCTTTGGTTTCCTCTTGAGTAAAACGGACATCATAACAGTCCCTACTTCACATTACTGCTGATTCCAAGGGTTTATACATGCAGATGGTTAGAATAGTAACAACAATAATGACAAACATTTGAGTGTTTGAATTTCATCCCATTTGTACCCATAGGTTGATGACGTCAGAAACATCTGGAAACAGATTAAGTAGCATTCTCTAAGCCTAATAAACATCTTCCTACTTTCTCTACCATCCTAAATTAGAGTAGCAAATGGCATATATCATATAAATATCTGGAGAAGGCAATGGCACCCCCACTCCAGTACTCTTGCCTGGAAAATCCCATGGACGGAGGAGCCTGGTGGGCTGCAGTCCATGGGGTCGCTAAGAGTAGGACATGACTGAGCGACTTCACTTTCACTTTTCTCTTTCATGCATTGGAGAAGGAAATGGCAACCCACTCCAGTATTCTTGCCTGGAGAATCCCAGGGATGGCGGAGCCTGGTGGGCTGCCGTCTATGGGGTCGCACAGAG
>NW_011494801.1:0-561 GCF_000754665.1 Bison bison bison
AAATTGCAGAGGAAGGTAAACGTCCAAACTCATTCTATGAGGCCACCATCACCCTAATACCAAAACCTGACAAAGATGCCACAAAAAAAGAAAACTACAGGCCAATATCACTGATGAACATAGATGCAAAAATCCTTAACAAAATTCTAGCAATCAGAATCCAACAACACATTAAAAAGATCATACACCATGACCAAGTGGGCTTTATCCCAGGGATGCAAGGATTCTTCAATATCTGCAAATCAATCAATGTAATATACCTCATTAACAAATTGAAAAATAAAAGCCATATGATTATCTCAATAGATGCAGAGAAAGCCTTTGACAAAATTCAACATCCATTTATGATAAAAACTCTACAGAAAGCAGGCATAGAAGGAACATACCTCAACATAATAAAAGCTATATATGACAAACCCACAGCAAACATTATCCTCAATGGTGAAAAATTGAAAGCATTTCCTCTAAAGTCAGGAACAAGACAAGGGTGCCCACTTTCACCATTACTATTCAACATAGTTTTGGAAGTTTTGGCCACAGCGATCAGAGCAGAAAAAGAAA
>NW_011494801.1:2930-3338 GCF_000754665.1 Bison bison bison
AGAAGTCTTAGTTAGCAAAGAAGCCTGCTTACAGTTTTGTAGATAATGTCTCTCTGGGACTGCAATTGCCCCCTTCCGGTTCTGGCTACCTGTCACCAGAGGGGGATGGTCTGCAGCCGGCTATCTCTGTTCAGTCCTTTGTTTTGTGCATGGGCCTGGCAGTGTCTTAAGTTAGGGCTGGCTTTTCGCTTGGTAGTTATCCCACAGTCTGGTTTGCTAGCCCAAGTTAGTTAGCTCAGTTTGCGCTAGGGCATTCAGGCCAGATCCTTACTCTAAGCAATGCAGCCTGCGCCTCCCTGCCTAGCCCCCACTTGCTAGTGGCAGGTGCAGGCGTCTGTGCTGCTTCTCCACTGGGGGAGTTACCTTTGGGCTCATAATCTGTGGGTTTTAATTATTTATTTATTTTTC
>NW_011494801.1:3438-3973 GCF_000754665.1 Bison bison bison
TAGTTGGTACTAACTACAGGGTTTTAATCTATTGCACCTGTCACTTCCAAGGCAGTTCCCTCTGTTTTAGCTTCTTCTGTTTGCTGGTCTCTTCAGTGTCTGATTTCCTCCCTGACACAAAGGGGCGGTGGTGGACACTTTGTTTTAGGCTCACTTGTTCAGTTGCACGGTGGGGAGGGAGGGATGCTGCAAACAAATAACACTGGCGTGTGCTCACAGTATCTCAGCCACACTTGGCCTGACCCTGCTCATGGCACGTGTACCCTCCCTGTCCACACTGCTCAGGCTCTAGGTTGCTCCATCAAGAACCATCCCAGCTGCATGCACCTCCCAGGTCTAAGCCGCTCAAGTTCAGGCACTCGGGTATGCCTCAGAGGCACAGACTCGGTTGGGCCTGCATTTTGTGCGCTTCCCAGGTCCGAGCAGCTCAGGTGATGAGGTGTTTGGCGAGTGTGGTCGTTGCGGCTTTTCACCTCCCCCGTCCCTGCCTCTCGGTTTTCTGGGTGTACAACCAGCGCACCTTCTCAGGCAGATG
>NW_011494801.1:4149-4802 GCF_000754665.1 Bison bison bison
TTTTTTTTTTTTGTCTTTTATATTTTTTCCTACCTCCTTTCGAAGACAATGGGCTGCTTTTCTGGGTGCCTGATGTCCTCTGCCGGCATTCAGAAATTGTTTTGTGGAATTTACTCAGCGTTTAAATGTTCTTTAGATGAATTTGTTGGGGAGAAAGTGGTCTCCCCGTCCTATTCCTCTGCCATCTTAGGACCGCCTCACCGGTAAGAGTTTTCAAGTACATGGAAAGGTATTTTTGTTTTGTTTTGTTGAATCAGACACCTGAGGAACTTAGGGAAATAAAGTATATTTAATAATTTAATGTATAAATGCAACTTAAAATATTTGAAGGAATTGAACTAAGTTTGTAAATGTGTTAACTATAGCTTCTTAAAAAGCAATTGTTAATTATGGCTACAACTATAAATAGAATCATAAGATCTGTAGCCTAAACTTAAAAGCTTCAGAAAGAACTGGAGTTTTGAATAAATTGAATATTAACTTCAAAGTCAAAGAAACCTCTGAATAATCTTTTCTCTGCATGCAATTTCCCTTGTCAGCCACCTGTCAGAGGCCTCTTTTAGTTGCTGCTTCTCCTCTGGCTCACAATGACAGTCGACAAAAGTCCTGTGTGTGGCAGGCCTGAAGGCATCCTTTGGGGTCCCTGCATGAGA
>NW_011494801.1:5097-38046 GCF_000754665.1 Bison bison bison
AACAGTTCTCCAATATGGAACAGTTAACTCTACCTTAATATCTTCCAAGAATCTTTTGCAATTTCTGGTTGCAGGGGGTACCTTACCTGCAGCTCAGCCTTCTTAGTTGGGGTAAAAACAAGATGCCTCAAACTTTGCTCAAACTTTCTGTAGCATCTGTATGGCTCACAGGAAATTCATGCATCCATGCTGTAATCAACGGTGGCAGCACAGGCTGTTCTACCATCACTTGACCTAACTTCATATTCATCGCTCTCAGTCTTCTGCTCAGATAGTCTCAGTTGCTAATCAGCAAATCTGTCCCTTACAAAGATGTCCAATTTGGGGATAATATGCCATTTTTACCTTTCTACAGTTACCTATAATTTCAACAATTGGTTTCCTTGGGACTTCCTGCATAGTCTGGGGTAGAGAAAACCACCCACAAAAACACAGGCTTATGACTTAAGACTTCAGTGACTCCATCAATCTCTTTATGCAATGCCCCGAGTTTTAAACTAGATTTTAAAAAGTGGGTAGGTTCTGTATTGTTGGTTTGTGTTAGAAAACAGTTTGGCTCCCTCTCAATCAGCCTGAGAGAGGTTTTTGGCTATCCTTGTAGGCTATATTTACAAGAAACCTTTTTGTCTAGTCTTGAGATCAGGTAGCCAATTTCTTGAGCTGCATGAAACATCCAGTCAGCACCCTATAATTCTGTTTATAGCCCCAGCTGTTAGTTCAAGTAAGTGTTATAAACAGGAGATAAGATGACATGTAAGGTTCCAATCTGTCTTTTCCACGGATGACTGTCATTCCTTGGAAATTTGGAATGTTCTTATTAAGCATGACTGGAGATATTGCTGCCCACTTAATTACACCATGTAGGTTTTGGGGGCTCTCGTGCAGGCACACCTGACAATCGGGCCCAGGATGGAAACCTGGCTGCCAGATCATGTTCAGGTTCACCCCAGCAGGATTTACTTTTCAAGTATCCCTGGAATTGCCTTACCACACAGAAGCAAGAGTTGAAACCTGCTGTTGTTACTGAATAATGTTCTCTGGCTTTGCTGAACCAGACCTCACTTGAGTTCAGAGTCACAGCTGGATACCTGGCTGTGATGATGTTTTGCACAGGGATTCTGAGGAAGCTGCTTTATTTTTATTCAAGATGCTGTTTGTACCTTCTAAGAGCAACAACTTTTGTACAGTCTCGCCTCTCTCCCCACCAACCCCCAGCCTGCCCACCCAGGACAATTAGGTACTGTTGGGAATGACAACAGTGACTATCACCATAAAAGCAAGTTGACTAATGGTATATATATTTATTGAGCACAAATTCAATGTTAGTGCTGTCACAGGTGTTTTACAGGTGCCAACTCACTTGGTTTTTATAGCCATTCCACTTCCATGAGGTAGGTATTATTGTTACACCCATTTTGTAGATGAAGAAACTGAGGCATAGTGAGGTCCAGTAACTTACCCAAGCTCTCACAGCCAGGATTGGAGTCAGAATGAAATCTGAGCATTCTTTTTTATTTTAAATATTTTTAACTTCTTTATTGAACTTATTACAGTACTGCTTTTTCTATGTTTCAGGGTATTTTTGACCTCAAGTCATGTGGAATCTTAGCTTCCCAACCAGGGATTGAACCTGCACCCCTTACATTAGAAGACAAAGTCTTAACCACTAGACTGCCAGGGAAGTCCCTGGAATCCAAACATTCTGACTATCACATGCTCTAGATATAGCAATCCTCATACTTTGCCAATATACCTAAGTCTCAAAATTACAGGGCTTTCTCTAGTTAAAGTGTTGACAGGGAATCTACTTGGCCCAGACATCTTGAGAGGACCCCAAATGTTTAAATTGGAACTTGCCAATAAGAAAAAGAAGTCTTCCTCATTTTATCACCATAGTACTCCTGACAATAGATGATTCTCTCCAAAGGCACTGAGAATGTAATTAGATTCACCAAAATCTAATTTACCAACAATTTTGCCCTAAAGCTGTCTTAAACAGAAGCTCTCTTTCTCCATAGAAAGAGGAAATTCTGTGGTGAGGTCCCACATGGATTGCTGGTGAATTCGAAAGATTCAACCTATCTTCAGTTCTGGGTGCATTTAATAAATATCCACCAACAGCATAAGACAGGAAGGCAGACCTTTAAATATGCTGTTTTATGGAAAGACAAAAGTCTAGGATATTAGGTTGTTTTGGAGAGGGAAATGGCAACCCACTCCAGTATTCTTGCCTAGAGAATCCGTGGACAGAGGAGCCTGGTGGGCTGCTGTTTATGTGGTCGCACAGAGTCAAACATGACTGAAGTGACTTAGCATGCATGCATGCATTGGAGAAGGCAATGGCAACCCACTCCAATGTTCTTACTGGAGAATCCCAGGGACGGAGGAGCCTGGTGGGGTGCTGTCTATGGGGTCACACAGAGTCAGACACGACTGAAGCAACTTAGCAGCAGCAGCAGTGGGTGGTTTAGTCCATTTAAAACAATTCTTTCTCTAATATTCCATGTAAGTAAGCTGAGAGTTTTGTAAAGTTAATTCTTTTAAGTGCAACCTCAAGTCATTGAAGCTAATTTGTCACTTTCACTTAAGTCTTTTCACCATGTTTGTGAACAGGAGTTAAGAAATGTGAGCCAATAGCTTGTCGAAATTCAAGAGAGCTTTCATGAGTTGTGTTTGGATCTACAGCAGTCAAGAGCCATTGTTGAGGCTGACATTATTAGTAAAATCTTCACAGGATGGTCAGAAAGACTTGAATGGCCACAAGGATGGGAACTGGATTCAAGAGAGTGCTAAGCAATTTTAGATAGTAAGCAGTGTTGAGCATGGTGGTTGTTTAACCAGGGAGAAACTTACTGTTACTCCTGACAAGAAATGTGGTAACTGGATGCATGGCACTTGTGTTGACATGTGAGTCGGGTAGAATGGTGCAGTCTCTGAACCTGGACTCCTAGATTCTTTTTTTTTTCTTTTTTTTTTAAAAATTGAGATAAAATTGACATATAATACTGTGTAAGTTTAAGATACACAAAATGTTGATTGGATATCTATATATTTGCAAATGACCATCACCAGAGCATTAGCTAACACTTCTATCATATCACATAATTATTATGTCATTTTTTGCCGTAAGAAGAATTAAGATCTAGTCTCTTAGCAACTTTGAAGTTTATAGTATAGTTTTGCTAACTATAATTTCTATGCTATCCATTAGATCTCCATGATGGACTGCTAGATTTGAATCCTGGCCCTTCCTTTTAGTAGCTGTGTGATTTTGGGCAAATCTCTTAACCTCTCTGCCTCAATTTCCTTATTTGTAAACTGTAGATAGCCTTTTAGGGTTGTTGGGAGGATTAAATATGCTAATGCATATAAAAGTACTTACAACAGTGCCTGGCACACAGTAAATAATATGCAAATATGTAGTTATTATTATTGTTAAAGATAGTTTTAAAAAAGTCACCGTGGTTGTTGTTGTTTAGTTGCTAAGTCTGACTCTTCTGTGACCCTGTGGACTGTACCTGCCAGGCTCCTCTGCTCATGGAATTTCCCAGGCAAGAATACTGGAGTGGATTGCCATTCCTTTCTCCAGGGGATCTCCCAACACAGGGATTGAACCTGTATATCCTGCAGTAGCATGTGATTTCTTTACCATTGAGCCACCAGAGAAACCCATCTCTGCACTATTGCCTTTGAAAATCTCTAGCAGTGGCATGGATCCTGATCTACTGAGTATTTTGGAATAGTCCATCTGATAATGCTAGACATCCACTCTAACTTATGTCCTAATGGCCAGTCCTGCTCTGGGATTTTAGACTTTTGGAGCTTCTCCTTCATGAGGCTTGAAGGTGAGACTTAGAGACAAACACTTCTCAAATAGATTCAATTACTCAAGGCTATGGCACCCTCTAGTGTATGCTGAATGTTGATGTTTTCAAGTTCTCCGCATCTCAGAAAATCTGAGCCACCAGAATCAGAAATCTCTTGGTGCTGGGAAAATCAGCAGCTCATGGGTGCTGGGAAAATCAGGCTGCTGGAGTTGACCTCTCCAGATCAATTTTGAGACTTCAATGTATATCTAAGCTCCTGGACTCTTCACCATTAGCAACTGCAATGGCAGATGAAAGCCTCTCTATCCATGATAGCCTTTGTACTCTCAAGTCCTTTCTCTGTGTTGTTGACAATGTGGGAGAGGGACACCAGGATCATGAGTCAGCCTATGAAGGACATGCTGACAGGCAAATTCCAGACAAATACTGCAACTAAACAAAGTCCAGACATTGGTCTAGTAAAGATGTAACTGCATTTAAGTAGGAAACATGAGTGAGGATGACTCCCTAGGTGTTTAGAAAGGAAGAGACCAAGGGAAGTGCTTCTGTTTCAGGACAAGATAAAAGGTTACACACAGGAGGCAACATTTCAGAAGCTGCTTGGATGACTGAACAGAGAATCTTTTGCTCTGGAGTGGGTGGGATTTGGGGAAGGCAGAGCCTGAGGTGTGGCTGGGCTGAGACAATGATCTGTGTCCTGCTTTTAAATCACGAGCATAGTCTTTCCTGAATACCTTCTTTACTGTGCTGGCCCTCATGGCCTTAGAGGTGACAGGAAATTGAGAGTGTAGTAGGCGGAAGGCTGAAGGCTCCCCTTCTCTTCCTTGCTATGCTAGGATTAAAGAATGGAAGAGGCAGAATGACTGAGCACAGGCACATCTGCCTGTGGGCTGAGCAGAGTTCTTGAGTAGGGGCCTGGATCCCTTCTGGCTTGGACATTTTCCTTGGATGGTTTCCTTCTTGTGAATGGGATGTGGTTCCCTCCCCAACGTGCATCCGGGTACGAGGTGCAGTGACTTCTGCTTTATCTGGCCACCTTGACTGAGGATGGTGTTGCCAGTAAGTCCAGCCTTCCATATTTACTGCCATTTTGACAGTGCTCACTAAAACTATGAGAAAAACTGTGTGTATATGTGTTAGGAGAGGATGAATGTCAAAGCTTACCATATAACATCAGTTCTAAAATGTAGAGGGTTTTTTTTTTTTTTCACATTTTCCAAACTCTGAGATTGAGATGCTTCTTACATTTAACATTGTGTTTCATAATTGCTGATATTTTTATTTCTTTTTTATTTATATTTTTATTTATTTATTTATTTTTATTTATTTATGTTTTTATTTATTTATATTTAGTAGTATACAAAGTAATAATAAAACTGAAATTATAATCATTGACATCCTGATGATTATAATTGATGAAATGTGATAGAAACGAAGCATTTTTTTCACCTAAGCCCAACCCCCTTCCAGAATTCTGCTTTTCCCAAGACCACCTCAAAACTTCCAAATGCAAAATTTACTCTTCAGATTTATTGCATCTCAGGTCAAAGGCATTGGTATTTTTAATGGATGTCATTGTGATCTGCGCAGGCCACCCCTCCAGGGGACACATTGTTGGTCAACAGCTCTCAGATGAAAAGAACTTCCTGAGACTTAATCCCTATCCTGGGTCCAGGCTTCATCCAATGGCTTGTTGGTATGGAGATATGAAGGTTTAGACTGTTCCCTCAACTGGGAATAATTTTGAAGGGCCATCCAACTCCAGAGCCTCCTATAAGATTGACTGAACTCTTTGTTGCAACTGCTTTGCTGTTCAACTTTTCTCTTTGCCCAATCGTGCTTCCTTTACTTACTTACAGGTGTTAATTCCAAGAGTATTTCCCTGTATCCTCAGCTCTGTAACAGAGCCTGCTTTTCAGGGAACCAACCCGTTGGTATCAGGGGAAGTTCAAGAAATTCTAATACGGAGTTTTGAGGCTGGATCTCCTGCTGATGGGCCATCAGTGAGTTGCTGGTGGCCCACAGCCTTCACCTGAGTCCCTCCTGAAGACTTACCTTCAGCTGATTAACATGAGGCCAGACTTTCCCAGGATTACTATGAGGTCAGACTGCTGCCAGTGACTGCTCAATGTTAGGTAAGTGCCCAGCCCCCTTTATGCATGTATTTGTGCTTTAATAAACAGTTAAAATATACATTATTTCTAGGATGTTCACACCTTGTAGAAGCAAGGTGGAAGCTGAATTATGTTCAGCATCATCACCAAAAGAAGAGATCTGAGAAGTTGATATACTAGGAGTGGGGGCAGGGGCAGGGGAAATCCCACAAAAGAGAATTAGAAAGTTCAGAGGCAAGATTTTGGATGTCACTGAACTTCGTTCCAATTACTCAGGCCTTCTCGGGTTTCTCTAGTCCATAGAGCACCAAGCAAAGGGCTGATTTTGGTAGCTATCACTGACATATGCAAACAGGCTAAAAGCTTTCCCCTGGCTTTCCCAAATGTGTTAACAAAGCTGACTTAAGAGCAGCAATTCATTTTTTACCAACTTTTTAAAGATTGATCATGTGTATGATGTTAAAGATGACAGCATGTTGATGAGCCAAGATACTAGGCTTGGGTGTGAGTTGGAGAGAGAAGAGGTACCTAGAGAAAGCACTCTATAGAGCATTCTACTGTGGTAAATTCTCTCTCCCCTTCTTATCATTGTCTTCATCCTCTTGTGAGAAACCTGTCATATATCTTAGCTTTTGTTCCATCAAGGACTGGTTACTGTTCTTCCTCACCATCTTCAAGATTCCTGGTTTCTCCAACTTAAAAAGTGACACATATATGACAGCAATTATCAGTGGTCAAAGTCGAAGTGTCAGCCTTTTGAAAACAAGAGTTTCAGTCCCCTCTGGAGGGGCTTTGCATCAACTCAGAGATTCTGCAATTTCCCTCCTGCATCCAGAACTGGCCTGGGCATCACCTGAACTTTCATTTATGTTATCTTCATGGATATTGACCATCTCATAAATTTATTTCTAAAAAGTGTATCTCTAAGAAAACTTCCAGCACATTTTTTAGGATTCAAGTATAAGGCCAGGAAATGATAGGCTAGTGCCCTCTTTTTGAGCCCAGGTGCTAGAGGCAGCTACTTCTATGTGAAAATCAGAACAAATTGTATTATTAGTGGGCTCTATGATCTCCCTTGCTCTCACAAGAGCAGCCATCAGAATCCCTAAAGTTCATTTTGAAAATGGTTAACTCACTAGAGCATATTTCTAATGAAGAGCTCAACATTATATTTGTTAAAGAAGAAAAAGAAAATGATAGAAAGTTCCTTTTCTATATAAAGTCATTGTCTCAAATGCATCTGACTGGGGAAAATATCACACAAATGCTGTCATACCATCATACCTGCAGTATTTCTTCCAAAGCACTCTTATCATTTATCTTAAGCTTAATCATCCAATCCCACCACTGAATTCCTATGATATCCATCATGCCTTCTGTGTTTCTCTTCCATGAAAGGCCAGGAGAGCTGAGAATTAAAAAAAAAAAAAAAAACCAGACTTGGTGTTTTGAGTTTGATTCCATGAGTGGAAATGTTCTTGGTCTTTCATTCAAATATTTTAAAACCAGTACTGTAAACAGAATTATTTACTAGACAAGATATAACAGTGGCAATATGGTGGCAAGAGCATGTCTTAGGCATCAGGAAGCCTAGGTCTTGTTCTGGGTCTTCTTTTCATGAGTAATGTGATCTTCAATCTTCACTCCATTAGACCTTAGCTTTCCCTCTCTGGAAAAAAAAAACAAAACAACCTTTTTCTACCCTACCTCACATTTTTTTGAGAATTTCATGAGAATGTGAAAATGATTTATAAACTGGAAAGCTCTAACCAAATGAAGAGAGACTGTTAATATGTTGATGCTTGTCCCACCAGCCCCTTGCTCCTTCACTATCATTTCTGCCTCCATCGCTTCTTAGGGAGAAAAAATGATTATGGCTAAGAGGGAAAGGGAACACTGGAAAATCCTAATCTTAATCTTTTTGCCCTTTTTACATTCAAGGTCATTCATCAATATGAAATTTTGATCTTTAAACAGGATAGTCCCAGGAGAAAGGAAATATTTCTTTTGTCCTTAATTCTGCTTGTTAGAGAGCACAGACTTGCACATAACAATTGAAATTTAGGAATCCATATTCTCATAATCGTATTTTTCCCTAAACAGCCTAAACATTCATTAACACAGGCCTCCTGGTCTCCATGATTGGGAAGACTCAGAATGAGGCTTATGTTATGTAATTGCTAAATGATAGTCTCTGAAACTTCCAAGGCCATGAATCCCTTATGTTTCAGAATACTGCATGCTATCATGATGTAACATTTATTTTAATGCCCCAGAGATGCACTGAGTAACAGTGCAGCAAGTCAACCCCATCTTTCTGCTCGCCTGAAACTCTTAGGCAATTTAAACCACGTTTGGTGTTTATAATTATTTTGTGATTTAATTTGCAGAGCTGAAACAATTATTAGGTATGTAGGTAATATATAAAGCTTAAAAAGAGATTTTGATTTTTTTTTAAATACACACATACCCACTTGGTCACTAGTAGAAGGAGGAATATTTACCTGACTCTGCTTGACTACTTCTTTTGGCTACAGGAGAGTTAATAAGAAAGGAGACAGGATATTCTACATATATGCCTCTCAGGAGCAAAAAACTCATTGTAGAGATAGATGCTCACTTTGGTTATTAGGACTTGTAAGGATTTTACCCATTTAAGACTATACTTGAGTTTCCAAAGACTTAGATCAACTGAAATCCATTCCAGAACAGCCTTTGATAGGAGCTGCCTTCAGAAATGATTGAATCTTCCAGTAGCTTCTCTTGCTGAGATAGTGGAGTAACCAGATAAAAGTCCCCTGGATCAATAAGTGCTCACACAAAAAAAATTTTTCTTTGTTGGAGGATAGTTGATTTACACGAACAAGGCAATGGCACCCGACTCCAGTACTCTTGCCTGGAAAATCCCATGGACGGAGGAGCCTGGAAGGCTGCAGCCCATGGAGTTGCTGAGGGTCAGACATGACTGAGTGACTTCACTTTCACTTTTCACTTTCATGCATTGGAGAAGGAAATGGCAACCCACTCCAGTGTTCTTGCCTGGAGAATTCCAGGGATGGGGGAGCCTGGTGGGCTGCCGTCTATGGGGTCGCACAGAGTCGGACACGACTGGAGCGACTTAGCAGCAGCAGCAGTTGATTTACAATGTTGTATTAGTTTCAGGTGTACAGACAAGTGAATCAGTTCTGCATATACATATATCCGTTCATTCTTAGATTCTTTTTGCATATAACCTGGGCTTCCCAGGTGTTGCTAGTGGTGAAGAAGCTGCCTGCCAATGCAGGAAACCTGGGTTTGATCCCTGGGTTCGGAAGATCTCCTGGAGGAGAGCATGGCGACCCACTCCACGATTCTTGCCTGGAGAATCCAATGGACAGAGGAGCCTGGTGGGCTACAGTCCATGGGGTCACAAAGGGTTGGACACGACTAAAGAGACTTAGCATGCTCATATAGACCATTACAGAGTATTGAGTAGAGTTCCCTGTGCTATACAGTAGGTCTTTATTAGGTATCTGTTTTATAGATAGATATGTATATGTCAATTCCAGTCTCCCAATTTGTCCCTCCACTCTTACCCCTGGTAACCATAAGTCTGTTTTCTACATCTGTAATTATTTCTACTTTGAGTGTTCACACTGAGGGCAGTTGTTCTGCAGAATTGCCTGGTACCACAGTACTCTGCATGAGCAGGAAATACATCTTTGTTACTTTAATCATCTGAGATTATTTTAGAGGGTGGAGGGTTGTTTGTTATAGCAGCATAACCATATTAGTCTACTCAGACTGCCATAACAAAATATCATATTCTGATTATCCTAAGAGAGAATTCTCTCACAGCTCTGGAGACCAGGAAGTTCCAGATCAAGGTGATGGTTGATTCAGTTTTTGATAAGAGCTCTCTTCTTAGCTCATAGGTGGCATCCTTTCCTCTGTGCCCTCAGAGAGAGGGAGGGGCAGGGATTTCTGATCTCCTCTTATAAGGACACTAATCTGATCATAAAGACCTCATTTTCATGAATTCATCTATACTAAATCACCTTCCAAAATCTCCATTTCCAAATACAATCTGGGCTTCAACATATGAATCTTGGGAAAACCAGTTTAGTCCAAAACAATAATCTAGCCTGTGCTGATTAATTTAGTAATGATTTTAAGATTTCTTAGCATCTTCATATCTCTTGTATATAAAATATAAATTTGGGAATATAAAAATGTCAACATAAGTTTTATCTCTACAAATATTACGGTGCCTTTCTTGGCTATGCTGGAAATGACCTCAGTGAAACTTGAATCTTCTAGTTCTTGAACTTCCAGTTCAAGAAAGCATATCACTGACTATCTCCTGCTGCTGCTAAGTCGCTTCAGTCGTGTCCAACTCTGTGCAACCCCAGAGACAGCAGCCCACCATGAGGAGACTATCTCCTAAGGCTTCCTAAAGTTCCTGGGTCCTTCAGGACCCAGAAGGTTACTATAACATTTTCTCCTCTTGGGTTCTATGCTGAGTGGGGAAAACTAGGACATTCATGTTTACTCAGTTCACACTCTCTTCCTCTCCTTCTCTCAGTAATCAACTAGGATGGGTAAAGTGGGTTTCCACTTTCTTTTACTGTATAGCAGAATTTCCCACTCTTCTTTCCAAAAAGGCTTTGTTTTTCTCTCTTTCTCTGGGAAATAAGGGAAGAGGCAGGGAGGGAAACTGACTTACTGATAAGGGGAAATAGAAGTATGATATCCATGTTCCCACTTTGTGTTTAGTAATAGAATTATTTTATCAATAGTATATTCACTGCTAAGTGATGAGGTACATGAAGAGAGGAATTGGGTGTATTTTTCTCACATCACTCCTTGGAAGAAAAACCATGACAAACCTAGACACCATACTAAAAAACAGAGACATCACTTTGCTGACAAAGGTCCATGTAGTCGAAGCTAGGGGTTTCCCAGTAGTCATGTATCGATGTGAGAGTTGAACCATAAAGAGGGCTGAGCACTGAAGAACTGATGCTTTTGAACTGTGGTGCTGGAAATGACTCCTGAGAGTCCCTTGGGCAGCAAGATCAAACCAGTCAATTCTAAAGGAAATCAACCCTGAAAATTCATTGGAAGGACTGATGCTGAAAGTGAAGCTCCAATATTTTGGTCACCTGATTCAAAGAGCTGACTGATTGGAAAATACCCCAGTGTTTGGAAAAATTGAGGGCAGGAGAGGAAGAGGGCAACAGAGAATGTTTGGTTGGCATCACTGACTCAATGGACATGAATTTGAGCAAACTCCAGGAGATAGTGAAGGACAGGGAAGCCTGGTGTGGTGCACTCCATGGGGTTGCAGAGAGTTGGATCCAACTGAACAGCAACAATCCCTAGACTAGCACATTGCCTAACACAGAAAAGGAGAGCCATATTCATCCTTCAGAATGGAGATGATTTGATACCAAGCAGATGTGCTTGACCTCATGCCTCTCTCTCTCTCCTTTCCAATGGCTCCTTCATACTTCTTAAAAGCTTGGCTCCAATGCTACTTCCTCCATGAGCCCAATAGTTAGAATGAAAAACACATGAGTTAGTGTGATAGCACTCAGTTCAGTTGCTCAGCCATGTCCGATTCTTTGCAACCCCATGGAGTGGCATGCTGCAGCATTCCAGGCTTCCCTGTCCATCACCAACTCCCAGAACTTGCCCAAAATCATGTCCATCAAGACAGTGATACCATCCAACCATCTCATCCTCTGTCGTTCCCTGTGATAGCACTACCTTGACTTAATTGTTTCTATGATTATGTCCTTTACTAGTTGCGGAGAGCAGACTGCTGTATTATTAAACTTTGTGTATCCCTCACTCTTCTTACTATTCTCAATGGTGCCTTGTTTGTTGATTTTAGTAGGTGTTTGGTGAACATTTGTTGAATTAAAATGAGTTCTCACTCTTGTACTCTCTCTCTTTTTAACTTCCTAGGAATAGATTCTGTAGAATCCCACACTATTTCTACATCAATTTGTGTGTGTATCTTTGTTCATCAGCAGCATCTTCGATCTGCTTGCCTATATGACACCTGAGGTTGTCTAGCATAGTTTTAGTATAGGAAGGGCTCAGCAAATGTTTTGTGCTGACAAATGGATAATGAAGCACACAGGGACAAGAAACTGGCCTGGGGTCCCACCGTGGCAAGGTAGAGGTTGAACTTCTTGTGTAGAGTTTAATTCTGGATCCATGCCTTCTTCTCATTTATCATTCTTCAGCTCAGCAATCAATTTTTTAGCTTAGCTGAACAGAGAATAATGCTAACAGGGGCAAAGCTGTAAAACTGGTTCTGTAAGAATGCTTGGCCTGGCTCTGTTTACAGCCAAAGGCTGGAGTACCAGTGATAGCCAAGCTATCTTGGAAATGCAGTATCCAATTACAAGGGGTTCAGGCAATAAAGTGACACCTCCAAATGCATACACTATGCATGTGCCCACAGCATTACTTTTGTAAAAGAAGCAGTCTTCTTTCTACTAAATTTATTTAATTCCCAAGAAGAGCATTGGTTGAAAATCCATCCAACTTCCTATTGATTGACCTTGGAGTGCCTGAATCCCGACTGTACAGTTGAAGTCTGGTCTTCATATTCATATCTCTGCTATCAAGAGTCTCTGATTTGTCTCCATGAAAATGGTGACACCATTCACCAAACTACCCTTCACCCTGACTCCAGAATTTTCCCTGAAAAACAAGTGAGCAAATGATTTCATGCACCTGATTATGAAAGTAATTCTATTCATGGTAGAAAATGCAGGACCTCAGAGTTGGAAGAAATTGCTAAGGGTGCTTAATTTGACTTCTCACTTCACACTATGGAACCTACTTTATGACTGTTCTTTCCAATGGGGATTTTCCATTGAGAGAAAACTCTCCACTCCCTGAGATAGCCAGGTAGTACTTTCCATCTATGGGAAAGTATTCACGATACAATTAAGAAGAAAATATAAGTGTGTGGGCCAGTTAATGCAAAGGTTCTAAAATAGAAAGGAGGTGGCCTTCCAGAGAAAAAGAAGCAAGGGAAAAAAAGAAAAAGAAGCAAGACCAATGGGACTGCAGGGTTGGGATTAAGGCAAGGCAAGAGAGGCAGGCTGGGGATAGAACATACAATTATAATCCAGGGTTAGGAGATAGAAGATTATTCAAGTTGCAGAGAAAGTCACTGGAAGGAAGATTTTAGGTAAGAGGTTAACAGGATCTGAGTTATGCATTGGAAAGATCATTATGACAGTCCTATAGAACATGGACATGGGAGGGGGACATGGCTTGTGTGGAAACAGGGAGACCTGTTAGGAGGCTGTAGTAGTAACCAGGCGAGAGATGATGGTGATTTGGATCAGGGCTACAGGATGAAGACAGATATGGGTTCCAGATGTATTTTGGAGAGAGAGCAGAAGGGATTTCTAATATATTGAAAATGGAAACTTTGGGTTTGAGCAGCCATGTGAAAGATGGTATACTTTGGTGAGATGGCAAAGACAGGGTGAAGAGCAGAGTTGGGTGGGGGTAGGATGCCCTGATGTTTTAATCATTATCCCGGCCAAATCTTGCATAATAACCTCCTTGTCTTCAGCTTCCCGGCCTCCACCCCTACTCCAGGGGGAAATCCTTGTTCCACCTGCTTTGCTCATGGAAGCATCTCTTTTCAGCCTTTCCACTACTGAACTTGATCCTTTACTGAATTAAGGAGCCACCACTGCTGTTCATTTATAGAGCCTCTAAAGTGGGGTTTATGCAGAGCAAGTGTGTCCCCTCTTGGAACACAGGGTGACCACTGTTTCTGAAACGCCACAGACACCCTCCCACTTGCTGCTCCAGATAAACACACCATGGGATAATTAAAATAACAAGGTAACCCTGCAAACACTTGTGCTCCCCTCAGGGTATACTTTCATTTCGTGACATCATAAGACAAGACAGATAAGGCAATAGGTGCCCACAGTTAAGTTTAGGTTACTGTTTACATTAACACTAATCAGAATTCTGGAGCCTGTAGGCCTAGTGTAACCTTTTTATATAGAATACCCCCCAATTTTCCATGAAGATCTCATCCTATGTGTGCTACTCTAATCCCTTCCAAACTTTGGCCCAGTAATTCCCCTTATGAAAAATAGTCATAGTAGCTAATATGTTTTGAGTGTTTATTCCAATGCTAAGCATGTTACATGGATTATCAATTCATTTCCATGAAAAGTCATGAAGATCAAGTACCGTTCTTTTCACCATTTTACAACGAATGTGACTGAAGCTTAGAAAAGTTAAGTTACTTGCTCAAGGTCAAACAGCTGGGGGGTCATGGAGCCAGAACTTGAACCCCATTCTGTCCTCAAAGCCACAGAAAAGTTGTTAAACATGAAGATATTCATTGCTACATTATTTATAGTGATGAATGGAAGTAAAACATCTGATAATCTGGGAAGGGTGAACTAAATTATGTAAAACGTATGATAGAATAGTTTTCAGCATTTAAAATCATGAATTGGAAGTAAATATTATATTGTAATATGAAGTAAATATTATGAAAGTGAGAGTGAAGTCGCTCAGTCATGTCTGACTCTTTGCGACCCCATGGACTGTAGCCTACCAGACTTCTCTGTCCATGGGATTTTCCAGGCAAGCAGACTGGAGTGGGTTGCCATTTCCTTCTCCAGGGGATCTTCCTGACCCAGGGATTGAACCCAGGTCTCCTGCATTGTAGGCAGACACTTTACCCTCTGAGCCACCAGGGAAGCCCTTATGAAGTAAAATATTATGAAGAAAATCTATTATATCATAACTTAAAAAACAATTTATATAACCATACTTAGTGTTGGGTAACATTTAAAAAATATCTGTACTCATATGTACATTTTGATAAAGGAAAGGCATACACTGAAATCTCAATAGTGCTTTAACCCCAGGGTGATTGGATTATGGGTGATTTTAGTTTGTCTTTTCTATATTTTCCACAGTTTATATAGGGGCTTCCCTGGTAGCTCAGATGGTAAAGAATCTGCCTACAATGAAGGAGACCCTGGTTTGATTCCTGGGTCGAGAAGATCCCCTGGAGAAGGGATAGGCTACCCACTCCAGTATTCTTGGGCTTCTCTGATGGCTCAGCTGGTAAAGAATCCAGCTGCAATGTGAGAGACCTAGGTTCAATCCCTGGGTTGGGAAGATCCTCTGGAGAAAGGAATAGCTACCAACTCCAGTATTCTGGCCTGGAGAATTCCATGGACTGTGTAGTCTATGGGGTTGCAAAGAGTCGGAAATGACTCAATGACTTTTATATATTTTCCACAATTTACATAATCACCATCAACATGAGTGCCTACCATGTGCAAGGGCAACAAAATACATTGTCTATTTAATTCTCATATCAACACTATGATTTGAAGTTAACAGGTAACTTGCCACAGTCCACAAGTAAGAGGTGACATAATTTTAAATTATATTTTAAATTAAATTTCATATTTAAATTAAAATTTAAATTTTAATTTAGATTGAAATCAGAGCATGAGACATGAACTGTTATTATATGCTGTCTCTAAATTACGTTTATGGTCAGGAAAATAAAACCACAAATGAGAAATGACACCAATGGGGGCTAACTAACCATATAAAGAGAATGGTTGTTACACCTGGGTCGACTGGGACTTGCAATAACGAAAGTTGACTTGAGCTGGCCTTGAAAAATAGATTAATCTTTAATATTCCTTGCATAATTTAAAACATGATAAATCCTTCTTAGATATAATCTTTGTCAAGCTTTTGGCTGTTGAGGTGGAGTGGGGTACTCCAGAAGAAATCTGAGGATCTTTTTGTTGGGGGCACAGGGCTTGGTCTTAACACAAGTTCAGTCTTTGACTAAAATTCACTATGGTGGCTTTTTTGTGGCAGAGATGAACCAAAATCATATTCCACAAAGTCTTTGACAGAACACCACAGGAGTGTGGAGGGTTCTAAGCTTTATTTAAATTAAATAGCAAATGTAAACATAGTTTCAAAATCAGGCTAAAAGTCCTCAACATTGTGACCCCAGTGGATAAAAATGTCTTAGATGTGGCTGAAAAAATACTGCCTATACATAGAGTTTTGGGGAAAGTTATAAAGAAAATTTTATCTGTAAATATTCTTTGAGTTGTAAGTATTTTTTTATTAATTATGAAAATGACTCATCCTACTAGTCCAGGAAGAATGGATAACTATTGCTGTCTTTTCCCACTTTATAGTCATATATATCTATGCTGGTCATTTATCTAGAATTATACAGTTTCTACTTCCAGGTGAAATCTCTATGTTTGCCCACAGAATGCAGTATTATGCTCTGCTTAGCTGAGCTGTGTAATTCCTCAGCCAGGAATGATCAACATAAGAATCTAACATGTGCAGTGTATCATAAATACTTAAAAATGTGTATTGAGGAAATGCATGAATGATGCACGTTTATAAAACATTTCGTATACACCTTCACTCCTTCACACAGGCCATGGCCAGGGTTGCCAGTAGGTCAGTGGATGGTGATTCTGTGTCTTATGGTACAAAATATCCTTCTACCTTTCTGGTTGCCTTTTATTATTTATCATGTTTACAGGTGGCTTGTTTGGTTAAGACAAAGCCTGTGCCAAAATACCCAATCTAGGAAGATACTGTTTGTTTTTGAATTTATTATTTATAGATAATGACTGAACTGGAACTGGTGCTCACTTCTCTAAGGCTGCAGGTCAATTACTTTTGGATAGATATCCATGGTGTTGCCCTGCAGAAAGTGTGAAGCAAGTGGTCTGGGGTCTATTCTTTAATCATGCTCTTGCCCTTCTTATATATGATAGTAAGTGTCATTCATAGAACTCCAGGGAGGGTGGCAAGGCCGCCTGGGATTTTCCAGAAACCATATTTATGTTTTTTTTCTCCCCTCTGCAAGTCTTGTTTTTCCCTCTTTTTGCTCAACAGCTGTCTCCGGAGATGAAAGGGTTAGCTACTTCCTTAAAGTTCTGTTTAAAATTTTGTATAATAACAAGACATCGTACTAAAATAAAGTTTGAAGATCATCATTACCCATGCTTCTTTATCCTGCATCAGCAGTACATTCCATTCAATGAGTAATTTATGTATACTAACTCTTTTGTCACAACAAATCCTATTACGTATATGTAGTATTATTATCACCTCTGTCTTACAGATGAGGAAACCAATGTACAAAAAGATTAAATTCTAGGGGTCACATAGTAAGTGATGGAGCCCAGATTTGAATCCAAGTAGGCTAGTTGTAGTGGAGAAGGCAATGGCACCCCACTCCAGTACTCTTGCCTGGAAAATCCCGTGGGCGGAGGAGCCTGGTGGGCTGCAGTCCATGGGGTCCCTAAGAGTCGGATACGACTGAGCGACTTCACTTTCACTTTTCACTTTCATGCATTGGAGAAGGAAATGGCAACCCACTCCAGTGTTCTTGCCTGGAGAATCCCAGGGAGGGGGGAGACTGGTGGGCTGCTGTCTATGGGGTTGCACAGAGTTGGACACGACTGAAGTGACTTAGCAGCAGTAGCAGCAGGCTAGTTGTAGAACCTTCACTTTTAACTTCCATGTTACACTGCCTCTTTTAGAGTTTTATTATAACATCTATGAGGATTATCCAAGTAAGTTTAGTTTCAGGTATGATATCTTTCTTTTGGTTAGCTGATGTGGAGTTGGCTGATTGGACTTGACATAACTCCAACAGCAGCCTAACTGGGAAGTCACAGACAGGAAGACACATGAATAGGCATCTTGATTCTCTAGTTCTGAATTTATTTTCAGGAGAATAAGAAAAATAGACTTACATGTTAACCCTGCTGTCTCTTTCCTTTCCCCAGTGAAGATCTGCTAGTAATCTTCTTCTCTTTTAATCTGTCTCTCCCATTATTAGAAGTAGATCAGCCTTTCCAAGTGAGAAGTGTCCTGCCCCTCCTGGCTTGGATGGGTCTCATTCTGTTTGAAATACCTTCCTTTGATGCTTCAAGGTTGCCATATCCTCACTACATCCATGCTCAAAGGAGCTTGCTCAACAGTCTGCTTTGGCCTCTCCATTTTAAAACTCTCATGATGCATAGCTAGACACACTGAATTTAAAATGTTTTGACATTGAGAATAAACAAGTGAGATGTGGATGAAATGGTAGGCCAAATAAAAATTCTTATTTAGAACCTTCTAAATAAAATTCTAATTTGCACACTTACCAACTTAAAATGGAAAGCTTGATCATGTGGCCAGAATGATATCTCAGAATCCAACAAAACTACAAAATGCCCATGCATAGACTTGGATTGATTGGCTTATGCCACTTCAATGCAAGTGCATTAAAAGGAAAACAAACAAAAAAGCAGAACAACAATATTACGGCCTTTCTTTGTTCCAGGTATTTCTACACTCAGTCTCCTCTTATTGTCATAATAATCAGATTTCATGCATGCTAAGTTGCTTCAGTTGTGTCCAACTCTTTGCGACTCTATGAACTATAGCACACCAGGCTCCTCTGTCCTTGAGATTCTCCCAGGCAAGAATACTGAAGTGTGTTGACATGCCCTCTTCCAGGGGATCTTTCCAACCCAGGAATCGAACCTGTGTCTAAAGTCTCCTGCATTGGTAGGTGGGTTCTTTACCACTAGGTCATCTAGGAAGCCCAATAATCAGATTAGGTAGGTATTACTGTCAACATATTACAGATGAAGAAATTAACAATTATTGTTTAAGCAGCTGTACAGGATTACAAACTTAGCTGAGGACAGGCAAGATTTGAGCCTGGGTTTTTGACCTCTATTATAGTAATCTCTTGCATTCATAAGTGTTCAAACAGTGTGCAAGCAAGTACCAAATTTTTCAAGTGGGTTTACTTAAAATGCTCTCCAATCAGATAACATTTTTAGATGCAATTATTTTCCATGAAGAGTAGATTAATCAAATATAATCACTGGATAATCTACCTGATTAATCTTATCCTTCCCAACTTTAGATAAGCTTTGGTGGAACTCTCTTTGCCCATCAAACTGACTTTCATGATTAAATGCAGTGCCACTGAACCGCTCTGCTTCAGAGAATCTATATTTGCTGAGCTCCTGATCTAGTGGAACATCTATGCTGCCTAGTTTTTTCTACCCTGTATAGTGGGATTCATGCCAGAAAGCCTTTGAGGCTCGTTCTAATTAGCTTTCTTTGGAGACAATTATCTTGCCAATGTCTCCTTCTTTCATCAGCAATCCCAGTCCAGTCTCATCTTTGTCTAGTGCCTAATTTCCACTTGCCTATTCTAATAACCTCCCTAATGGTCTCTATAAACTTGCATGCTATTACTTTTGTCCAAAAACTCCCATCCCCAATCCCAAATCATATGCTATACATATTGGAAAAGATGAAATTCCTTGCTCTGTATTTAATACTCAAATTTCTTGCTTTAAGATAATTTTCTAGACGTATTGCTTTCTATTCTTGCTCAGGATACTTGTTCTAAGCAAACTGTTCCTTTTCTTTTCCCAGCACATGTCTTATAATGCCTTTCTCTCTGCCCCTTGCTACATGCTGGGCCTAAAGTGACTTCATCCCCTTCTTTGCTTGATGTCATCTTACAGCTTCCTGGCCAACTTTAGATTCTGCCCTCTTTATGAGACCTTTCTCAGGCTTTGCAAGTCCAACTGTTCTTTTCTTCATTTCGGCTTCCCTAACATTTTGAGTTTCTTACTACTATGCATTTGATAGTTTCAGCCTTAAATTATAGCTGTTTGTAAATATATGGCTCTATCTATATTCTGTAACTTTCCTAAGGGAAGGACCTTTTCTTAATCATAGTTGTATCCTCTGCAAAGCTTAGCACAGCATCTTGCTATTATTATGTGTTAAGTAAATGTTTAATGACTTAAGTACATTCTAATAAATTTAGTTTCTGAGTGTGTGACATAGGTTATGAAACCATTAAAACTAGATGTTTAAGAAGCAAGAACTAAAATTATTTTTAGATTCTGCTGTCATATTGACAGAATGGTATGTTTGATCAGATGCCTTCTTTAATGTTACTCCTTCTGAAACATCCAATATATTCATGCAAAGGAATTCACTGTAATCTGCTTCTTATTCTAGATGTCACACATTGCCCTTTACTTGATGATTATTTCAGCAGCCTTTGGATAAAAGCAAAATAATTTGATCTAACCTGCATCCATCGCTGTGCTTTGCTTTAATCTTATTGGTTTGTAAAAAACATGATTTGTTCTCTCACAATACTAGAGTTGTCTTCTTGTTATTCAGTTGCTCAATCATATCCGACTCTTTAAACTTCATGGACTGCAGCATGTCAGGCTTCCCTGTCCTTCACTGTCTCCTGGAGTTTACTCAAACTCATGTCCATTGAGTCGGTGATGCCATCCAAACATGTTATCCTCTGTTGTCCTATTTTCCTCCTGCTTGCAATCTTTCCCAGTATCAGGGTCTTTTTCTAATGGGTGGACTCTTTTTATCAGGTGGCCAAAGTTTTGGAGCTTCAGCTTCAGCATGAGTCTTTCAAATGAATATTCAGGGTTGATTTCTTTATAAATGACTGCTTTGATCTCCTTGCAGACCAAGGAATTCTCAAGAGTCTTCTCCAACACTACAGTTTGAAAGCACCAATTCTTTGGTGCTCAGCCTTCTTTATGATCCAACTCTCACATCCATACATGACTACTGGAGAAACCATAGCTTTGACTATATGGACCTTTGTCAACAAAGGAATGTCTCTGGTTTTTAATATAACTGTCTAGGTTTGTCATAGCTTTTTCTTCCAAGGAGCAACTGTCTTTTAATTTCATGACTGCAGTGATTTTGAAGTCAAAGAAAATAAAGTCTCTCACTGTTTCCATTGTTTCTCCATCTATTTGCCATGAAGTGATGGGACTGGATGTTATAACCTTAGTCTTCTGAATGTTGAGTTTTAAGCCAACTTTTTCACTCGTTTCGTTCACCCTCATCAAGAGGTTTTTTAGTTACTCTTCACTTTCTGCCCTAAGGGTGGTGTCATCTGCATATCTGAGGTTGTTGATATTTCTCCTGGAAATCTTGATTCCAGCTTGTGCTTCATCCAGCCCAGTATTTTGCATGATGTCCTCTGCATAGAAGTTAAATAAGCAGGGTGACAATATACAGCCTTAATGTAGTCCTTTCCCAATTTTGAACCAGTCCATTGTTCCATGCTCGGTTCTAACTGTTGCTTCTTGATTTGCATATAGGTTTCTCAGGAAGCAGGTGAGGTAGTCTGGTATTCCCATCTCTTTTAGAATTAGCTACACAGTCAAAAGTTTTAGTATAATCAATGAAGCAGATATTTTTCTGGAATTCTCTTGCTTCTTCTATGATCCAGTGGATGTTGACAGTTTGATCTCTGGTTCCTCTGACTTTTCTAAATCGAGCTTATATATCTGGAAGTTCTCAAGTCACATATTCTTGAAGCCTGGCTTGAAGAATTTTGAGGATTACCTTGCTAGCATATGAAATGAGTGTGATTGTGTGGTAGTTTGAATATTCTTTGGCATTACCCTTCTTTGGGATTGGAACGAAAACTGACTTTTTCCAGTCCTGTGGCCATTGCTGAGTTTTCCAAATTTGCTGGCATATTGAGTGCAGCACTTTAACAGCATCATCTTTGAGGACTGAAATAGCTCAGCTGGAATTCTATCATCTCCACTAGCTTTGTTTGTAGTGATGCTTCCTAAGGCCCACTTGACTTTTCACTCCAGGATTTCTGGTTGTAGGTGATAGACCACACAATTGTGATTATCTGGGTCATTAAGATCTTTTATGTATATAGTCCTTCTGTGTATTCTTGGCACCTCTTCTTAATATTCTTCTGCTTCTGTTAGGTCCATACCATTTCTATCTTCTATTGCAACCATCTTTGCATGAAATGTTCCCTGAAGAGATCTCTAGTCTTTCCCATTGTATTGTTTTCTTCTATTTCTTTGCAATGTTCATTTAGGAATGAAGTGAAAGTCGCTTGGTCGTGTCCATCTCTTTGCGACCGCATGGACTATACAGTCCATGGAATTATCCAGGCTAGAATACTGGAGTGGGTAGCATTTCCCTTCTCCAGGAGATCTTCCCAACCCAGGGATCAAACCCAGGAAGGCTTTCTTATCTCTCTTTGCTCCTCTTTGTAACTCTGTGTTCAGATGGGTATAGCTTTCCTGTTCTCCCTTTGCCTTTCACTTCTCTTCTTTTTTCAGCTATTTGTAACACCTCCTCAGATGACTATTTTGCCTTTTTGTGTTTCTTGTTCTTGGAGATAGTTTTGATCACTGCCTCCCATACAATGTTGAGAACCTTCGTCCATATTTCTTCAGGCACTCTATCTATCAGACTAATCACTTGAATTTACTTCTCACTTTCACTGTATAATTGTAAGGGATTGGTTTTAGGTCATACCTGAATGGCCTAGTGGTTTTTTCTACTTTTTTCAATTAAAGTCTGAATTTTGCAATAACCTGACTGGAACTCAGATCATGAACTATCTCCTGGAGCTTGCTCAAATTATATCCATTAGTTGATGATGCTATCTAACCATTTCATCCTCTGCCACCTGCTTCTACTTTTGCCTTCAATATTTCCCAGCATCGGGATCTTTTGCCAATGAGTCATCTCTTGGGATCGGGTGGCTAAAGAATTGGAGCTTCAGCATCAGTCTTTCCAATGAATATTCAGGGTTGATCTATTTTAGGATTGATTGGTTTGATCTCCTTGCAATCCAAGGGACTCTCAAGAGTCTTTTCCAGCACCACAATTTGAAAGCATCAATTCTTCAGTGCTCAGCCTTCTTTACAGTCCAACTCTCACATCTGTACATGACTACTAAAAAAGACATAGTGTTGATTATACAGACATTTGTCAGCCAGGAGAAATATCAATAACCTCAGACCTCAGATACACAGATGACACCATCTTTATGGCAGAAAGTGAAGAAGAACTAAAGAGCCTCTTAATGAAAGTGAAAGAGGAAAGTGAAAAAGTTGGCTTAAAACTCAACATTCAGAAAACAAAGATCATGGCATCTGGTCCCATCATTTCATGGGAAATAGATGGGGCAACAATGGAAACAGTGAAAGACTTTATTTTTAGGGGCTCCAAAATCACTGCAGATGGTAACTGCAGCCATGAAATTAAAAGAAGAAAAGCTATGGCCAACCTAGACAGCATATTAAAGAGAAGAGACATTATTTTGCCAATAAAGGTTCGTCTAGTCAAAGCTATGGCTTTTCCAGTAGTCATGTATGTATGTGAGAGTTGGACCATAAAGAAAGCTGAACGCTGATGAATCGATGCTTTTGAACTGTGGTGTTGGAGAAGACTCTTGAGAGTCCCTTGGACTGCAAGGAGATCCAACCAGTCCATCCCAAAGGAAATCAGTCCTGAATATTCATTGGAAGGACAGATGCTGAAGCTGAAACTCCAATACTTTGGACACCTGATGCAAAGAACTCATTGGAAAAGACTGATGCTGGGGAAAATGAAGGTGGGAGGAGACGGGAATGACAGAAGATGAGATGGTTGGATGGCATCACCAACGCAATGGACATGAGTTTGGGTAGTCTCTGGGAGTTGATGATGGACAGGGAAACCTGGCATGCTCCAGCCCATGGGGGTCACAAAGAGTAGGGTATGACTGAGTCACTGAACTGAACTGAACTTGTCAGCAAAGTGATGTCTCTGCTTTTTAATATGCTGTTTATGTTTTTCATGGCTTTCCTTCCAAGGTGCTAATGTCTTTTAATTTTGTGGCTCCTGTCACTGTCTGCAGTGATTTTGGAGCCCAAGAAAATAAATCTGTCACTGTTTCCACTCCCCCCCCCCCCATGTATTTGTCATGAAGTGAAGGGACTGGATGCCATGATCTTAATTTTTTGAATGTTGTGTTTTAAGCCAATTTTTTCATTCTCCTCTTTCATCCTCATCAAGAGTCTCTTTGGTTCCTTTTCAGTTTCTGCCATCAGAGAGGTATCATCTGCTTATCTGAGGTTGTTGATATTTCTCTGGGCAATCTTGATTCCACCTTGTTATTCATCCAGCCATGGTCTCTCCTTGATATTCTCAATAAAGTGAGAGAATCCTATTATCTAAACTATCAGTGAGCTACAATTTATGTCACAAAGTTGATTACCTCAATGCTCACCTTTTGCTTTTTTCCAAAATTTTTAATTTTTTAATATTTTTTAATTGCTAAAAAGAAAGCTTGTACAAATGATAATGTATATGTATATATCATTTATACACATTTATTATATATTTTGTATATGGTACATATATCAGCAATGGAAAAACTCCAAAGGATGACAAACTTTGAAAGACAGTAATAGCATTTTTAGTGCAAAATGATCTTAAATTGAATGTGAAAATGCTATGCAAATCACTTGTAAAATTAATTTATAGTCTTTTTGCCAAATTGTGCCAGACTGAAGTCATGAGTAAAGTGTCCTTCAGTAATACATGTATTATGTTTGCATTATGTAACTCACCAGTTTGGTCCTAGGCTAATGAATGAAGAGGCACATGGGCAAGTTGAAATGTGTTCTGAGAACAATAATGAAAATGACACAGCTCTTAAAAATATGAAAAAGAGGTTACAAAAGTGGATTAAATAGCAATGAAAGGGCTGCCCTTGAGCAGAGTTTTCAAAGTTGTACCTCTGTTGGCAACCAGCTTCCTTCTCCAGCTCAGTAGTCGGATATGTCTTTCCAACATCAGGTACTCACCAACAGGTGATGGTACTCACCATCATCTCCCCTGCGCAGTCCCTCTTGGATTAGACATTGACCTCTTCTCTATTGAGACTACACACAGTAAACCCTACTCTTCCCCTTTTTTTGTCTGTGATCATGTGACACTTGCTTGTGACTATTATCTCTGTCTCAGTGGGCTTTCATCTTTTGTGCATTGGTGATTAGAATCAGGTAAAGGTTATTTACCCTGCACTCTGAAAAGTACGCATACACCCCCCACCCCACCAAAGTTTTACATGTAATTTTTGGAGTTCACAGACACCCTGATCCCAGTCCATGGTATCTAAGCTTATAATTTCTTCTCTATACTATAAACTCTAGTTGAGCACAGATTTTACTGTAATCATATTTGTATTCCCATGAACCTGGCATGTCATAAATATTAATATTGGTGACAGCTTAATGAGCTAACAAGAATAAGAAATTTGGACAATTATTTTGGAGAAGAAGAAGGGAAGATCTGCTTAATTAGTTAAAAGAATTTCTATTACATTAGCTTTTATGGCTGTTGGTCTCTAGCATCATTGAGTATATATAAAGGAGAAAAAGGATTACTTCTACTAATTTAATTTGACATTTGAGCCAGCTATGAAAGAAGCCTTCCAGTAGAAAAGTTGGTGCCTTCATGTTGACATAGGTTTAAAAAGCAGGTGAACTTCTCTGGGTTGCTTTTAGAGCAGAGTTCTACATGGTGGAACAGAGGAACATGAAGGCAAGGGAGCTGGGTGACTGAAGGACCAGCCTGGGGATTCCACCGTAGATATTGCCTTCACATACTTGGGCTCTGCAAAGAACCAAACTTCAGAATGGACTCTCTGTCCCTGAGAGCTTAAAGCCCTAATCTGAATCCAAACACCAGACCAAATAGATTCCCAAATCAAATGCACACTATGTAACCACAAACACAGTGGAGGCATGGGAAGAAATCCACTTGGAGGAGTGAGGTAGGGGCTAGATTTACAGGAGTTTGATGACAGGGACTTGGAAGTTTGGTCCTGGCAACAAGGAAAAGAAGATAACAGGGAATAATAGGAAGAAAGAGGCATCTGCTGCAGTCACAACTTGGTAAATTTCCACTTGCAATTAACTTCTCCAGCTCAGAGTCTATCCTCAAGGTTAGGAGGAAAGAAAATCATTCCAAACACCCAAGTTAAAAAAAATAATTTTTTTTTAAAAGGAGAAAGAGGATTACTCCTACTAGTTTAATTTGACATTTGAGCCAACTATAAAGGAAGCTGTCCAGTGGTAAGGATTTTGCCAATGTTGTTCCAGGGCTTACATTTTCCCAGAAGCATTGTACTGTGTGTAATGCAACCAAAGAATGAGTGGGGTCTCAAAGAGAGAATGTTGTTTGGCAACTCTCTCCTTGTTTTTCCTTCTCATTTCCTTTCTAGTTCTTTCTTCCTCTCTTCACCATCTTTTTATTTCTTCGCCTTCCAAGTGCTTTTCTGTTACTTTTCTAAGTATGTGGTTAATTGGAAATAGAAACAAGCTGGTGCTTCTGCCAATTGTATGGCTCGGGGAAAGTCACTTCATCTCTTTAGTAATTTTTTATCATCTGCCCAGTAAAGGCACTAAACTATTCTAAGTTGTGATTGTCTCTGTGTGTGTTAGTCGCTTAGTCATGACTGACTCTTTGCAACCCTTTGGACTGTAGTCTACCAAGCTCCTCTGTCCATGGGATTTTTCAGGCAAGAGTACTGGAGTGGGTTGCCATTTCCTTCTCCATGTGATGGTCTGTGGATGGCTAGTGCTTACCTTCCCTTTCTCTCTTCTCATTTCTCTTATCTCACCTTTTGGGCCCAGCAGGGCTAACATATTTTTATGACTATTAGGGTATAACATTAGTAATAATAATAACTATGCTAGGTTGTATTTTCCAAAGATGGCCACCACCATACACCACACCCACATGATCTCATTATACACCATGCCATTGATATCCTCATATTAGGTGGTAATGTCTATGTCCCTTTCCCTTGAATTTGGGAGGAACTTGTGACTGCTTTGACCAGAAGACAAAGAAAGTAATGCTGCGCCAATTTCTGGGCCAACATCTTCAGAAACTCTCAATTTCCAATTCCTGTCTTTTGGGATACTGAGTCATGAAAGCCAGCCACCATGCTGGGAGAAACCAAGTACCCACTCAGAGAGGCCCTGTGTGGGTGTTCAGACCAATAGCTCCTGCTGAGTTCCCAGCCAATACCCAGCATAAACCGCCAGACCTGTGAGTGAAGAGGTCTTCAGATGATTCCAGCCTCCAGCTACTGAGTCACCCTTCACTTCCCAACCAAGGCTTCAGATATTGTGGAGTAGAGATAAGCTGTCCACATGACACATTTCAAGTCCCTGATCCACAGAATCCAGAAGCATAATAAAATGGTTCTTGCTTTATATCATTAAGTAAAGTGGTTTGTTAACACAGCAGTGAATAACCAGAATGGTAACTAACCTTTACTCAATGTTTGCTGTGTGCCTAACACTATTCTAAAGGCTTCATTTAACCCTCAGAGCAATCTGGTGAGGTAGGTACAGCTATTGCTGTCCTTCACTGAAGGGAAATTGCAGCATAGAGAAACTGAATAACTTGTTCATATTTACCCAGCTGGTAATCTAACAGAGGTGGTCAGCTCTGGGGTCCTATACACTTAATCATTATATTATTATACCACTCAAATACAGGATATTTTAGAAGACGCAAATATATTTCAACTATGGTTTTTATCTAGAGAATATCATGGGATCAGATTGATGATCAGGCAAATAAAAAAGTTAGGGAAAGGGCTTCATAGATGTTAACTCATTTAAATATCAAAGGAATGCTGCCAGAGAGGCATTGTTATCTTCCTTCTCTTATAGATGAAGAAAGAAGATCCAGATAGGTTATAGATAACCTGCTGCTTATATACAGACAGGTGACTGGGGGAAGAGGTGTGTCAAAGTCTAAAGGCTGCCTTATCCTGTTAAACTTCCCACCCTCCCACTAGGTCACATAAGGCGATAAAGACTGGAAAGATGAAGAAATAGGAGAATAACATGAAGAGTACATTCTTTCTTATTATAAAAGTCTTAATATTAATTAATTACTATAATGAAAATGAAACATCAGGCGACTAATCTCCTTGAGGGATGACATTGTGCCTCACCTTTGATACCATAATTCCATAGAAGCATTTAATCAGTATTTGCTGGATGTATAAATGTGACTATTTTGTAGTTGTTCTATGCTAATGTAGATTCCTATTATTCATATTCATTATTTATTATTTATCATTCAAATTTATTACCATTAAATTATTCAAATGTTATTTGCCACATCTTAATAGTTTAACCCTGTTAGGAAACAGTTTTCAACAAGAAAAACAAGGTTCCTGCTCTCATGAAACTTAAAGTTTAGCTGACAAGCAAACAAAAAGTTGTTCTTGTGAGGAGCCTGGTAGGCTACACTCCATGGGGTCACAAAGACCATGGGGTCTTTGTGCCCATGTGATCATTGGACTGAGAGACTTCACTTTTTCACTATAATATACACAAATTATATTTATAAAATATTATACTGACATTTAAGTTGAAGACTGAATGTCTACGAGATGCCTATGTAAAGTCTAGAAGGCAAAAAACTCTAGGCACTGAAAACAACTCATGTGAAACATCTTTAAGGGACGTAGGAGAGCTAGGGCTCTTAGAATTGGACACAAACTCAGAATGTTTGAGGAGTGATAAGAAAGCAAGTGGGATGGAAAAAAAACTGGGAGGAGTGGTATCAGGGTCAGAAAGATAGCAGGGGCTGGATCCTGCAGAGGCTGGATTTTATTCTGAGGATGAGTATGGAGCCACTGCTGACTTCAAGCCAAGAGCGATGTGATTAGATTTACATTTAATAAAGTCACTAGATGCTGTGTGGAGAATGTATTGAAGGGGCCCAGGTGAAAACAGGAAGACCTGTTTTGAGGTCATTTTAGAGAGCCAGACAAGAGAAACTGTGTTTGGGATAGGGTGATGGCAGCAGTGATAAAGAGAGAGAGACAGAGGCTAGATACTTTTGAGAAGCAACCTCAATATAATCTGCAATTTTATTGGTTATGTGGGAATGAAAGGAATCCTGGAAGGCTTCTGGTTTGGGGTGAAGTACTTATGGGGATGAGGGTGCTATTGAATGAGGTAGAAAAGATGGTACCAATGAAGAGCAAGTTGGAGGAAAAAATAAGAGACATATAGTAAAAACATGCTCAAGAGACTAAACGAGTACTTAATGACAATGGCTGTAATTTAACTTAAGTATGACCATGTGTATGATAAACTATAGTCCTTAGAATGCCCCCATGGGGCATTATTTAGCATCCACATTTTATTAATGACCTTACTGAGGCTGAGATTAAGGAAAGCATGAGAGACCACTCAGGTAAGAAGAGGAGAAGCCAGGATCAGAACTCATATTGCCTGACGGAAAGATTTTCATTAAACCACGTGTGTGAGTGCCTGCTCAGTCACTTCAGTGGTGTCTGGGTCTTTGCGACCCTATGGACTGTAGCCCTTCAGGCTCCTCTGTCCGTCCTATTCACTGGGCATTAAACTACACTGCCTCCCAAGACCAGCATACACACACACACACAGAGAGAGGGGGGGGGGAGGCACTGGATTTGCTGTTCGTTGCTGTTCATTCAGTGTAATCATTTGTAGTTCTGAATGGTTATTCCAAGAGAAAAGTAAAGTGAAAGTTGCTCAGTCGTGTCTGGCTCTTTGCGACCCCATGGACTATACAGTCCATGAAATTCTCCAGACCGGAATACTGGAGTGGGTAGCCTTTCCCTTCTCCAGGGTATCTTCCCAACTCAGGGATCGAACCCAGGTCTCCAGCATTGTAGGTGGATTCTTTACCAGTTGAGTTCCGAGGGAAACCCATTCCAAGAGAGGTCATGTTGCATAAAGCTCAACCAAATCTACTGGACACCAACTAATCACAAGCTTTGTGGAAGACTTCGTGGGGAATACACACAAAAAGGAGACAGGCCCTGCCCTCAAGGCACTGTAGAAGTGATAGAAGTTTCTTGAGCAAAAGAGTGAAATGCCTTAGCGTAAAGGAGGGAAACCCCAAAGGCAGGTGAGAGGAGTAGGGATTAGAAGACTTCTGAGAGGCAGGAGCATTTGAACTGGGTCTTGAAGGATGGGTGGAGGGTGAAGGAAAAATGGCACTCCAAACCAAAGAGACTGGCAAGGGCAGACGGGCATCAGCAAGTCACTGGTACACAGGAGCAGTGGGCAGTCATGGCAGAGCCTGAGCACCGCAGGAAGAAACCCTCCGCCAGGCTCAATCATTGTCTTCTTGGGTGACATTCAGGTTATTTAATCTTTTTGGGTCTCAGTATACTTTTCTGTAAAATATTGATAATAAGAGCATCTACTTCATAGGGCTCTTATGAGATATAAGTTGAAGGGTTTAACACAGGCCCTAATTCATAGGAGTGTTACAATTCACCTGTGGATAATTGTAGGGAAAGGAAAGTCAGAAAGCTGGAACCAAATTTTGGAGGGCCTTGAGTGCCATATTAAACATTTCAACTTTATCTGTAGCCCACAGAAATTCCATCAAAAGTTTATGAGCCAGGACTGACATGAGTACAGTTAGCCTTTTTATTAGCAGGTTCTACATCTGTGGATTCAGCCAATTGAAGGTGATGGAAAATATTTTGGGGAAAAATTTCATAAAGTTCCAAAAAATAAAACTTGAATTTGCTCCAACTATTTACATAGCATTTACAGACTATTTACAGCTTTTTTATATAGCATTTATATTGTGTTAGGTATTACAGGTAATCTAGACATGATTTAGAGCATATGGGAGGATGTGGCTAAGTTATATACAAGTATTACATCATTTTATACAAGGGGCTTGAGCATCCATGGGTTTTGCTATCCATGGGGAATCCCAGAACCAACCCACCACCTCTCCCTTCCCCTCTACCCCCCAGATACCAAGGGAGGACTGTAATTTTCCAAAGATAATTCCGGCCTATATATGTAAAGAGATAGGAAGCAAGTGACTTATTAGAATGCAAACAAATTGCCTAAGTGTACAAAAGGTGTGAAGGTGTATTTTATATCCTGTATTTTCTTTCCTTCACAAATGTTATACATATAAATTCAAGTGAGTCAAAGACTGACTTAACATGTTGTAAAGGGTCTGTGACTAGATATGTTTACTAAGAAATATATTTTAATTTTTCTAGAAATATTTCAACAGTGGAAATCTATGTAGTATAGAAGATTCACAGTAAGACTGGGATTCATTGAATAAGACAAATTTCTATTCAAATGTTTTTCCAAAGTAGAAATAAGAAAATAAGTCACTCTCTTGTTCAGAAATGGGGACAAAATGATATTAACAGGGCCAAATAGAAAATGTCTTTCTTGGTTTCACTGAACAAGCAGATTAACTCAGTAATGATCCCCAACCCACACAAAAAACTTTCCCCCAGGTTGCCCTTAAAAGGAGTTAAACACAAAGATGAACAAAGTGATAAACATTTTCTTTTGAACTTAAGAAAATTTGTTTCTTTTGCCACAGTTGTTCTTTCAAAGAATTAATTTTTTAACCTGAGTTAGTGAGGTTATCTGTTCATAAATATTTTGTGAGCAACTTCAGTAATAGCTTAAGGAAAATTGAGTTAGCAAAAATTAAGTAAACTGATTTAAGAAAACAATATTTGCTATATGCAAAGAAATACACAAAAGCTGTTTGCTTTTTTTGGGTTTCACAGAGTTGAAGTAAGTGTTCTGAGTTCGAGAATTTATAGAATCACCAAAGCTGAGAAAGTTGTGAACAGAGGAAAGAATTACTGCCAAGACGTGTACCTGTTTGACCTAAAGACGATGATTAGACTTAATATAGCACCTGAAATGAATGTTTATTTTCATTATTGTAACGTGGTTTGTTTTAAATCGAGCATTTACTGTCTTCTATTACGTGCATCCTCACAATTTAGTCTCCTATGCAGAGAAAAAATCTGTGGCTTGATACATTCATCAGACTGAGACCTAACCTTGGGTGAAAAATGAATCTTATACCTCATAAAATTCTACCAGTAATTTCTTGGTTTAATTTGAATGCAAAACATGCAAATTGTTCCAAGAGGACTGCCTTTGAACAACTGTATTGATATGTGGTGCCTGATTTGAAAGACTTCACCACTGCTTGAAATCACTGACTTTTATTGCCTTGATGAATATAAAGTCCCAACAGTGGTGACTTCTTTGCAGTCTGCTTATTTAGCACATACCTACACTTAAAAAAAAAAAAAAAAGTTTTCCTGTTTATTTGTCCTCTGTTATCACAGTAAGATAATAACCTCTGTTTTACCACTCCATTTCTATGTCTGTGATCTTAAAAAGCCTGATGGATCAATATGAGGCTTTTAATATACTTTTTCTGCCTTTCTCATTATAGGTTTGCAGTCAGAATACTAAAATGTCATTAAGACACAGTCTCTTTCTAGTGTTTGGTTCCCAGGAAGTGCTTCCAAGGAAAATGAAGGTCCACACATTGTGTCTTTCAAGAAATAAAGCCATGGAGTTTCAGTTCCAACAATCCTATGGGACTCTTCTTCTCAGGCATTAGAGATTGTTAAGCAGATGTTTGTAGCATCCTCCATGTGCATTCTAAAGTACTGTCTTTATTTGAATGTCTAATTCTCACTGTGAGGTGAGTATATCAATAAAAAAGTGTATTCCAATACACATAAGTGGTATTCTGGCAAATGGTTAACAACTGTTTCTGGGGGGCAGGGGATAGCCTTGATTTGTAGCATTTACTGATTTCTGAAAGTGAACGTGGAGAGTGAAAAATTTGGCTTAAAGCTCAACATTCAGAAAACAAAGATCATGGCATCTGGTCCCATCACTTCATGGGAAATAGATAGGGAAACAGTAGAAACAGTGTCAGACTTTATTTTTTTGGGCTCCAAAATCACTGCAGATGGTGACTGCAGCCATGAAATTAAAAGATGCTTACTCCTTGGAAGGGAAGTTATGATCAACCTAGATAGCATATTGAAAAGCAGAGACATTACTTTGGCAACAAAGGTCCGTCTAGTCAAGGCTATGGTTTTTCCTGTGGTCATGTATGGATGTGAGAGGTGGACTGTGAAGAAAGCTGAGCACTGAAGAATTGATGCTTTTGAACTGTGGTGTTGGAGAAGACTCTTGAGAGTCCCTTGGACTGCAAGGAGATCCAACCAGTCCATTCTG
>NW_011494801.1:38146-41321 GCF_000754665.1 Bison bison bison
GGGATTTCTTTGGAAGGAATGATGCTTAAGCTGAAACTCCAGTACTTTGGCCACCTCATGTGAAGAGTTGACTCATTGGAAAAGACTCTGATGCTGGGAGGGATTGGGAGCAGGAGGAGAAGGGGATAACAGAGGATGAGATGGCTGGATGGCATCACTGACTCGATGGACATGAGTCTGGGTGAACTCCGGGAGTTGGTGATGGACAGGGAGGCCTGGCGTGCTGCGATTCATGGGGTTGCAAAGAGTCAGACATGACTGAGTGACTGAACTGAACTGAAGGTATAAATAATGCCACCAAGACCAGTTTCAAGCTACCAAATTATACCATTGAATATGGAATTGGAAAAAAGATACATAGCAGTACATGATTATGTAGCATGGTACAAATACAGTAGATATGAAAAAACCTCACTAGTATAGATAATAGTAAAATGTAGCAAAATGAGTAGAAAGTGATGGCGGTTGACTTTTTATTATCTTTGTTTTTAATAATATTATCTTAGTTGTAAGTTTACATAACTTTTACTAATAACTGTGTTTAACAGTAGGTTTGCAAAATTCTTTATGGGTCTGACAAGCTGATTTCAATGAGCTGTTGCACATGCTTTTCTGATCAAAAAATTACCTTTTCCTAGATAACTGATCACTTCTACAATGCCTCTGGCCCTTAGTGGAAAAATCCCTGCAGCCATTTCCTGGAAAGTTGGTTATATTTACAGAAAGCAAAGTCAGTTATGGTAGCAGGCGAGGCTCATGATTCAGAGCAGACCATCTGGGCTCAGCGCTGGGAAGGCTTCAGGCAGCATGGCTATAACTGAGTTAGCACTGTTGTGTAGTTGCTCAGTTGTGTCCAGCTCTTTGCGTCCCCATGGACTGTAGCCTGCCAGGCTCCTCTGCCCATGGAATTTCCCAGGCAAGCATACTGGAATGAGTTGCCATGCCCTCCTCCAGAAGATCTTCCAGATGCAGGGATCAAACCCGGGTCTCTGGCTTGGCAGGCAGATTCTTTACCACTGAGCCACCAGGGAAGCCTCAGCTAGCACTAGTATTCTTTAAAAAAAAAAAAAAAAAAGGACATTGTGTAATAGGGTTCAACAATTCTGCCTTGCAATTAAACTTGATGACATGAAATAGATTCAATATGCCTATACCAATTACTTAAACTATTCTTTTAATGAAGATAGGGGAGGGAATTGGACTTTAGATAAGTAGTAAGTTTTTCATATTATTCTTGCTTTGAGTATATTGGTACCATTTGTTGAGGTAAACTATCTTTGGTAATGTGCTCATTCATTCATTCATTCTTCACATACTTATTGGCTCCCTATGGCAGGCAAAGTGAGGCGTGAGGCATAGTTTGTTTAAAGAAAAACAAACCAGTCTCCTTTGCCCTGGGAATCACAGTCTAGTGAAGAGATAGTTATATATATAAATCAAAATTTAGCAAATTAACATTTTATTACAGAAATTAATTAAGTGAGCCATAGGGATCAACAACTGATTGGGACTCTTCATAAACTTGCTGCTTGGATGAAGGACTGGGGCCCCCCTGCTTGAACAATGTGACCTTGGAGGACTGACTGTGGAGAATCCAAGTAAGTCTCAATGTTCTTGGGATGGAACACAGTGCACATCCAACCTGGAACTCACCAAAACAAGAATCTACTGGGAGCTGGAAACTGTGTTCCTTGTGGGGGTTAGAAAGATGAATAGGAACAATTCCTGGCTTTCAAAGTTTATGACAAAGAAATAAGACATGGATATAGACCATTATGGTACAAGGCAGAGATTACTTAGGCTGAGCCAGGTGTCCTGGAGGTGCTGTGGGCACACAGGTTGGATGTGGAAAGAGCAGCCCTAAAGCAGGAAATGACCCTGGAACAGGAGACTGGAATTCGCAGCTGGGCAAGTCTTGGAGCTCCAAATCTATGAGAAGAAACTAAATGAGATTGTAAAATCTCACTAAAGATTTTTAACCATAGGAATACCTTCAAGAAAATGGTTATGCAGGATTAACTTTCTCTGGAATCTGGGAAATAAACTGGGTGACCTCTATTAGGTCCCAATCCAGTCCTCTGGTTTCAGGAAGAGGTGAAAGGAGAGGGTCAGGTAACACCTGTATTTGTTTTTTTGTTCTCAAGCAAAGATGTACAGCATGAGAAAGCATCCTTTCAGTAAAAGAAAAAGATTTTTCTTCTACTGGCCAATGAGATGTTGTGGTGGAAGCTGAGAGGAAGCAAAGTCATCTGCTTCTGACAATTATGGACCGCAGTGGCCACCACACTGATCTCATTTACCATTTCAGTTTTCCCAGGTATGTAACTTTCCCGTTTCCAGGAAACCTAAGGGTGAATGGTCTACTTATTGGTTAAGTAGAGTGGATTTTAAAATCTTTTGATATTTCTCCATCTATTAGTGTCCTCTTTGATTTCTTTCACCAGTGTTTTATAGTTTTCTATATATAGGTCTTTAGTTTCTTTAGGTAGATATATTCCTAAGTATTTTATTCTTTCCATTGCAATGGTGAATGGAATTGTTTCCTTAATTTCTCTTTCTGTTTTCTCATTACTAGTGTATAGGAATGCAAGGGATTTCTGTGTGTTGATTTTATATCCTGCAACTTTACTATAATCATTGATTAGTTCTAGTAATTTTCTAGTGGAGTCTTTAGGGTTTTCTATGTAGAGGATCATGTCATCTGCAAATAGTGAGAGTTTTACTTCTTCTTTTCCAATTTGTATTCCTTTTATTTCTTTTTCTGCTCTGATTGCTGTGGCCAAAACTTCCAAAACTATGTTGAATAGTAATGGTGAAAGTGGGCACCCTTGTCTTGTTCCTGACTTTAGAGGAAATGCTTTCAATTTTTCACCATTGAGGATAATGTTTGCTGTGGGTTTGTCATATATAGCTTTTATTGGAAGAATCAATATAGTGAAAATGAGTATACTACCCTAAGCAATTTATAGATTCAATGCAATCCCTATCAAGCTACCAACAGTATTCTTCACAGAGCTAGAACAAATCATTTCACAATTTGTATGGAAATACAAAAAACCTCAAATAGCCAAAGTGATCTTGAAAAAGAAGAATGGAACTGGAGGAATCAACCTACCTGACTTCAGGCTCTACTACAAAGCCACAGTTATCAAGACAGTATGGTACTGGCACAAAG
>NW_011494801.1:41421-42467 GCF_000754665.1 Bison bison bison
ATAGGCAAAACACTCTCTGACATACATCACAGCAGGATCCTCTATGACCCACCTCCCAGAATATTGGAAATAAAAGCAAAAATAAACAAATGGGACCTAATTAACCTTAAAAGCTTCTGCACGTCAAAGGAAACTATTAGCAAGGTGAAAAGGCAGCCTTCAGAATGGGAGAAAATAATAGCAAATGAAGCAACTGACAAACAACTAATCTCAAAAATATACAAGCAACTCCTACAGCTCAACTCCAGAAAAATAAATGACCCAATCAAAAAATGGGCCAAAGAACTAAATAGACATTTCTCCAAAGAAGACATACAGATGGCTAACAAACACATGAAAAGATGCTCAACATCACTCATTATCAGAGAAATGCAAATCAAAACCACTATGAGGTACCATTTCACACCAGTCAGAATGGCTGCGAATCCAAAAGTCTACAAATAATAAAGTGCTGGAGAGGGTGTGGAGAAAAGGGAACCCTCTTACACTGTTGGTGGGAATGCAAACTAGTACAGCCACTATGGAGAACAGTGTGGAGATTCCTTAAAAAACTGGAAATAGAACTGCCTTATGATCCAGCAATCCCACTGCTGGGCATACACACTGAGGAAACCAGAATTGAAAAAGACACATGTACCCCAATGTTCATCGCAGCACTGTTTATAACAGCCAGGACATGGAAGCAACTTAGATGTCCATCAGCAGATGAATGGATAAGAAAGCAGTGGTACATATACACAAAGGAGTATTACTCAGCCACTAAAAAGTAAACATTTGAATCAGTTCTAATGAGGTGGATGAAACTGGAGCCTGTATACAGAGTGAAGTAAGCCAGAAGGAAAAACACCAATACAGTATAATAACGCATATATATGGAATTTAGAAAGATGGTAACAGTAACCCTGTGTACGAGACAGCAAAAGAGACACTGATATATAGAACAGTCTTATGGACTCTATGGGAGAGAGAGAGGGTGGGAAGATTTGGGAGAATGGCATTGAAACATGTAAAATATCATGTATGAAACGAGATGCCAGTCCAGGTTT
>NW_011494801.1:42567-43551 GCF_000754665.1 Bison bison bison
AATTTCACAATTTGTATGGAAATACAAAAACCCTCGAATAGCCAAAGCGATCTTGAGAAAGAAAAATGGAACTGGAGGAATCAACCTACCTGACTTCAGGCTCTACTACAAAGCCACAGTTATCAAGACAGTATGGTACTGGCACAAAGACAGAAATATAGATCAATGGAACAAAACAGAAAGCCCAGAGATAACTCCACGCACATATGGACACCTTATCTTTGACAAAGGAGGCAAGAATATACAATGGATTAAAGACCATCTCTTTAACAAGTGGTGCTGGGAAATCTGGTCAACCACTTGTAAAAGAATGAAACTTAGAATACTTTCTAACACCATACACAAAAATAAACTCAAAATGGATTAAAGATCTAAACATAAGACCAGAAACTATAAAACTCCTAGAGGAGAACATAGGCAAAACACTCTCTGACATACATCACAGCAGGATCCTCTATGACCCACCTCCCAGAATATTGGAAATAAAAGCAAAAATAAACAAATGGGACCTAATTAACCTTAAAAGCTTCTGCACGTCAAAGGAAACTATTAGCAAGGTGAAAAGGCAGCCTTCAGAATGGGAGAAAATAATAGCAAATGAAGCAACTGACAAACAACTAATCTCAAAAATATACAAGCAACTCCTACAGCTCAACTCCAGAAAAATAAATGACCCAATCAAAAAATGGGCCAAAGAACTAAATAGACATTTCTCCAAAGAAGACATACAGATGGCTAACAAACACATGAAAAGATGCTCAACATCACTCATTATCAGAGAAATGCAAATCAAAACCACTATGAGGTACCATTTCACACCAGTCAGAATGGCTGCGATCCAAAAGTCTACAAATAATAAATGCTGGAGAGGGTGTGGAGAAAAGGGAACCCTCTTACACTGTTGGTGGGAATGCAAACTAGTACAGCCACTATGGAGAACAGTGTGGAGATTCCTTAAAAAACTGGAAATAGAACTGCCTTATG
>NW_011494801.1:43651-43759 GCF_000754665.1 Bison bison bison
GTCCCTGATGCCATCCAGCCATCTCATCCTCTGTCGTCTCCTTCTCCTCCTGCCCCCAATCCCTCCCAGCATCAGAGCCTTTTCCAAAGAGTCAACTCTTCGCATGAG
>NW_011494801.1:43859-56805 GCF_000754665.1 Bison bison bison
GCTAGTGCACTGGGACGACCCAGAGGGATGGCATGGGGAGTGAGGAGGGAGGAGGGTTCAGGATGGGGAACACATGTATACCTGTGGTGGATTCATTTTGATAATGGCAAAACTAATACAGTTATGTAAAGTTTAAAAATAAAATAAAATTAGAAAAAAGAAAAAAAAAACTTTTGATAATGGCAAATGATAAGTAATTAATCCAAATAATACAACTAGAAGACAACCTAACCTCTGTCAGTTTTTAAGTTTTATAAAGGAAAATCATGTTATCATCAGAATGTCTGAGGTCAAGTCAATAGCACTTACATCTCAATAGAAGAGGGGCATCTATTTTACCCATGTTTCCAGGCCACATCTGGAGTGCTGTGCTCTGTTCTGGCATACTCTCCAAGAGGAATGGCAACTGAAGTGAAGATAATTAAAGGAGAACAACCAGCATGATAAGCAGTCAGGCAAATGCAGCATAAATGTTCATAATCCACTGAAGCTGTTTAGCCTGGAGAATGCTTGTTGGGGGAAGAACAGCAGCATGAACACCATCTTTGACTACAATATGATCATCATATAAAAGATGGAGCCAATGCTGTGTGTGTTCTTGTTGGGCAGAAAGAGACTTGACAGGCAAAAGTTACAGTGGGAGACTTAGCTCCAAAGAAGAAAATTACCAAAAAGAAATGGTCCTAAAATGAAGTGATCTGCCTTGTGAAGTAGTGACTTTCCCAATTCTGGTGGTGTTTAAGCAGAAGCTAATAACCATGAATGAGGAGTTTTTAGATCAGTGGATCTCAAACTATGATAAAGTAGGAATTGCCTAGAGACTTTGTTCAAGCACATTACTAGTTCTAGCTCCTAGAGATTATGATTCAGTGTGTTTGGAGTGGGGCCCATAGATTTGCCTTTGACAATGTTCCCAGGGCATGCTGCTGCTGCTAAGTGAGTGATAATTGCTCCAGTCATGTCCAACTCTTCGAAACCCCATGGACTGTAGCCTACCAGGCTCCTTTGTCCATGGAATTCTCCAGGGAGAATACTGGAGTGGGTTGCGATGCCCTGCTCCAGGGGATCCTCCTGACCCAAGGATCAAACCCACATCTCTCACATCTCCTATATTGGCAGATGGGTTCTTTACCACCAGTGCCACCATGTGCAGATATCAGAAAGATATTCATTAAAAACAAACTATAGGATGGTGTGCATTTGTGATGGAAGTTTTAGGAAAAAAACTTAATACTATGGCGCACATGTGTATTCAACTTCAGGAAGATGCAAAGACTGTTAATAATGGCTTTCTCAGGGGATAAGGAGTGTGTGTGTGTGTGTGTGTGTGTTTGGGGGGGTGCATATGTAAAATAATAGTGAAGCAAACTAGGCAGCAACAAGGATAATTAATTCGGTCTGTCACTTTGCCATCCTGACTGGCCTGATTTAGAAATATTCCAACACCTGCAAAAAAGAATTGAGCAGGGAGTGAGGGAGGATCATATTAATAGAATGATCTAGATAGATGATTTAAATAATACAAATTTTCCAAATAGGTATTTAATATGCCACTCACTTTGAGGTCTGTGAACAATTTTTACATATGTATAGTTGCGCCCATTTAGTATGGTTGCTGCTGCTGCTGCTGCTGCTAAGTTGCTTCAGTCGTGTCTGACTCTGTGCGACCCCATGAATTGCAGCACACCAGGCCTCCCTGTCCATCACCAACTCCCGGAGTTCACCCAGACTCATGTCCATCGAGTCACTGATGCCATCCAGCCATCTCATCCTCTGTCGTCTCCTTCTCCTCCTGCCCCCAATCCCTCCCAGCATCAGAGCCTTTTCCAAAGAGTCAACTCTTCGCATGAGGTGGCCAAAGTACTGGAGTTTCAGCTTTAGCATCATTCCTTCCAAAGAAAACCCAGGGCTGATCTCCTTCAGAATGGACTGGTTGGGTCTCCTTGGTCCAAGGGACTCTCAAGAGTTAGTGTGGTTGCTGCTGCTGTTGCTGCTGCTGCTGCTGCTGCTGCTGCTAAGTGTGTTCTCCAGGCAAGAGTACTGGAGTGGGTTGCCATTGCCTTCTTCACAGGTGCGTATCAGTTGTTGGAAATGTGTTAGGTAATTGCAGAATAATTGAGTCGTACACTGAGGGGCGCTAACGCACCAAGGGATTAATAACTCACCTGAACCAATGAGCCCTCTGCTGGACATTCTTAGAAAGTAACACCTATTTTAAAGCAACTGTGGAGAAGGCAATGGCACCCCACTCCAGTACTCTTGCCTGGAGAATCCCATGGATGGAAGAGTCTGGTAGGCTGCAGTCCATGGGGTCACGAAGAGTCGGACACTTACTGAGCGACTTCACTTTCACTTTTCACTTTCATGCATTGGAGAAGGAAATGGCAACCCACTCCAGTGTTCTTGCCTGGAGAATCCCAGGGACGGGGGAGCCTGGTGGGCTGCCATCTCAGGAGTCGCACAGAGTCAGATATGACTGAAGCGACTTAGCAGCAGCGGCAGCAGTGTCTTCTCTATGGGCCAGATCATTCATTCATTCCAACAGTACTGATCACCTACCATGTGCCAGGTGCATATGTATCATCATACATGATATTTGAATGTCTGTTCTATTTACTTTTCTATATGTTTAAATATTTCCCTTTAAAAACTATCTATGTTAAGAGGAAAAAGGGTCAGAAAAATAATATGATAAAATTTCATATCTTAAATTCTGATGGTAGTTCTTTGGACTAATTAAATGAAGTAAAGGCATGTATTAGATAAGATATCAAACCATTTTAGAACTGGGTATGGCTTAATAAATTATTTAGTTTAACTCTGTTTTACAGCCAAGAAAATTGAGGTTCATAGACATTAACAGCTAGTATAGAGGCAGGCAGAAAATTAGAAAAAAAAAAAAGCCCGTACTAAAATTTCAGTCACCTTGTTAGTGGATTTGTCACATTCAACCTAAGAATAACATAATAATCAAGTTGTGTGAGTGTGTCTGTTTGTATTTTTTGTGTTTAAGCAATGACCACTGGTTTGACAGAAGAAGCACCCAATCTGTTTATGTTGAGGTGTATATTTAAGGTTAATCCACACCAAAGTAAACAGCTGACATCAGAAGCATGGATGAGGTCATCAGGTGGTGAATTGAGAAGAAAAAAAGAGGAAAGTTGATCTTAGCCCTTTGCACGATGTAAGATTTGGGAGCTCCAGCTGAGAAAATGCTTGTACTACTCCAGGGCTGGAAATTTGCAGAGTTCAGGGTACCCAGAGGACACAGGCTCTGCTGGGGAATTTGATATGTAAAGGATGAAAGCACTTGATCCTGAGAAGCCTGTAGATTAGCAGGAAACATATACTACATCAATCCAAAGACTGAAAAGTCCTGGTTTACTAAGGCCTTTTATAAAGAAGAACACACACTAAAGTTTGGGGAATAGTTGAAGGCATTTGTCTTTTTCAGCCCTTCTGCCAACTCACAGGCCACCATTTTCAGCAGGATTGCCAAAGGAGTGAGGAGGCTCTCCCAAGAGTAGGTAGTAAGTATTGAAGTGATGAGAAGGGGAGAAACTTATGCATAGTTTCGAAATTTTTGCATCCTTTACTTGGTGAAGTAGATCATATGCTTCCGTTTTTACTGAAGGTGTCAGAAGCTTCTATGTCTTTGCCTTGACCCACAACTGCTTGACTACTCCAGTTTGAACACCCTCATTATTTTCCAAGTTTTGAGAACCAGATAGCCTGGGTATTGGACCATGTGTGGGATGAAGTGTGTTGCAATGGACACTGTCCTTTTCACTCACTTAATATCATCAAGTAGACTATGGAGGCATTTATGTTGAAGAATTGAGCAGAAAATAAATTATTTCTATTTTTATTTCCATTACTCTAGGAGACAGATTGAAAAAGATATTGCTGCAATTTATGTCAAAGACTATCTGTCTGTCTTTCCTTGAAGAGTTTCAGAGTATCCCACCCTAAAATCCATTTTGACTTTATTTTTGTGTGTGGTGTTAAAAAATGTTCTAATTTCATTTTTCACATGTAGCTGTCCAGTTTCCCCACACCACTTATTAGAGAGACTGTCTTTTCTCCATTGTAGAGTCTTGCCACCTTTGTTATAGATTAATGAACCACAGGTACATGAGTTTATTTCTGGCCTTTTTATCATGTTACATTGATTTACTGGAAAAGACCTTGATGTTAGGGAAGATTAAGGCAATAGGAGAATGGGGTGACAGAGAATAAGATGGTTGGATAACATCACCAACTCAATGGACATGAGTTTGAACAGACTCCAGGAGATAGTGAAGGACAGGGAAGCTAGGCTTGCTGCAGTCCATGGGGTCTCAAAGAGTTGGACACTATTTAGCTAGTGAATAACAACAAATTGAACTGAGTTTGGTGCCAATACCATACTGTTTTGGTGATTGTCGTTTTGTAGTATAGTCTGAAGCCAGGGAACCTGACTGCTCTAGTTCTGTCTTTTGTGTCTCCATACAAGTTTTAAGATTTTTTGTTCTAGTTTTGTGAAAAATGCCATTGGTAAAGGCTCTCCGGGTGACTCAGTGGTAAAGAATCTGACTGCCAATGCAGGAGACATGGGATTGATACCTGGGTTGGGAAAATTCCCTGGAGAAGGAAATGGCAACCCACTCCAGCATTCTTGCCTGGGAAATCCCACTGACAGAGGAGGCTGGTGGGCTACAGTCCATGGGATTGCAGAGTCAAACTCAATTTAGTGACTAAGCATGCATGCACACCACTTGCAAATTGATAGGGATTGTGTTTAATCTGTAGATTGCCTTGGGAGGTACTGTCATTTTGACAATATTGATTCTTCCAACCTGAGGACATGGTATATCTTTCCATCTGGTTGGGTCATCTTCAATTTCTTTCATCAATATCTTACAGTTTTTGGAGTACAAGTCCTTTGCCTCCTTAGATAGGTTTATTCCTAAGTGTTTTATTCTTTTTGATATGATGGTAAATGGGATTCTTTCTTTAATTTCTCTTTCTGATCTTTCATTTTAGGGTATAGAAATGCAACAGATTTCTGTGTATTTATTTTGTATCCTACAACTTTATCAGATTTATTGATGAGTTGTAGTAATTTTATGGTAGCATCCTTAGTATTTTCTACGTGTAGTATCATGTCATCTGCAAACAGTGACAGTTTTATTTCTTTTCCAATTTTGTTGTGTTTTAAGGCACTAAGTTGTGTCAGTCTCTTTTGCAACCCCATGGACTATAGCTCACCAGGCTCCTCTGTTCATGGCATTTCCCCGGCAAGAATGCTGGAGTGGATTGTCATTTCCTTCTCTAGGGAATCTTCTGATCCAGGGATTGAACTCATGTCTCCTTCTTGGCAGGTGGAGACATAGAAAGAATTTGGAAGTGTTATTTCCTCTTCCATTTCTTGAAATAGTTTCAGAATATAGGTGTTAACTATTCTCTGAACTTTTGATAGCATTAGCCTATGAGGCTATTTGGTCTTAGACTTTGGTTTGTTGAGAGATTTTAAATCTTTGGAAAAGACCCTGATGCTGGGAAAGATGGAATACAGGAGGAGAAGGGGATGACAGAGTATTAGATGGTTGGATGGCATCACTGACTCGATGGACATGAGCCTGAGTAAACTCTGTGAAATGGTGAAAGACTAGGAAGCCTGGCATGCTGCAGTCCATGGGTTGCAAAGAGTCAGACATGACAGAGTGAACAACAACACAAATCATAGTTCAATTTCAGGACTTGTGTTTGGTCTATTCATATTTTCTATTTCTTCCAGTCTTGAGAGATTGTATCTAAGAATTTGTCCATTTCTTCCAGGTTGTCCATTTTATTAGCATATAGTTGCTTGTAGTAGTCTCTTATGATTCTTTGTATTTCTGCGGTGTCCACTGTAACATCTCTTGTTTCATTTTAATTATATAGATTTGAGAATTCTCCCTCTTTTTCTTGGTGCATGTGCATGCTAAGTTGCTTCAGTTGTATCTGACTCTTTTCGGCCCTATTGACTGTAGCCAGCCAGGCTCCTCTGACCGTGGGATTCTTTAGGCAAGAATAATGGGGTGGGCTATCATGTCCTCCTTCCCAATCCAGGGATTAAACCTGTGTCTCTCACATCTCTTGAATTGGCAGGAAGGTTCTTTACCACTAGCACCACCTGGGAACCCCTTTTCTTGGTGAGTTATGGCTAAAGGATTATCAATTTTATTTACCTTTTCAAAGAATCAGCTTTCAGTTTTATTGATTTTTTCTATTGTTTTCTTCATCTCTGTTTCACTTATTTTTACTCTGATATTTGTGATTTCTTTTCTTTTATTAACTTTGGGTTTTGTTTGTTCTTTTTTCTCAAGTTGCCTTAGGTGTAAAGTTAGACTGTTTATTTGAGATTTTTCTTGTTTTCTGTATTGCTATAAGCTTGTATAAAATTATATTGCTATAAGCTTTCCTCTTAGAACTGATTTTGTTGCATCCCATAAGTTTTGGATCATCATGCTTTCATTTTCATTCATCTCTAGGTATTTTTTATTTTCTCCTTCATTTCTTCAGTGTTCCATTGGTTGGTGAGTAGCATACTGTATAGCTTCCCCGTGTTTGTATTTTTACAGTTTTTTCCTTATTGTTGATTTCTAATCTTGTAGTGTTGTGGTCAGAAAAGATGCTTGCCACGATTTTAGTTTTCTTAAATTTACTGAAGTTTGCTTTGATAAGTTCTAGAGAAGTTCCATATGAGCTCAAGAAGAAAGTATATTTTGCTGCTTTTGGATGGAATGGTCTATTAATATCGGTTAAGTCCATCTGGTCTAATGTGTCATTTAAGGCCTGTGTTTCCTAACTGATTTTCTGTTGCGGTCTTTTACAGACTGGGACATGGGGACTGGAGTTGATGAAAAGAAAGAGAGAAAAAGAGAGAGTGGAAAACCAATAAAGCCCATGCACAGGACTTGTACCGCTCATGAAGGCACAGGGCGTCTTCTCAAGGAAGTCTTGAAAGCCCAGGCAAGAATGTGAGCTCGGTAGGCTTCCATGCTCCAAAGAGAATGAAAACAGACCCAGGTCTCTAGTGGAGCAAGAGTATTTTATTAGCACAAATGCATGTTTATATATCTTCAGTAAAATGATTACTCAGTCATTACAAAGAATGAAACTCCAAAAGTTGCAACAAAATGGATAGTCTAATACATACAAGGTCACTGATGCTGAAAAGAGTCACTGAAGGGAGTTACTGAAAGGAATCCAAGCAGGTACCCTTTCCCATGATCTCAGTCCTGAGAACTGCGTGCAGCTCCTCTCGTTCCCAAAATAGGAATTGATAAGGAATAGAGAATCCTTGAGAAATGGCACACAAAGGAAGAAAAACAACATATTGGATTCCTTAAAGTTGAACATCCCCTGACAATTCCCCCTTTTTTATTTTTTCATAATTGGGGGTGACTGTAGATACTTTAGTGAAAAAGGTCCTGACCAAATGAGTTTGCTTAGTTTGAACAATTTTAGTTGAAAGGCATCAGTATACTATGCATATAACCATTAGGACAATTATTAGCATTACAATTCCAGATCCAGTACTATGTATAATGTTTTGCAACCATCTTCGAGAGTCTAGTCTGGATAATTGATCAGCTAGCTATTTAGATAAGGTTTCTAGATTATTGGAAGAAGGTAGACTCTTAGAGAAGGCTTCAAAGACTTTTTTTTTTTTTTTTTTAATAATTGTACATTTAAGGAAGCATTATCATGTAAGTCTTGCAAATGAAATTTGATTTGTTCCCAATTGTGGGCACTATAGTTGAACTGAACAGGGGTAATACAAAATTGAGTAGAATTCCAATCACATTTTAGTATAGCTTGTTTTTGTAAATCTATTAATTGATCTCTGACACTTTGGAAGGCTATTTTTATTTCCTGTATTTCATCTTGAACTTCCTCATTTATCTGAGCCTGAGTGGTCCATACAGTATGAGCAACTTTAGTCCAATTTTGGATAAAATTGTGTGTTTGAATTGAGGTTTGTAAAACAATGCTGGCAACAGCAGCAGTAGTGCAAGTGGCTATCAATCCCAATATGCCAAGAATTAGCCATCCAATGAATCATTTAGATCATTGGAGTAATTTAGTAAGTAACCAGGAAGCAAGTCTGGCCATGGGACCTTCTTTTCAGGGATCTATTGGCAACCATAGGTTACGTCAAGATTGAAGAATCAGAAGGGATTCATTTTTTGTAGACATGGAGGAGTTAAGACAAGTATATAGTTTGCAATATGTACAAGTTATAGAACGTAAAGTCTTATTAAATTGTAAGTTTTCTATAGCTACAACATAAGGAAGGGGAACACAAGCTTGTATAAGATATGACTGATTATCATGAAAGGAATAATGACTAGAACTATGACTAGTCTCTGTGAAATATCCAGTCCAAGTTACAGGTTCTTCAGTGCTCATGGCAAGTTTCCAAATGTCCCATTGTTCAGGTCCAATCCGTTTATTGAGGATGATTCGAGGGTGAGGGGGTGCCATTCCACTGTCAAGCCAGCTAAGAAGTCCTTTGTCATGGTAATGTTCCATCATAGTATTGGTAATCTTCCATGATACTTGAGTAGCATAATTACATATAGTGCTGTTAATATTATCTGAACAGTCAGAGAACCACATACTATGGGGTCTCCAATCAACAATGGTATAATTGGCCACAAACATTAATTTTCTTGATTTGGCTTGACACCTGTCCCAATGAACAGGAGTATATTTAAAGTTCTTATAAGTAAACCCTTTGTGTAATGATTTTTGTCCTTTCCCTAGAGTTTCAGTAGTGTTGACGTGGTTCTCATAAAAAGAAAGATCAGTAAATAATCCAAGCAATGTCCAAAAGTCCTTTTTTGGAGGCAGGACGAAAGCCCAAATTCGTCGGCTAATGTTTATGCATAATTCTGCTGCGCCCACGCATAAAGGAAGGATTTCATAACCTAAAGAAATATTAATTAGTCTGCCTTCTTCCTCAGGGTGTGAGGGCCCCTCCAGACTCCAGGGAGGAGGCATATGTATTGAGTCATTGGCAGATACGATTGGTCCTCTTTTTGTCCATTCTACAACCTGTAGTAAAGGGGGGGTTGGGTATATAGGCCCAGTAAGTATGACTCATCACCTCTGCTTGAGCAGGGGAAGCAAAAGCAAGCAAAGCAAGCATAGCAACAAAAATATTTTCTGGATTCCGAGGCATTCCCTGTTGAGAAACCAGATTTTCAGCTTTATTAGTAAGGGTTTTTATCTGTCCCCAAGTAGGGAGATCATGAGGTAGATAACATTGAGTGTGGCATTTTTTGGAAATCTCTAAAGCCGCCATGGCTTGTACTGGAACCTCCTCTTCCTGGGGATTTCATTTTTTCCTCTCTGTCTTGAATGTTGGTGGTTCTCTGGGGGCGGATCTTTTGAAGAAGGAGCCAATTGACTTCATTAGATCTATCTGGAAAAATGTAAGCATACCTTTTTTCCTGTAATATGAATTTTCCAGATTTCCATTGTTTAGTCAGCCCATCTTGATACCAAATGGGCAGAGGAAGAGAAGTGTCTTTCAATTTCTCAAAAACAATTTGTTTTTGTTTTTGTTTTTGTCAAAATATCTCCTTGCAGTAAGTTTAAAAAATTTAAAACAAATAAAGCTGTATTAACAATAGTTATAGGTTTAGAGAATAGCTTGCATTGGAATCTAGTAAAGTCTGTTTTAGATAAGGAAGATAGTAGTGTTCCTGTGTATTTCCCCCTTCTTAATTTTTTTATTTGTAGTTTCAGCATGTGATGTGTTTGTTTGATTATACCTTGTGTTTGTGGATTATAAGGAATATCTGTAACATGTTTAATAGAAAATGATTGTAAAAATTGTTTGAAGTGTTTAGAAATATAGGCAGGGCCATTGTCTGTTTTTATGGAACTAGGAGTTTTCATTATAGCAAAACAAGTTAATAGGTGAGTTATAACGTGTTGTGTAATTTCACCTCAAAGAGGTGTGGTCCAGGTTAAAGAAGAGTTTGTGCTAATATAGACATGTAAGAAAGAAGATAGAGAGAGTTCAGGGCAATGAGTTATATCCATTTGCCATCATTTATTGGGTTGTAATCTTCGAAAATTGATACCTTGTGTAATGGGTTGAAGATGTAAGGGTTTATAAGTAGAGCAATTATTAATGATTTCTTTAGTGGTGGTATGGAATTTTCTATATTTGGTGTAAGGAGCCAGCATTATTGTGTAATAAAGCATGTTGTTTTTTGGGAGTAGCAAAAGAAACAAGTTTATTAGCTTGTTCATTACCACAAGTCATAGGGCTGGGAAGGCAGGAATGTGTTCCAATATGAGTAATATAAATGGGAGAAGTGCGTTTTCTAATAATAGATTGTAGTTTGAAAAAAAGTTGTTGAATAACAGGGTGATTGGAGTTTATAGTGGAGGTTTTTATATTTTTTAATATAAAAACTGAATATAAGGAATCAGAGACTATGTAAGTAAGTAAATAACTTGAATGAGAACATATAATTTGTTTTGTTGAGCAGGATGAAATTTAGTATAAAAGATTTTATATTCTTTGAGAAACCAGAATGAGGCTTTGGCATTTTTGGTCCCATCTGTATAGAAAACATCAGCTTGAGGTATAGGCTGTGAGCTGACGGCATGGGAGATCATAAATTTAGTATTTTTGAAGAAATTTCAGAGCTTGTTAGAAGGATAATGAAATGAAAATTTCCCAAAATATTTCAGAAAGGCTATTTGGAAATCAGTAGAAGTTTGTAATGTGTTCTCCAATTGAGACTTATTAACAGGTATTACAATTTTATGAGGATCAGAGCCAATTAACGTCTTGGTTTTATATCTTTCATTGATAAAGATTAGAGTGATTAAATCAAGAGAGGGTGTAAATGAGTTTGTCCCTCTAAAATGGGTATAGATCCATTCTATTGGGGGTTCTAGTTGGGCAAGAAGTCCTGTGGGGGAATGAAGAGAAGGCAATATAAATAATTTTAGAGGTAAATCAAGTCTAATACGTGTAAGAAATTGCTTTTGCAATTTATTTTATATTAAATAGAGCTCTCGTGCCTCTTATGAAAATGAACTAGGGCTATTTAAATTGGAATCTCTTTTCAAAGTATTAAATAAATTAGTCAGTTGATGATTAGCAATGTCTAAAGAAGGTCTGATCTAATTTACATCTCTTAAAAGTTTTTGAAAATCATTCAATGTTGATAATTTGTCAGTATGAATCTGTGTCAGTTGGGGAGTAATACATTGTCTATTAATAACAAATCCTAAGTAATGATAAGGTGTAGAGGTTTGAATTATTTCAGGGGCAATAATTAATCCAGAGTTTTTCAAGCATTTTTGGGCTATATTAAACATGTGCTGAGCTTCCAAAACAGATGGAGCTGAAAACAATATATCATCCATATAATGAATAACAAGAAAGTTAGGAAATTGTTTTCTTATAGGTTCCAGGGCTTTGGCTACATAATATTGACACATGGTGGGAGAATTCATCATTTTTTTGAGGAAATATAGTCCATTGGTATCGCTTATGAGGCCCAGTGTGATTAGGATAAGGAAGAGAGAAAGCAAATCTCTTTTGGTCTACAGGATGTAAAGGTATATTTAAAAAGCAATCCTTTAAATCAATAATAATAATATGCCAGTTTTGAGGAATAATGGTAGGTGATGGGATTTTTTATTGCAATGTACCCATAGGTTTCACAGATGCATTAACTTTTCTAAGATCTGTTAAGAGATGTCATTTGCCAGATTTTTTTTAATAACAAAAATGGAGAGTTCCAAGGGGAATAAGATTTTTCAATATGTTTTAATTTTAATTGTATATCTGTAAGTTCTTTAGTAGCCTGTAATTTCTCTTTTGTAAGGGGCCATTGTCTGTCCAAATAGGCTCGTCGTATTTCTAAGTTATTTTAATAATTGTATTGTTTGTTAAATGAGCAGTGGGCCCTAAGAAAAATGTGGAATGTATATCTGAGTTTGCCATTGTATAAGTAAATCTCATTCTATAGATTAAGGTGTGTATCTATTATGTAAGGTTGTAATGTAGCAGGCTGGCCTTCTGTTTTCTCACAAAGATAAATTTGAATATTTTGATAAACTTTTTGTATTTTAGTTTGAGAAACTCATGTAATTTGGCAAGAAATCTTTTGTATAGGCCAAGATTTGGGCCATTAGTGTTTGGAAATAATAGTGATATCAGATATAGTATCAAGGAGACCAGAAAAAATTTTACCATTAATTTTGATATTTATGTTTGGTCAGGCATATTCAGATACCAATGTTGTCCATAAGGATTGTTTTTGATCTGTATTTTTTGCACCATCTGTCTGTATATCATTAGAGGAATTAACAGAAATGTAAGGTAAGGTTGTATATTGTCACCCTGCTTATTTAACTTACATGCAGAGTACATCATGAGAAACGCTGGACTGGAAGAAGCACAAGCTGGAATCAAGATTGCCGTGAGAAATATCAATAACCTCAGATATGCAGACGACACCATCCTTATGGCAGAAAATGAAGAGGAACTAAAGAGCCTCTTGATGAAAATGAAAGAGAAGAGTGAAAAAGTTGGCTTAAAGCTCAACATTCAGAAAACTAGGATTATGGCATCCGGTCTCATCACTTTATGGGAAATAGATGGGGAAATAGTGGAAACAGGGTCAGAATTTATTTTTTTTGGGGGGGGGTGCTCAAAAATCATTGCAGATGGTGATTGCAGTCATGAATTTAAAAGACGCTTACTCCTTGGAAGGAAAGTTATAACCAACCTAGATAGCATATTCAAAAGCAGAGACATTACTTTGCCAACAAAGGTCCATCTAGTCAAGGCTATGATTTTTCCAGTGGTCATGTATGGATGTGAGAGTTGGACTGTAAAGAAAGCTGAGTGCTGAAGAATTGATGCTTTTGAGCTATG
>NW_011494801.1:56905-67496 GCF_000754665.1 Bison bison bison
GCTGAAACTCCAGTACTTTGGCCACCTCATGCGAAGAGTTGACTCATTGGAAAAGACTCTGATGCTGGGAGGGATTGGAGGCAGGAGGAGAAGGGGATGACAGAGGATAAGATGGCTGGATGGCATTACCGACTCGATGGACGTGAGTTTGAGTGAACTCTGGGAGTTGGTGATGGACAGGGAGGCCTGGTGTGCTGCAATTCATGGGGTCGCAAAGAGTCGGACATGACTGAGTGACTGAACTGAACTGAACTTAAGGTAAAACAAGTAATTGGGCAATTTTGTCCCCTTTTTAAAATTGCCATAGTATCTGAGATGACATCATAATTTGAATTTCTCCCTTATAATCTGAATCAATTATTCCAGGGTAAACAGTAATTCCCTTAGAAGTCAAGCTAGATCAGCCAAGTAAAAGGCCAAAGGTTTGTGGAGGTAGGGGTCCAAAAAGTCCAGTAGGTATTCTAGAAGGGATTGCTTTAGGGAAAAGGAGAAAATCATTTAGGGCTGATATATGGATGGCAGCACTGCTGGATGTTGAGGGTTTGAGGGAAAAGATGGAGTTTGCCCCTGGTTTTTGTTGAAGGGGACCCGGGGAGTCCCCAGCTTGGAGTTTCCTGAAACAGGCTCTCTCTCAACATAATATTTAGGGTGACATTTTCTAGCCTAATATATCCCTTTATGGCAATGAGGGAAGATTTTTTGAAAGTTTTTATTATTTTTATTTTTATTTTTTTTGCATGTTTCTTAGGGCAATCTTTTTTTATATGGGTCTTATCCCCACATGCAAAACATCCTTCATCTCACTCTTTAAAAGCAACAGCCATTGTTTCAGCTAACACTTGCATTTTCTGTGTCTTAGCCCCTAGATTGTGGCAAGCCTTCAAATAATCAATAACAGTCTCGGTCTCATGTATTGGAGTGATAGCCCTTTAACATTTTTGATTTGAATTTTCATATGCAAGCAGTTTTTCTAGGTGTAATCTGGCTTCTTCTCCAATTACACTAAGGGAAATAAAAGTTTCTAGTCTAGCTAGAAAATAAGTATAGGCTTCATTAGGCCCTTGTAATATCTTAGTGTAACTACCTTTAGGTTCTCCTTGAGGAGTAATTTGATCCCAGGCTTCAAGGGCAATTTATTTTAATTGTTCATGTAATAAAAGAAGGCATTATATTCGAGCTTCTATTGCCTCAAATTGTTTTGTACCAGTTAACATTTTAAAAGTGATTTGGTTCTGGTGAGTGTCAGCTCTAGCATTAAAATTGGCATAATCCCGAGCCACATAGACCATTGAAGATATTTTCCTGGTTTAAGGAGAGTTGACTCTGGGACCAAAGATAGGTTTCAGTCATTCAAAGCTTGGTGTGCAAATTTTTATTTAAAGTGACATAACAGAGAAAGCTTCTGTCATAAATATCAAAGGGGAGTAGAAAGAGTATTTGTCTCATTGGTTTAAGTGGGACCTGATATTTTTCTCCTAGTTGCTGAGACTAGATAAAAAAGAATACCTCAATGTTTTAAGAGTTATATTAGGCCCTTTTCCAAGACATACATCTTGAGATAACTTTGGCACAAAATTAGCCAGGGAGAACAGGTTCCAGATAATGTCTCTGGGCAAGATATACTGTGGCTGTGTAATCAGGGGTACAAGTCTTGAGATACAAGTTCCCAGGCAAGATTGTTACAATTATAGTCATTAACATAGAGCCTAAGAAAAGCATTTCCATGAGTAAGACATTGTGTTGTGTAATTAGAGGAACTAAAAAGTCTCTTGAAGAAAGTGAAAGAGGAGAGTGAAAAGGTTGGCTTAAAGCTCAACATTCAGAAAACAAAGATCATGGCATCTGGTCCCATCACTTCATGGTAAATAGATGGGGAAACAGTGGAAACAGTGTCAGACTTTATATTTTTGGGCTCCAAAATCACTGCAGATGGTGATTGCAGCCATGAAATTAAAAGAACTGAACTGAACTGAACTGAATTATTAGTTTTGGGCCTAAAGAAAGGTCAGTTCTTTGGCCAGATACATTGTTGCACAAGGCTTAATGAAAGCACAAGTGAAAATATTTGCTTTCTCTTTATAGGGCCCTAGATTGTTGTCTAAGCTCTAACTCTTTCAATTCCTCCTGTTTTTAGGAGAATATGGCTGTCAGGGAAAGGGGTGGAGAAATTTTCCTGTAATTTCTTCCTCCTGGGAAGGCACATAGGCCCTAAATTGTTGAGGCAGCATATTTTCTTTATCCTTACATTGAGGGTCTCTGATCTAGGGGCCCTGAGTAATAGTTAGCTCATTATATGGTTACAGATATAAAAAGCAAACAGCAAGAATAAGATGACTACAATTATTACAGTCAAGATAGTTTTCCACCATTTGGAGAGAAAAATGGTGTGGCTTCCCAGCCATTTGTCCCGTAACCCCGTACTTAACGACCTCAGTAGGTCCCAGTCGCTCCGTCCGAAATGCCGTGAATACCATGTCCCTGTTCAGGCGCCACTTGTGGTCTTTTATAGACCAGGACATGGGGACTGGAGTTGACGAAAAGAAAGAGAGAAAAAGAGAGAGAGCAGTATCTCTCGGGTTATGTGGAAAACCAATGAAGCCCATGCACAGGACTTGTACCACTCATGAAGGCATAGGGTGCCGGGAGCCAGCATATTGCATATTGAGTGCAGCACTTTCCACAGCATCATCTTTCAGGATCTGGAATAGCTCAACTGGAATTCTATCACTGCCGGGAGCCACCGTGAGGAACTCCTCCCGTGGCAAAGGTCATGAGGAAGGAGGCTCGGCATACGCAAAGGCGGGATCGAGCCTCAGGAATCCCCCTGGAAATTCTCGAGCATCTACCCCCCAAACCAGAGTCTGCCTACTTTCTGCTTTGTGCTTTCACCTACACCTCTGACTTTACGGGGGCTGTCCCCCACTACCTCTCTCTGAAAAAAGAGTTAGCTTACAGCTCCAGTTAATAATTCCTGGGTGTGACAGTGTTTCAACCTACAAACTCCTTTGGAAATCCTCTAGCCTGCCTGAATAGGTTTTTCCGGCCACATGTGATTGTTCAGAGCCTCCCAACTGTGAGAGGCAGGAGATGTTCTAAACTGTCTAAACACAGATTCCTTTGAGTAGTTAAAATATTGATTAGGAATTGTATTGGTGAAGGGTTTTTCACTTATTGGGCCAATGTTTGCTGCTAAGTCTCCATACTCCTTACCTACTGTGTCCTTGGCAGTGTATTGATTTATATAATGGGTGTATAGAAATGTAAGTAGTAGCCTCAATGTTTGTAACCTTGGACCCTTGAGTTAATTCTTTTCTTGATTGAGCCCACCTCACCTTTGCCCTATAGGAATGCAGCTTTTTCCAATGCTTTTTTGGAGGCTGGTGCATGACTTTGGAATAATCACCTTTAGAGAAAGATAAGTTTCTTAAAATGTTAACAGGCCTCCTGGCCAGAAGATGATGTAATTCACCTGAACTTTTGCATATGATAAGTTTGAAAGCCTGGTTTCGATTAGGGCCAGGAACTGCTGTCCCTGCATGACTCCACCCCTTCCCCCATTATCCTCTATGCACAACTTAAGGTATAAAAACTACTTTGGAAAATAAAGTGCGGGCCTTGTTCACTGAAACTTGGTCTCCCCATGTCACTCTCTCTCCCAAATTCTGGCTGAGTCTCCATCTGGAGCACGGAACCCGCCATGCTTGCTAATTATGCCTGGGCTTCTAAGATCCGACCGGGGAGGCCTCAGTGTCTCCTCTCCTTCGGGAGAATGGAAGGATGCTTGCGGCCTACGTAAGTGGTGCAAACTTCTTGTCTTGGAGTTTTATTGGTCTCCCGCATAAACCAAGCTACTCAGCCTCTTTTCTCCACTGAATTTTCCTACTGAGCTATCCTCATCCTATTACTCTTTATATCTTTGATAAATATTTAAATAAATAGGTCGCCTATGCCGTCTCTCCTTTGAATACCCTGGATCAGCTGGGGCTGGACCCTGGCAATAGGGTGTCTTCTCAAGGAGGTCTTGAAAGCCCAGGCAAGAATGTGAGCTTGGTAGGCTCCCATGCTCCAAAGAGAATGAAGACAAAAAGAGGGACGCGGGGGACCCAGGTCTCTAGTGGAGCAAGGGTATTTTATGAGCACAAATGCATGTTTATATATCTTCAGTAAAATGATTACTCAGCCATTAAAAGAATGAAATTCCATCAGTTGCAACAAAATGGATAGTCTAACACATACAAGGTCACTGACGCTGAAAAGAGTCACTGAAGGGAATTACTGAAGAGAATCCAAGCAGGTACCCTTTCCCATGATCTCAGTCCTGAGAACTGCGTGCAGCTCTACTCATTCCTGAAATAGGAACTGATAAGGAACAGAGAATCTTTGAGAAATGACATACAAAGGAAGAAAAAATGCAACATATTGGATTCCTTAAAGTTGAGTGTCCCCTGACAATTTTCTGTCTGGATGATTTGCCCATTGATGAAAGTGGAGTGTTAAAGATCCCCATTATTATTGTCTTACTGTTGATGTTTCCATTTATGGCTGTTGTTGTTTGCCTTATATATTTACAGTGGTTACATCTTCTTGGATTGATCCTGTTCATTATGTAATGTCCTTCTTTGTCTCTTATAACAGTCTTTATTTTAAAGTCTTTTTTGTCCGATATGACTATTGCTACTTCAGCTTTCTTTTAATTACCATCTGCATGGGATACATTTTTCTCTATACCTTAACTTTCAGTCTGTGTGTGTCCCTAGATCTGAGGTGGGTTTCTTGTAGGCAGCGTATATAGGGGTATTGTTTTTGTATCCATTCAGCCAGTCTATGTCTTTTGATTGGAGCATTTATTTCACTTATGTTTAAGGTGATTATTGATATTCATGTTCTTATTGCTGTTTTATTAATTGTTTTGGATTTGTTTTTGTAGGTGTTTTTCTTCCCTTCACCCTTGTTCTCTTGTGATTTGATGATCAACTTTAGTGTTGTGTTTAGATTCCCTTTTCTTTTTGTGTGTGTGTATCTATTGTAGATTTAACAGTTTGCAATTAGTGTGAGGTTTTGATATAACAGTGTGTATATAAATAAGATTGTTTTAAGTTGCTGGTCTTTTGATTTCAAATACATTTCCAATATCCTGCATTTGTGCTCTCCTCTTCTCACCATTGCTGGTTCTGATATCATTTGTGTGCAGATGATTTCCTACCTTTAATGTATGCTTGCCTTTACCAGTCAGCTTTTCCATTCATAACTTTCTTATCTCTAACTGTGATCTTTTCTTTTCCACCTTGAGAAATTCCTTTAGCATTTGTTTCAAAGCTGGTATGGTGATGCTGAGTTCTCTTAGTCTTTGCTTGTCTGTACAGTTTTTTTGTTTTGTGTTTTTTTTTTCCAATTTCTTGATCAAATCTGAATGTGAGCCCTGCTGGAGAAAATATTCTTGATTGTAGGTTCTTCCCTTTCTTCACTTAAATATATTGTGCCACTCCCTTCTGGCCTACAGATTTTCTGAGAAATTGGTCGATAACTTTATGAGAATTCCTTTGTATACTATCTGTTGCTTTTCCTTTGTTGCTTTTAATATTTTTCTTTGTGTTTAACTTTTGTCAATTTGATTACTATGTGTCTCAGTGTGTTCTTCCTTGGGTTAATCTTGCCTGGAACTCTCTGTGCTTCTTGGAATTGAGTGACTGTTTCCTCTCCCACGTTAGGGAAGTTTTCAGCTATTTTACCTTCAAATATTTTCTCAGGTCTTTTCTCTCTTTTCCTTCTTGGATGACTATAATGTATTTTTCTTTTCAGTTATTGTATTGTTCACCTCTCTTCTTTATATCTTCTAGCTCTTTGTTAACATTTCTGCATCTTCTCAGTCAGTGCTTCCATTCTTTTTCACAGGCCTTGGATCATCTTTACTATTATTACTCTGAATTCTGTTTCAGGTAGATTCCCTATCTCTACATCACTTAGTTGTTCTTCTGAGGTTTTATCTTGTTCCTTCATCTGGGACATATTTCTCTGCTATGTCATTTTGTCTAACTTTTTGTGATTGTGGTTTCCATTCTGCAGGGTACAGGTTGTAGTTCTTGGTTCTTCTGTTGGCCCCCTGGTGGATGAGGCTAAAAGAATTGTGCACACTTCCTCATTGAAGGGACTAGTTCTTGCCTGCTGGTAGGTGGAGCAATGTCTTGTCCCTCCAGTGAGCAGAGTTGTGCTCAGGAAAACCTTAAAAAGCTTATCTGCTGATGGGGGATGGGGGGACTGTGTTCCTGCCTTATTGGTTGTTTGGCCTGAAGTGTCCCAGCATTGGAGCCAGCAGGCTATTGAGTAGGGCCAGGTCTAGGTGATAAAATGGTGACCTCCAAGAGGGCTCTTGCCAGTGAGTACTCCCCAGAAGTACTGCCACGAGTGTTTTTGTCCTTACAGTAAGCTACAGTCACCAGCCCCCACCCCCAATCTCCATAGGATACCCTCAAATACTAGCAGATAAGTCTGGTCCAGTGTTTTATGAGGTCACTGGTTTTTTTCCTGCATCCTGGTGCACAAAGACCCTGTGTGTGACCTCTAAGAGTAGAGTTTTTGTTTCCTCTAGTCTTGTGGAATTCCTATGGTCAAACTCTAGTGGCCTTCAAAGATAGATTCTCTCAGGGCTCCTCCTCCCATTGCCAGACTCAGAATTTTCATTCTGTATGAGAACTTCTGTGGCATAATTATTTTTCAGACTGTAGATCACTCATTCAGTATGGGATGTGATTTGATCACAATCTCACCTTTCCTACCAACTTGTTGTGGCTTCTTCTTCGTTTTTGCATGCAGGATATCTTTTTTGGTAGGTCCCCATGTTTTTTGTCTATATTTTTTCAGTAGTTGTAATTTAGGTGTTTCCATGAGAAGAAGTGAGTTCACATCTTCTTGCTCTGTCATCTTGTCTCCCAGGAAGAGAATAATTAAATTTAAGATTCAACCATGCAAACTGAAATCTAAATCCTTAGAAAGAGGTGCATTTATGTCTCAAATGATGTGATTATAAGAGCTAGAAAGGCCAAAGAGATTTCTATACCTTATGGTCTTTATGCTTCACTAGAGTGACAGACTTGAAGATAATCTCTCAGAATATATTTATCCTTATTTTACAGATAATTCTAACAGTGAGCTGTCTTATGTGTCAGGCCAAATCAGCAAAAGGGAAGGGAAATACTGCTGACTGCAGATGCTATAATAATGAGTAGCATAGGGAGAAGACATTAAAAGTGCATTATGGCATTGAGCAGTAATTAAGTTGCTTATTATGAGAATTAGCAATAAGATATGGTTATGCTCATTATGCATTGTTTAAGAAATAAGACAAGAGCATAATAAATTAAAAAAAAAGTTTCATCAAAATGCAAAATAAAAAGTAAAGGAATCAAAGGTAAAAAGAAAAAGGATTTCCTCATCTGTGTAAATTTCAGTTTCTCAGAATTCTGTTTGTATGAAAGTGCTAAATAAATGAAGCTTTGCTGTATATACCCAATCACCACCACCATGTGAAATTCCACTAAAGCTCTCAGCACCTGTCAAAGACTGTGTGCTCAAACTAAGACTTTATATCACAGAGAGAATGAGGAATAGGTCATTGTGATAAATGCTTGATCAGACCTGAGAATCAAAATCAAAGATATGAATGGGACCTTCATATTTCAATATTTATTTATGCCTGTGTCTTGCACTAATGTAGATAACTATGTTTAAGAGTAGAATGCCAGACATAGCACTTTGCCCTGCGGAGGGCCAGAATTTTGTTTTCCTGGCTTTTTACTGCTTCTTAGTATGAGCATAGCCTTATAAAGGAACAATAGAAGAAAAGGAAAAGGATAATCCTGGAATCTTAACTTTTCCTAAATATTATTTTCATCTCATTTATAGAAACAGAAAGGAGAAAAAGAGTACCCAATGAAGTTTGCTGGAAAGAATAAGTAGATAAGTGAATAAATAAATGGAAGTGAGATGTTAATACGAATCATTTTCCCTGGTTTTACAGATTTCTAAACTCTTAAGTGAGCATTCATGGCAACCTTTCTAATCACATGATTTCTGGAAGAGTAAAGGTCAAATCCAATGTGGAAGATTTCGTGGAAATAGCCGCCATTTTTGAAGATGGTAGTACTGTGAAGAATATTGATAGGTCATTTTTTTGCCACGGGCTACACCTTCTCATCTCTTTTCTTTGATGATTATTTGAATATCATTGATGACCAAGTATCTCTATATCATTTTGTATCCTCACTTCTTTTGGAAAAATTAACTTTGGCTTTCATTGGCTTAATCCAATGAAATCGAGTGGTAATCCAGTGGTAATACCAACAACAGAACCCCAGTCGCTGGGTCAGCTATGTGCTTAAAGGTATGAGAATGTTGCTGAATGAGTTCTTATAGTTTCTCTGCTACTATTGGGTACCCTGTACCAGAGGAGTATTAAAATCAAGCCAGTTTAAATTAAAGGACTGGAAAATTACAGTCAATGTTACTATTAACTCATTTCTTTCTTTTAGAGTAATTCCATCTTCCAGCCAGATTTTATTTAGGTTAAAGGTCATAATGAGGTCAGTTGTTGTTGTTGTTGTTGTTGTTTTGAGAATTTAGAGAGCCCTGAAAAAGAAAAGTGGGAAAATCTATATATAACAATTTTATAAATGTGGAAAATGTCACATCTTTTCAAAAAAGCAATTCCGGTTAATAATTCAGGAATTAAAAACTCCCATCTATGTTGCTAACAGGGAAAAGTCAGGTACGCATTTTCTTTCTAGGGTTTCTTTCTCAGATTCTTTTAATCAGCTTTGGAGAAGCTTAGCACCAGAATCCTACTCTATAACTTTCATGGAACCATGCTGTGTTATTCCCTAGACCCTTCCTTATGATATATTTCTTTTCATAAGACTGAACATATTGCCCTTCTCTGAGAACATGATAACTGATATTGTTTGGAGAAGAGAAGCTTTGGGGAAAAGGTAGGGCCATTCCCCAGCAGGCAATTACTAAAAGCAGGATTTATGGGCTTAAGGGAGTCAGGTCAAAGGAGGAGAAAAATCTCCTAGGGAGGCAACTTACAAGAATATAATATTTAAGAAAAGATTCAAAGAAAGCTCCTTATTGCAGACACTTAATCTGGAGATCAGCCCTGGGTGTTCTTTGGAAGGAATGATGCTAAAGCTGAAACTCCAGTACTTTGGCCACCTCATGTGAAGAGTTGACTCGTTGGAAAAGACTCTGATGCTGGGAGGGATTGGGGGCAGGAGAAGAAGGCGACGACAGAAGATGAGATGGCTGGATGGCATCACTGACTCGATGGACGTGAGTTTGAGTGAACTCTGGGAGTTGGTGATGGACAGGGAGGACTGACGTGCTGCGATTCATGGGGTCACAAAGAGTTGGACACAACTCTTTGAGCGACTGAACTGAACTGAATCTGTGCTTGGTTTTAATATTCAGGTATAATTTGATTATCCTGCAGGCTAAAAGAAAATCCTTCATAATGTAGAAAGCATAAAAACAAAGTAGAAATTCACTGATGAAAAATGTCAGCATGCTTACTATGTGCCAGAGATGTTGCTAGTCAGATGGGATCAAGGTATCAATAACATCACTCCCAAAAACGAAGTACTCCTATCTGATGGTGATTAAATGCTTCTCGACTGAGAGAATGAATTTTCACATAAACTAAGACCACAAGTATATCCTAAGTGACATTCTGAAGATGAAAAGAGTAATTTTAATGCTCGTATCTCAAAAAGACGTAAAGCACTAGAATATTTTGTAGACTCTTTTTTGCCATCTTTTAAGAGACTATCCATTTTGAAGAAGGATAATGACTTTAACACTGAACAGGAGTAGAATAAAGCCACATTCAATCTTTTGAGACCAGATTCTTCAAATGAACGTTTAGATAATTGCAGTGTATGTTTAAGTAATATTTGCTCCATACCAAAATATTTACTGAGATTTATGTATTCTGTAAAATAGACTGTTAGGTCTGGCCCTTGCCCACAGACAGCCTATAGCACAAGACTCCATGTGTACAGATCACACTCAGACAGTATACAAAATACAGACAAGCAATGGTTCAGATCAGATCAGTCACTCAGTCGTGTCTGGCTCTTTGCAACCCCATGAATCACAGCAGGTCAGGCCTCCCTGTCCATCACCGACTCCCGGAGTTCACCCAGACTCACGTCCATCGAGTCAGTGATGCCATCCAGCCATCTAATCCTCTGTCGTCCCCTTCTCCTCTTGCCCCCAGTCCCTTCCAGCATCAGAGTCTTTTCCAATGAGTCAACTCTTCGCATGAGGTGGCCAAAGTACTGGAGCTTCAGCTTTAGTATCATTCCTTCTAAAGAAATCCCAGGGCTGATCTCCTTCAGAATGGACTGGTTGGATCTCCTTGCAGTCCAAGGGACTCTCAAGAGTCTTCTCCAACACCACAGTTCAAAGGCATCAATTCCTCGGCACTCAGCATTCTTCACAGTCCAACTTTCACATCCATACACGACCACAGGAAAAACCATAGCCTTGACTAGACGCACCTTTGTTGGCAAAGTAATGTCTCTGCTTTTGAATATGC
>NW_011494801.1:67613-86320 GCF_000754665.1 Bison bison bison
TCTTCATTTTCTGAATGTTGAGCTTTAAGCCAACCTTTTCACTCTCCACTTTCACTTTCATCAAGAGGCTTTTTAGTTCCTCTTCACTTAAGGCAATCATTGAGGGCAAGGGTGGTTGGCTTAGGAGAATTCAAGTGGTCAGAAGGGGAAGACTTGAGATTTGGCCTGAAAATGACACTTGTTTATGCAAAAGAGAAGGACAAGAGCTGAGCCTCCCAAGTTGAAATATGACCCCAGAAACTACAAAGTCATTAATGGTTTCTTTTCTCTCTGAAGTCTATGAGAGCCATGTAGTTTTTTTTTTTTTTTTTTTTTTTTAGGTATACTCATAAGCCTTGGCACAGGCTTCAAGAGGATTATAAAAACTTCATGGACAGAATTTCTTGTCTGACAGGAGTGAAATGCTGTTTCTACTCTCTTCTATCCATGGATCCCAAACTATCAGTGGAAGTTTTCTTTGGGCCATATATTCCATACCAGTACCACTACAGGGACTGGGGAAATGGAATGGAGTGCAGAGAACCATCCTAATACAGACAGAATGGATTCTCAAACTCATGAGGACACTTAGTGGTACATGAAGACATCTGTCAATTTCATAAGCCAACTTGGTTTCAGTTTCTCTGTGCCAGACTATCCATCTCAATATTTGTGATCACCTATTAACATGATAGAATAAAGCAAAGACTACAAGGGGCCCAAATGTCCATGCACTTCCTAAGGGAATACCTGGTGCCTTTGGATGGTTTAATTCCCCTTGCCTGGCTTGCTCCCAGAAAGACACTTACTCATCAGGGATCATGGACAGAGAAGCTTTGACTGGTTGTCATTGTCTTCCTCTATCATTAAGTACTCACTTATGCACATGACGTTGTACCCAGCAATGGTAAAATTCCACACTGATTGAGCTTCAGTTAAATAATATTCCCATCATGGAATTCTATTTGAACAGTATTTCCATCCAGTAAGAACATTTAGATCATGGTGCCTTGATCATGGTGCTTCCCTGGTGGTTCAGACAGTAAAGAATCCACCTACAGTGCAGGAGACCTGGGTTTGATCCCTGGCTTGGGAGGATCCTCTGGCAAAGGCATTGGCTACCCACTCCAGTATTCTTGCCTGAAGAATTCCATGGACAGAGGAGCCTGGTGGAATACAGTCCTTGGGGTCACAAAGAGTCTGACATAACTGAGCGACTAACACACCCATACCCACCTTGACCATATGATTTCTATGTGTTTATTCACAAGAATTTAAAAGATATCCACTCACCTTAGTGAATAGGATAGGTGCTGTGCTTAGTTGTTCAGTCATGTCTGACTCTTTGCAATACCATGGACTGTAGCCTGCCAGGCTCCTCTGTTATGTGGATTCTCCAGGAAAGAATACTAGGGTGGGTTGCCATGCCCTCCTCCAGGGGATCTTCCCAACCCAGGGATCGAACCCATGTCTCCCACACTGCAGGTGGATTCTTTACAGTCTGAGCCACCAGGGAAGTCTGAATAGAGTAGGATTGCTGTGCAATTTCAATTGCCCAAGATTCATCTAACATATAAATAAATGAACATTTATTTTCCTACCATGTGCTAGCCACATTTCTAGGTGCTTTGCATGTGTTATTTGATAAAGTTCACAACAATATATATTGGAAGAAAATTTTAAATTCTTTTAGTGAAGGTGTTAGCTAAGATCGCCCAAGGTTATATAAAAAATGGAGGTTCAGCGTTTGAACCTGTTACCAAAGACAGTGTTCTTTACTCCCTCCCATTAATTTTAAAATGCTAGGGAATGCAAACTAGTACAGCCACTATGGAGAACAGTGTGGAGATTCCTTAAAAATCTAGAAATAGAACTGCCATATGACCCAGCAATCCCACTGCTGGGCATACACACTGAGGAAACCAGAATTGAAAGAGACACGTGTACCCCGATGTTCATCACAGCACTGTTTATAATAGCCAGGACATGGAAGCAACCTAGATGTCCATCAGCAGACGAATGGATAAGAAAGCTGTGATACATATACACAATGGAGTATTACTCAGCCATTAAAAGGAATACATTTGAATCAGTTCTGATGAGGTGGATGAAACTGAAGCCTATTATACAGAGTGAAGTAAGCCAGAAAGAAAAACACCAATCCAATATAGTAATGCATATATATGGAATTTAGAAAGATGGTAACAATAACCCCGTATGCAAGACAGCAAAAGAGACACAGATGTATAGAACAGTCTTTTGGACTCTGTGGGAGAGGGTGAGGGTGGGAAGATTTGGGAGAATGGCATTGAAACATGTACATTATCATATGTGAAATGAATCGCCAGTCCAGATTCAATGCATGAGACAGGGTGCTCGGGGCTGGTGCACTGGGATGACCCAGAGAGATGGGATGGGGATAATGTGAAAATACTGAATTGAAAGCACATTCCCAAAGATCAAAAGTGAAATTGCACATTGAAAGCATTTTTATAAATTAAAAATAAATCATAAATCAACCCCTAACAGCATCCCTCTCCATAAACTCAAAGCAGCATTTTAAAAAGGATGAACTTTAGGAAAAGAAATGCAGATGTAGAGAACAAACTTATGGACAAATCAGGGGAAAGAGAGGGTGGGACACTTTTAGGAGAGTAGCACTGACATATATACATTACCATGTGCAAAACAGATAGCTAGTGGGAAGCTGCTATAACACAGGGAGCCTAGCCTAGCACTCAGTTAGGACCTAGAAGGGTGGGATGGGGATTAGAGTGGGAAGGAGGCTCAAAAGAGAGGGGATATGTGTACACTCATGGCTGATTCACAGTGTTGTATGACAGAAACCAACACAACATTGCAAGCAATTATCTTCCAATTAAAAGTAAATTAAAACAATAAAACAAAAAAGATATCATTAGCAAATTCAGGTGCCATTTCTCAGTCAAAAAGAATCATCACTTAATCATCACCAAATGTTAGTACAAGAAAAAGAAAAGATGAGGTCACCATCACTGGCAGAAATGTAGAGATCAAGTCCTCTTTCATTTTATAAATGAGGACTCTGTGATGGAGAAGGGGCTTACCCTGTGCTCTAATGTAGCCTGACTAGGATCTGGTTTAACTGTGGCCAGATCAGGGTTTCTCCACTTCTCTGCCCAGCCTTGCTCTGAGCCAACTGCCAGCATTATCCATCCTACTTCCTGCCCACCAACCCACTCACTCCTGAGCCCCCTTCTTCTCTCTTAACCCCCATAAATCAGGCTCTAAAATCACCAATGAATTTTCAATTCCCACAGCCAATAGGCCCTTTTCAATCCTGTTTTTAGTCTCTCTTTGGCATTTGCCACATAATTCCTCCCTCCTTTAAACTCTTTCTCCCTTAGGTTTGGGTGTTCACACAGCTGCCTGATTTCCTCCTGCTTTCTTATCATACCTAATTACTTATTTTTCAGAGCTATTTTCTTCTACTCACCATCAAATGTTGGTGTTTCTATATTAATTTTCACCCTAGTATAGACTTTACTACGGTACTTGCCAGGCATTGTCTTCAAGGACTTAACAAAATATTCATTTAATGTCATAATAACCCTATTATGTAGTTGGGGGGAGTGAGGCCTAGGGAGAATAAATAACTTGCTCTGCCACTTCCTACTATGCTATGCTAGCTCTAAGGTCACCAGCGCTCTCCCATTGGCTCTCCTGGCTCCCGACTTCACTTATTCTCATGAATAGCATTGCCTGCCCTTGTCTTCATAAGATCTGCATCCCAAACCTATATGTCTAGGTTTTGAGAGTGTTAACACCCTCGGTATGAAGGCTTTGGCCACCTAATGTGAAGAGCTGACTTATTGGAGAAGACTCTGATGCTGGCAAGATTGAAGACAGGAGGAGAAGGGGATGACAGAGGACGAGATGGTTGGATGGCATCACTGACTCAGTGGACATGAATTTGAGCAAGCTTCAGGAGTTGGTGATGGACAGGGAAGCCTGGTGTGCTGCAGTCCATGGGGTCGCAAAGAGTCAGACATGACTGAGCAACTGAACTGAACTGCACAGCCTCTGGAGGGAGGCCAGAGGTCCCCAAGCGGCAGGAGGAAATAAACTGCAAGTGGCAGACTTTTTCCTTTCTCTGTTGAAGACCCCTGCTTCTGCCTGAGCTTAACTTTTCTCAAACCTTGAGCTAACCAATGTGCTTTTAGTATGGAAATGTTTTTCTTAAGCTGTGTTAATGAAACTATGTATTTGTTTTGAAATCTGCATGTCTTCAAATCAGTTCTGCCTAAGATTAATCTTTTCTTCCTTTTCTCAAGCTTGTGCTGATAATGGCTGAACAAACCAGTATTCGTGTCAATTGTTTTATGGCCAGGGATGACACACTTTGTGCTATTCTATATCAAAAACGCATATCGTGGTGAAATACCCTCAACCTTGAGATGTTTCTCTTATCTGATTAGCAGATTCCTAACAGACATAAAACACCTTGCTAAAAACTGGCAAATGGGCATTCTTTCTGCCCCCTTCTGATGTCTATGTCAGAAGATTTCTCTCTTTTATGCTTTAATAAAATTCTGTTACACAAAAAGTTCCAAGTGGTCAAGACTCGTTTCTGGCCCTGGATTGAAATCCTCTCCTCTGGAGGTCGAGTCCCAGCAGAGCACACAGCTCGAGGCTGCAACCTTTCAGTTTGATCCCTCTCCTGGGCTCCACATTCCAACAGCACATTGGATATCAAAATCTGAATTTACCATGGGCATTACAAATGTCATGAAATACAAACTAAATCCATTATCTCCTTCTTAGATTTGCCTACCACCCTGTCTTCCTGTCTTTTTACTTCTCTGGACCTTTGTTTCCTCATTTGTGTAATTAATGGGTTGATGAAATAACCAACACAAATATCCTTACTTTAACAATGTTAATTATCTGAACCTTGTCCCTGCTCTGTCTCCAGGTTTTATATTCTCTCTCCCTTTAAGTTTTCTTTGTCAATTCTGTAAGTAATACTTGAGCATATTCTGTGGACCAAATACTGGGCAAGCACTAGTGGAAGAACTTTGTCCTGAGAATGTGCACTGGAGAGAGGAATGTAAGTGAAGAAAGACAGCTCATACTCTTCCACAGGGTGGACACTGTTGTCCCATCTGTCCACACAGAGGCCAGGAGGTGGGAGCTTGGCAGAACCAGCTTCCAAGCTGGAGGCCCACCAGTCAGCTTGATGCCTCCTTCTCCCTCACTGATCACTCCATCAGTCACTGAGTTCTGTATCTTGACCTCCTGAATGACAGTCTTATCTCTAACTGTTGTCTGTGTGGGTCTTTGTTTCATAATGGCTCAGCTCCATCAGTTCTGGTTGATTCGTTTTCCTTTCTTGATATTTTCTCCACTATTTACAGAATAATCTTTCCAAGACCCAAGTCTGACCATGGCGCTGCCTTATCTGAAAGCCTTCAGTGACGCCTCACTGTTTGCAGGAGAAGTACTGCAAGTAGCAGACTTCTTCCTCGTCAGGCTGTGGAGCCTGCCCCATCCTCTTTCAGCCCCCTCCCATTTGTGGTGCTCTCCAGGAGAGGCTTCAGGGCTGGGGTTCACTGCCTATCTGTGCTGCTGCTCCCTTCTGTGTCTGTGTGCACAGGTTGTTCAGCTGATCTACCTCTTACCTGGGTGATCAGTTTCTATTGATTCTTGGAAACTCAGCTCAGATAGTGCCCTTTTTGAGAAAAGTCCTCTGACCCCACCTCCTTTGGAGTTATAAATTTTTTCTTCCTGTGCCTCTTCTATTCTATAAATGTATTTCTGTTACTGCCTGCAACATACACATTGTAACTATTGCTTACCATTTCCCAGCTAAAGCAGGGGATTCTCTAAGGTGTGAACTGTGCCAGGTTAATCTCTGAACAGCCAGTGATGGATGGATACCAGCACATCATCAGCCCCTGGTAAACGTGTGCTCACTGGATGATGCAGGGGTATGATTTGGAAAAGTCATAAAGGCAAACACTGGAGTATGTTAGGATATCCAGATAAGAGTCCAAGATCTAAAGTCACAAAACACAGTCAGTTTTGGCTATATCACTGGCATCAGAAGTAAGAAAACAAAAAGCAGCTTCAGGATGTGAAGGAGAGATGACAATTACTCTCATGTATCTGAGCTCTTCTGCACTTCATGTCTAATGTTATTTCTGGGACAGAAGGGTGGGTTTGCTCCAAGAGACAGACGGGGTCCTGATGGACATGATACTCTTCAGACACATGTGCAAAGCAATATAAACCACTTTACCCCAGTGTTCCACCATTTGTCATTTAGGGCCTTGGTTGAGAAATTGGGAAATGGAATTCTGTTTACACAGTGAGATAGTTCTGTGGAGGCAGAAGGTTCACTGACTCAGGTTCTTAAGTATATAATTAGAGAAATAATCCTTCTGCAAATTGAGGGTGACACGGGGGCTTTGTATGTGTCCAAAGGGATAAGCAAAGTCTTGATTTGTTGTCCTGCAGTTCTCATGTCCTGTCCTGGCCCCAGCCTAAAAAGTCACACACAGGCTCACGTAGGCTTCTGGCAAATGCCCTTAATGACTTGAAAGCTACGGGCAATCTGAAAGTGATCCTTGGGTGAATAGGAAGGAGTGTGCTTTAGCCTGCAATTATTTTTCGTTTGTTTACTTTTATGGGCATCAAGCCAGGAAGACAGGCTGACTCCACCTGGAGAGAACTAAATCTTTTAGGTAAAGAATCTACCTGCAATGCAGGAGATGTAAGAGAAATGTTCTATCCCTGGGTTGGGAAGATCTCCTGGAGAAGAACACAGCAACCCACTCCAGTATTGTTTCCTGGAGAAACCAGTGGACAGAGGAGCCTGGCAGGCTGCAGTCCATAGGGTCACAAAAGGTCAACATGACTGAAGCAACATAGTATGCACAGCTTATCTTCTCTGTATTATTGTAGCAGAGGTAGGATGAGTCTTTGCCATGACACCAGTAGTGGGCTGTTAAACCATTGCTCAGATATTAGAAAACTAAACTCAATAGCTTTCTCAGAAGATCAGCTTCTGCCTTTCCTGTGTACTGTGCAGTCACTCAAGTGCTGAATGAAGCCCCAACTCTATCCTCTGTCACTCTCCTTCCCAACCTCCAACTGCATACAATCACACCCTTGGCTCTGGCCTCTACAGTGGTTACCCTATTGAAGTGTATGAGCTGTTTTCCTTCACTTACATGTCTCTCCCCTGTGCATGTTCACAGGGCAGGAAACCTACCTTATTTCATCACATATTCCCAGGGTTTGATCTACAGAATACACTTGTAGAATTAATGAATGCATGAAGAAAGTTTTAAAGGGAGAGCAAGAGTAAAACCTGAAGACAGTTCAGGGAACAGAAGTTTAAAGAATGTTAAAGTAAGAATGTTTATGGAAATTATTTAGTTCAACTTTTTAATTAAACAGATAAGGGTCATGAGAAGGAGCCTCACTTATTTTTGTGAAATGAAATTAAAATACACCTGTTGTAACAGGAATGCTATTAGGCTATTACGTAGGTGGTTCTTGAACAGGGAATAATTTACCTTCCAAGGAATATCTAATAGCGTCTCTTTTTGGCTTTCATGACTGATGGTAGGTGGTGCTACTGGCATCTAGTGGGGAGAGGACAGGATGCTGCTAAATATACTGCAATGAACTGGACCACTCCCTCCCCAACACATCAATGAAGAATCATCCAGTTCAATATTCCAACAGTGCTGAGGTTGAGAAACCCATGCTGAATGGGTCTACTGATGTTGGCTTCAGTCAAATGTGATTGTTTCACCTTGTGCCTTCCTCTCCTTGCAACTCCTTAACAATCATCTATGATTTAGAACCTGTAACACATAGTTTAGAGTGCACTTGGAGGCTGATGCTCCAATGGTGATACAATAAATTGTGATTTTTTTACACTCCATTATTAACTTGATTCATTTGGATTAATTTTAAATCTGTATAGAACTGGACGATTTCTATATAAGATGATTGTTGGTTTCTAGTTCAGTAGTTGGTCCAATCATGTGATATAATTTCTTTTTCCTCTGCTGGCAAACAAGAGCAAATGATGGAAGTTTGGGAATTGAAGCTCCCATTTTAAACATTAGAGGAAATTACCAACAGACATGGAGATATGCCCTCAGGACCATTTCTGTGGGTGCAAGGATTGGGTTGAACGAGATCTAAGAAATGTAGAATGACAGATGCCAAACTTATATAAGCATTGATATTTTTGTGTATGTCAAGTTTTACAATAAGCTTATATTTTAGTGCTTTTGCCAACATCACATCTGCTTTGTTACTTGCAGCCCAATATGTAACAATTGACTGCTTATGCCTTTGACTCTTCTTTATACCCTGAGTTCCTTGATAACAAGAACTCCACATCTTATTTCCTGGCTTGGCATGGTGCCTGTGACTTATCAATTACAGTTTCAGACAGTGAATTTTAAATCCATTGTAACTAGGCTCAGATACATCTTTATTAATCAAAAGAGGAACCATTACAATCAACATATTTTTGCCAAAAAGAAATGTTTGTTTATTCCTGTAGCATAAAAATCAGAATTTGACAAACTCTTGGAAAGCATTTTCTGCCTTCTGCTGGCTGTGGAAGCATTTTCCCTAGAAAAACTTGTCAAGATATTTGAAGAAGTTGTAGCTGGTCAGCAAGAACTCAGGTGAATATGATGGATGAGGCGAAACTTCATAGCCCAATTCATTCATTTTGAAGCATTGGTTGTGCTACGTGCAGTCAGGTGCTGTCATGAAGAAGAAATGGACCCATTCTGTTGACCAATGCTGGCTGCAGGCATTGCAGTTTTAGGTGCATCACATCGGTTTGCTGAGCATACATCTCAGATGCAATGGTTTTGCTGGGATTCAGAAAGCTGTAGTGGATGATATGGGCAGGAAACCACCAAAGAGTGACTGTGACTTTTGTGGTGCAAGTTTGGCTTTGGAAAGTGCTTTGGAGCTTCTTTTCCATCTAACCACTGAGCTGGTTGTCATATAAAATCCACTTTTGGTCACACGTCACAATCTGATTGAGAAGTTGTTCCTGTTTTTGTGCAAAATAAGAGAAGATAACACTTCAAAATGACAATTTTTTTGATTTGTGGTCAGCTCATGAGGCTCCCACCTATCAAGCTTTTCCACCTTTCCAATTTACTTCAAGCGCTGAATGACCATAGAATGGTCAATGCTGAGTTCTTTGGCAACTTCTCATGTAGTTTTAAGAGGATCAGCTTCCATGATTGCTCTCAGTTGGCCGTTGTTCACCTTGGATGGTCAGTCACAACACTCCTCATCTTCAAGGCTCTTGACTCCTTTGCAAAACTTCTTGAACCACCACTGCACTATATGTTGGTTAGCAAGCCCTGGGCCAAATGGTTTGTTGATGTTGTGAATTGTCCCCACTGCTTTGTGACCCATTTTGAATTTGAATTAAAAAATTTCTTGAATTTGCTTTTTGTCTAACATCCTATGTCTAAAATAGACATAAAATAAACAAGTACTAAGTCATTAGAAAAAAACATAAAATAAGAAATGTGCATTAAAATGATATATAACTACATTTATTTAATAATGTTTTCCAATATCAAACATCAAAGTTCCACAGTGCAAAACCATTTCAGTGCAAAACTATTTCACCACCCTAAATAGAAAACATAAAATACAGGCTCCTGGTGCTAAATAGTTGTTCAGTCACTCAGTCATGTCTGACTCTTTGTTACTCCCGTGGACTGCAGCATACTAGGCTTCCCTGTCCTTCACTATCTCCTGGAGTTTCCTCAAACTCATGTCCATTGAGTTGATGATGCCATCCAACCATCTCATCCTCTGTTGCTCCCTTCTCTTCCTGCCCTCATTCTTTCCCAGAATTGGGGTCTTTTCCCATGAGTTGGCTCTTCACATCAAGGGGCCAAAGTATTGGAGCTTCAGCTTTAGCATCAGTCCTTCCAATGAATATTCAGGGTTGATTTCCTTTAGGAATGAATGGTTTGATCTCTTTGCTGTCCAAGGGACTTTCAAGTGTCTTATCCAGCACCACAGTGAGAAAGCATCAGTTCTTCAGTGCTCAGCCTTCTTCGTGATTATTATAAGAATAATCTTGAATCAGGCTTATATTTACAGTCCAAATTAAACTGCCAGGCTCCTCTGTCCATGGGATTTTCCAGGCAAGATTACTGGAGAAGGTTGTCATTTCCTTCTCCAGGGGATCCCAGGAATTGAATCCAAGTCTCCTGCATTGCAGGCAGACTCCTGCATTGCAGGCGGATTCTTTACTGACTAAGCCAGAGGGAAACCCGAGAATAAGAATGCTGCTGCTGCTAAGTCGCTTCAGTCGTGTCCGACTCTGTGTGACCCCACAGATGGCAGCCCACAAGGCTCCCCCGTCCCTGGGATTCTCCAGGCAAGAACACTGGAGTGGGTTGCCATTTCCTTCTCCAATGCATGAAAGTGAAAAGTGAAAGTGAAGTAGCTCAGTCGTGTCTGACTCCTAGCGACCCCATGGACTGCAGCCCATCAAGCCCCTCCATCCATGGGATTTTCCAGGCAAGAGTACTGGAGTGGGTTGCCAATGCCTTCTCTGAAGAATAAGAATACAAGGTTTCAATTGTTAAGGTCAGTTGGTATACAAGGAAAGATAGGGTTAGTTTTGCTAAACCAAGACTCAGTTCAGTTCAGTTCAGTTCAATCGCTCAGTCGTTTCCGATTCTTTGTGACCCCATGAATCGCAGCACGCCAGGCCTGCCTGTCCATCACCAACTCCTGGAGTTCACCCAGACTCAGGTCCATCGAATCAGTGATGCCATCCAGCCATCTCATCCTCTGTCGTTCCCTTCTCCTCCTGCCCCCAATCCCTCCCAGCATCACAGTCTTTTCCAATGAGTCAACTCTTCGCATGAGGTGGCCAAAGTACTGGAGTTTCAGCTTTAGCATCATTCCTTCCAAAGAAATCCCAGGACTGATCTCCTTCAGAATGGACTGGTTGGATCTCCTTGCAGTCCAAGGGACTCTCAAGAGTCTTCTCTAACACCACAGTTCAAAAGCATCAATTCTTCGGTGCTCAGTTTTCTTCACAGTCCAATTCTCACATCCATACATGACCACTGGAAAAACCATAGCCTTGACTAGACGGACCTTTGTTGGCAAATTAATGTCTCTGCTTTTCAACCAAGACTACTGCTGCTGCTAAGTCGCTTCAGTCATGTCCGACCCTGTGCGACCCCATAGACGGCAGCCCCCCAGGCTTCCCTGGGATTCTCCAGGCAAGAACACTGGAGTGGGCTACCATTTCCTTCTCCAATGCATGAAAGTGAAAAGTGAAAGTGAAGTCGCTCAGTCGTGTCCTACTCTTAGCGACCCCATGGACTGCAACCTACAGAGCCCCTCCATCCACGGGATTTTCCAGGCAAGAGTACTGGAGTGTGGTGGCATTATAAGCACACTCAAAGTCAGAGCTAGACACTGTTGAATAAGCACTCTCATTTAGGATCACAGGTAAGTCGAGCGTGGTATCTATCAGAAAGGGGTAGAGAATTTTAAATAATCTCTTCTCTTTCACCCAGATGCAAAGATTGACTCCCAGTGCTTAATCTGCTTATTTCTCCAAAGGGTTCTGGTACGTCCAATAAATCACTAAATACTATTGCATACCAGCTTTGTCAGGCACCAACGATATAGAAATGAACAAAAGAGAGAACTTTTCTTAATGAAAGTCTACACACAGTACTATATACCATATTTACAAATCTTATATTTGCTTGGGAAGGCTCCAAAATCCTTTGCCCCCTTTCACTGACTTTGCTTCCTAGCTCGAAGCCAGATCTGAAAGTGGAACTTGTTTTGATTCTTGAATATGATCTTTTCTAGTCTCTGGAACTTAAAAAATAAGCACTCATTAAATCTAATTGAAACTTTTTGTGCAAATATAAAATAATTGCTTTGAACATGTTTAGAATATTTATCGGTACATTGTTTAGCTAGTTTTGTTTTGTTTTAGTGGATGCTATAGGATTATAAAATATATTTTTAACTGCACTCTCAAATAATGTTTATAGTACAACCCAGGACATTTTATTTTCTCCCTCTGTCCTATTTTTATGATAAACTTTATTTCTACATATATATTTTTTAGGCTTTACAGTATGTTGCTATCAGTTTTATCCCCAGATATCTATTCTTTTAAAAATATTGCTTAATTACAAAAAATATCTTGTATCAGTATATTTATCTCTATATTTACCATTTCTGGTTTTCTTCCTTCCTTTTGTATATCTAATTTTCTATGTAGTATAGCTTTATTTTTTCTCATTTTTTCTTTTTTTTTTTTTCCTTTAACATTTTTTCCTGGCAAAGATCTGCTACTGAGTACTTCTTTCAGTTTTATCTGATAATGTCTTTATTTGGCCTTCATTTTTGGAAGTTATTTTCACTGCATATTAAATTGTAGGTTGATCTTTTAAAATATTTTGGTGATATGCTCTACTGTCCTCTGCCCAGGAGTCTGCTATCTTTTCTTTTTTTTTTAATAGTTTTAAATTTTATTTATTGTCTATCTCCAATTAAATAAAGGTTTTTTTAAATTTCATTTTATTTTTAAACTTTACAAATTGTATTAGTTTTGCCAAATATCAAAATGAATCCGCCACAAGTATACATGTGTTCCCCATCCTGAACCCTCCTCCCTCCTCCCTCCCCATACCCTCCCTCTGGGTCGTCCCAGTGCACTAGCCCCAAGCATCCAGTATCTTGCATCAAATCTGGACTGGCAACTCATTTCATACATGATATTATACATGTTTCAATGCCATTCTCCCAAATCTTCCCACCCTCTCCCTCTGCAACAGAGTCCATAAGACTGTTCTATACATCAGTGTCTCTTTTGCTGTCTCATACACAGGGTTATTGTTAGCATCTTTCTAAATTCCATATATATGCGTTAGTATACTGTATTGGTGTTTTTCTTTCTGGCTTACTTCATTCTGTATAATAGATTCCAGTTTCATCCACCTCATTAGAACTGATTCAAATGTATTCTTTTTAGTGGCTGAGTAATACTCCATTGTGTATATGTACCATAGCTTTCTTATCCATTCATCTGCTGATGGGCATCTAGGTTGCTTCCATGCCCTGGCTATTATAAACAGTGCTGCAATGAACATTGGGGTACATGTGTCTCTTTCCCTTCTGGTTTCCTCAGTGTGTATGCCCAGCAGTCAGATTGCTGGATCATAAGGCAGTTCTATTCCCAGTTTTTTTAAGGAATCTCCACACTGTACTCCATAGTGGCTGTACTAGTTTGCATTCCCACCAACAGTGTAAGAGGGTTCCCTTTTCTCCACACCCTCTCCAGCATTTATTGCTTGTAGACTTTTGGATAGCAGCCATTCTGACTGGTGTGAAATGGTACCTCATAGTGGTTTTGATTTGCATTTCTCTGATAATGAGTGATGTTGAGCATCTTTTCATGTGTTTGTTAGCCATCTGTATGTCTTCTTTGGAGAAATGTCTATTTAGTTCTTTGGCCCATTTTTTGATTGGGTCATTTATTTTTCTGGAATTGAGCTGTAGGAGTTGCTTGTATATTTTTGAGATTAGTTGTTTGTCAGTTGCTTCATTTGCTATTATTTTCTCCAATTCTGAAGGCTGCCTTTTCACCTTGCTAATAGTTCCCTTTGATGTGCAGAAGCTTTTAAGTTTAATTAGGTCCCATTTGTTTATTTTTGCTTTTATTTCCAATATTCTGGGAGGTGGGTCATAGAGGATCCTGATGTGATGTATGTCAGAGAGTGTTTGCCTATGTTCTCCTCTACGAGTTTTCTAGTTTCTGGTCTTACAAAAAGCTCGAATACCAAAGCTATCTTGAGAAAGAAGAAGGGAACTGGAGGAATCAACCTACCTGACTTCAGGCTCTACTACAAAGCCACAGTTATCAAGACAGTATGGTACTGGCACAAAGACAGAAATATAGATCAATGAACAAAATGGAAAGCCCAGAGATAAATCCACGCACCTATGGACACCTTATCTTTTACAAAGGAGGCAAGAATATACAATGGATTAAAGACAATCTCTTTAACAAGTGGTGCTGGGAAATCTGGTCAACCACTTGTAAAAGAATGAAACTAGAACACTTTCTAACACCATACACAAAAATAAACTCAAAATGGTTTAAAGACCTAAACGTTAGACCAGAAACTATCTTATCTTTTTATCTTGAACTCAATGTGTCATTTTTCTCTGCCTACTTTTAAGAGTTCAATTTATTGCTGATTTTCAGCAGTGTGATTATAATATCTGTAGGTGTAGTTTGCTTTAAGTTTCTTCCAACTTGGGTTTTATCGACCTATTTGGGGTTTACTGACCTGCTTAGATTTATGTGCTGTATTAAAGTTGTTATTAAATTTGGGAAATTTCTGACCATTATTTCTTTACCTTTATTTTCTCTCCCCCCATCTCTTTTTATCATTCTGGGACTCCAGTTACATATTTTAGATCATTTGATGCGTGTGTGTGTGTGTGTGTGTGTATGCTAAGTCGCTTCAGTCGTGTTCAACTCTTTGCAACCCCACAGACCACAGCCTGCCAGCTTCCTCTGTCTATGGGACTCTCCAAGTAAGAATACTAAACTGGGTTGCCATGCCCTCCTCCAGGGGATCTTCCCAGCCTAGGGTTGAACCCGTGTCTCTTATGTCTCCCGCACTGGCAGGCAGACCCTTTACTACTCACACCTCAGGGGTGAGGTTGTTTGATGTTTCCTCAAAGTCACTAATGCCCTGCTCAATTTTTCATTGTGTTATTTTTCTTCTTTGCCTCATTTGGATAGTATCTATTGCTATGTCTTCAAGAAAGGAACCCTGATTTCTTTTTCTGCAGTATTCTTTTTTTTTCTTTCTGTTATTAACGTCCAACATGTATTTTTCACTTCACACATTCTATTTGTCACCTCACACATTGTATTTTTCACCTCTAGAAATACCATTTGGGTTTTTTTAAGTCTTCTATTACTTTTCTCATGCTTATGTTTCCCTCTACATTTTTTTGAGCATATGTAGATTTGCTGATAGGTGTTTTAATTTGTCTTTGTATCATCTCTTTTATTTTTGGCAAAAAAATAATGTCTTTATTTCTCTTCTGGTTACAGGTCTTATTTTCCTGCTTCTTAGTTTTTCTGATTTTTTTTTTTTTTTTTTTGCGTACTGGACTTTTTAGATTTTATTCCTTAGGATATTAGATTTTAGTTCTTTGATTTTAAAATTTTGTTCTGATATGTAGTTTAGTTACTTTGAATCAATTTAATTGATTGATCTTTTGCAGTTTGCTTTTAAGTTTGATTAACATTGATCTGGATCTGGCTTTAGCTTAGAACTAATTTAACTCCACTGCTAAGGTTACACCATGGGGGTAATACAGAAAGATTATACAAGCAGTTATATAAGTTGTTCAATGTTTCCAGTTATTATCACCATGTCAAGTTACCCCCAAACTTAGAAACTTCAAATAACCATTTTTTATAATTTTCACAGATTCTGTACATCCAAGACACAAAAAAGGGCAGAGTAAAAACAATAGCCTCTGTTTCACTATGTCTGGGATCTCATGAGAAGACTTGGGATTTTGGGGCTAGTTATCATGGGGCATCTTTACTCTCAAGTCTCGTGGTGGACACAGCTGTCAGCTGGAATCTTTTCAAGTGTCCTGTGCTTCTTCATAGTATATGGCAGTTTCAGGATAGCTAGACTTCTCACATGGAATTTCAGGTCTCCAGAATGGGTGTCCCAGTGAACAAGACAAGTTGCATCATTTTTGATGATCTAGTTTGAGAAATCATGCCTTCACTTTCACTGCATTCTATTTGTTATAAGCAAGTCACAAAACCACCCAAGATTCAAGGGATGGAGGCACAAGTCCAATCTCAATAAGAGAAGTATCAAAGAATTTGAGGCCATTTATTTAAAACTACCATGACAATCATTAAAGGAGTTGATAATTCAGAATAATGAAAAAAGAACTTGAAGTTAGATAAGAGTTTCCATTCCATTTCTACCACTTTCTGGATAATTAATTTCCCTTGAGCAGGTTGTCCTTATCTATGAAAGGAAATGATAATTTTTGTAATTGAGTCATTATGGGGATTAAGTGAGATTAAACTTACAAAGTGTTTATTAACTTGGTACATAGTTAATGTTCAATAAATAAGAGATCTCTGCAACCTAAATTAAATCAAAATGTCAAAACTTAACTACTATAATAACCCATGCTACAGAAATATCTTACAGGGTATAATTCTGAAGTTAGATTTTAAGAAAAGTAAGGACTTTTGGAACTATCTTTCCAAAAAAACCCCAAAATTACTGAGGCAGAAAAAAAGCTTTATATATTGAAGACAAGAGAAAGGAAGACTAAAGAAGACATTAAACTTCTATCAAAGCAACACTTCCCACCCAGAGTCCTGGGCAAAGGAACAGTGAGAAAAGAGCTCCCTCTCTAACTGAGTGTAGGTCTCAGGGACATTAGGGGAAAGGGCCCCCAGTGTCTCTTGTGCCAGACTTTCAGACACCACTGTATGAAATGTCACCCTGTTTAAAAAACAGACCAGGGTTGTTTGGCAACCATATTGGCAGAACATTCCAGCTTTTGTCAGAAATGCTTTTTAAAGTATTAAATGTGATATATATGGGGGGAAAACAGCTCAAATGAGCTACAGAGCCCCGTGGAAGAATAAGCTGTGAACACTGTATTGTGCTCTCTAATTTTGGTCAATGTGCAAAATTAAGTTTTCCCAAACTCAGTGCCTATACTGTTAGGACAGTAAATATTAGATGCACACTGAGAATATTAATGTACATCAGAAATGAAAGGCACAATGAAATAGGAAGCCTGCACCAAAGAAAGATGATCATGTGTCTAATGGAACACGAAATAACTCTACTTAATGAGAGTGTTAGGATTCAGTCATGCAGTAACATTCTGCTCCAAAAGCATCATGCTGTAAATGGGCAGCCAAGTGACACTGGCCTGGTTAGAAGGGTGCTGTTATATTCTGGCCATGGCTGCTCTCTTATTGCATCTTGTAATCCTTTTATGTACATTGCTTGAAATTCTGATACTAAAATGTACTGTGTGTGCATGCATGCTCAGTCATGTCTGACTCTTTGAAATCCCATGGACTGGAGCACTCCAGGCTCCCCTGTCCATGGAATTTTCCAGGCAAAAATATTGGAGTGTGTTGTTATTTCCTACTCCAGGAGATCTTCCTGATACAGGGATTGAAATCTGTGTCTACTGCATCTCCTGCACTGGAGGAGAATTCTTTACTATTGTGCCACCTGGGAAGCTATAAACACTCAAATGTGCCACAAACACCCATAAGTTGAAAACCAATGGCAATCTGATAGTCTTAGGTTTCTGATGAGATTTCCATCACTTGAGAGTTGTGTGACCTTGGGGGCCTTGGACATGTTAATCTTTCATCATATGTAGAATGGGCATAATAATGCTTATTTCCAGAACTCTTGTGATATCTAGATGACATGCCAGTTATGGGCAAAGTGTTACCTTTCAAAGTATCTAAAACATACTATCTGACAAATAATAGCTATTCTTCTATTAGTGATATAAATCTAATATAATATTGATTTCAGATTCTTCCCTGGGGCATCCTGATTTAGTAAATATAGGGTGAAACCCAGAAAGACAGTCACCATTTACTTATTTTAAGTTCCTTAGAGATTCTAATGCTTAACTAGGTTTGAAAGTCACCAAAATAAACTTCTAAAGTAATAAAAGCCAAATGTGTAGGGTACTTTCAACTTTTGAAAGTATCAAGTATAGCTTGTTATATAAACCATGCTACAATTCTGTGAGGTGGATATGCACATATTAACATACCTACTTTATATATTTCTTTAAAAAAGAGATATTCCTCTGATTAACACAGATAATAGCAAAAATTGGATGAGAAATTCTGACCTATAGTTCAATGATCTTGCTACGAAAAATGTTTCTAACTGCTTCATTTTTAATGTTTAATTTCTCTTGAAACAGATGGATTTAGCAGTCTTTAAGGAAAGAAGCAGAATATGACTATAAATTATCCATAAATGATAGTCAATATTATAGTCAAAATGTGTCTAAATATATTGTGTATGTAAGTTACCTGCTTAGGATGAAACAAGAAAATAATTTCCACTTTTTATCTTCTTGCAACCACTTCAGGATGTATCGAAGGAATTGAAAATGTTGTTTTAGGGACTTTCATCTTCTCCATATTCCATGAAAATTGTTTAAAAAAATCCCTTAGTCTAGATCAGAGTCTTTTTACTTTCTCTATTCTTCATTAATTGTAACAATCACAGTTTCTACTAGAAAAGATTCATTAGCTTTATTTAAATGAAGAATATTGGTGAGGATCTGAAAGGGCTAATCAGTTCAGTTCAGTCGTTCAGTCGTGTCGAACTCATTGCGACCCCATGAATTGCAGCATGCCAGGCTTCCCTGTCCATCACCAACTCCCGGAGTTCACTCAACTCACGTCCATCGAGTCAGGGATGCCATACAGCACCTCGTTCTCTGTTGTCCCCTTCTCCTCCTGCCCCCAATCCCTTCCAGAATCAGTCTTTTCCAATGAGTCAACTCTTCGCATGAGGTGGCCAAAGTACTGGAGTTTCAACTTTAGCATCATTCCTGCCAAAGAAATCCCA
>NW_011494801.1:86516-92574 GCF_000754665.1 Bison bison bison
CTTTCCTTCCAAGGAGTAGGTGTCTTTTAATTTCATGGCTGCAGTCACCATCTGCAGTGACTTTGGAGCCCAAAAAAATAGAGTCTGACACTGTTTCCACTGTTTCCCATCTATTTCCCATGAAGTGATGGGACAAGATGCCATGATCTTCGTTTTCTGAATGTTGAGCTTTAAGCCAACTTTTTCATTCTCCTCGTTCATCTTCATCAAGACGCTTTTTAGTTCCTCTTTACTTTCTGCCATAAGGGTGGTGTGATCTTCATATCTGAGGTTATTTATATTTCTCCCGGCAATCTTGATTCCAATTTGTGCTTCTTCCAGCCAAGCATTTCTCATGATGTACTCTGCATATCAGTTCAATAAGCAGGGTGACAACATACAGCCTTGACGCACTCCTTTTCCTATTTGGAACCAGTCTGATTTTCCATGTCCAGTTCTAACTGTTGCTTCCTGACCTGCTAATAGCACTTAGTAAACAAAAGTAATTGGGTTGGCCAAAACATTTTCTCAAATATTCCATAAGATGTTCTAGAAAAATCAAAATTTTCGACCAACTCCAAAATAAGATATATCATGTTACAATTGGTTATCATGATCCAGAAAGAAAAACATTATTATATAAGCTTCAATCTATTTTTCAACACCTATTACATCAGCTTCTATCTATTTCTTCAATGCCTATAAAGCAAAACTTGAGTCAGCATGTGAGAACATGAATGTAGAATTTGGGGTGGATTCAATTCTTAGAACCTCTCCCATAATTCGACATGCCATTCATCATTTGAGAAGTTTGTGGTTTTGACTATGAAAGTAAGACAAGATGAGATGTTTGGACACAAGACAGCTGAAGGATTTTCCAGAAACTTCAACACTCTTATTAGCATTTTTATTCATTGTGTGTCTTCAAACTTTTGATTTCTAAACTCTCTTTGGGATGCTTTCCCCACATATCTGGTGTCAATGGGTCCCCACATGGCTGAATGTCAAAACAGCCATAAGCCAGCATTCGCCTCCTTCTCCCTTTCCACCCAAGGATTTGCTTTCTGTGCTTTCTGTTTTAGACTTATTAATACTCATTTTACTTATGGGTGTTCCTTCACTGTGGACTGAGGTATGGAGTCATTAAGTAAGCTAGGTCGTTTTTGTTTGAGATCTTCCATTCTGGGAAATGGTCAGGAGGTAACAGCAACAACACAAGTACAAGATATTAAGAGAGTTTACTCAGGCCTCATGGTGAAGATACTCGATCTACAGCTCCTAAGTTCAATGGGAAGTCCTGATGGCCTCCTGTTCCCTCAAGAGTATTGGAGTTCATCAAGATCCATTGTCCTTCCCTGAGTACACTTTATCTTGTATCAGCTTTATGTCATTCATCAATTATTGATATCAACTGAATAGTCAATAAATATACATGGAGAATTCCATGTATAGTCCCTGGGGTCGCAAAGAATTGGACCCGTCTGAGCCACTTTGGCTTTCACTTTTCACTTCCAAGTGTGAATGTACAACATATTCCATTAAATCTGTTTCTCTGGAGAACACTAATACAAATAATATTCTTTGTTTACCTGAAATTTGAAGTTAATTTGATGTTTTGTATTTTTACTTACTAAAGCTAGCAACCCTGATTACCACGTAAAGGAAACTGAGTAGACTAGAGAACCCACTGCAGTATTCTTGCCTAGAGAATCCCAGGGACAGAGGAGCCTGGTGGGCTGCCGTCTATGGGGTCGCACAGAGTCGGACATGACTGAAGCAACTTAGCATGCATGCGTGCATGCTTTGGAGAAGGAAATGGCAACCCACTCCATTCTTCTTGCCTGGAAATCCCAGGGACAGAGGAGCCTGGTGGGCTGCCGTCTACAGGGTTGCATAGAGTTGCACACGACTGAAGCAACTGAGCAGCAGCAGCAGCAGCAGAGAAGCATAGTAAAGTTGCCTTAAACTGATGACCTGCACTCTTGTCCTTGCCTTATGGGGCTTACAGTCTGGTAGGGGGAGGAGATGTGTAAGAAAAAGTGCCATGAAATGATAGCTCTGCTTGCTATTTTTTTCTGTGAAAGGGTTTTCAATAGAGGGTAGGTGGAAAAACATGAGGTTAAAAGAAGTTATCACCAAGGATGAAAAAGCAAGTGGCTAGGGCACTAAAATGAAACTTTGCCTACCCTATGGTACATAGAAAGCACTGAATGTACAGCAGATAGTAAGGAGTTTAGATATGCTTCTTGAAATAGCCCACACTTTTAATTTATTTTTTATTATTTTATTTTATTTTTTAAATAATTTTTAAATTTTATTTTATTTTTAAACTTTATAATATTGTATTAGTTTTGCCAAACATCGAAATGAATCCGCCACTGGTATACCCGTGCTCCCCATCCTGAACCCTCCTCCCTCCTCCCTCCCCATGCCCTCCCTCTGGGTCGTCCCAGTGCACCAGCCCCAAGCATCCAGTATCGGGCATCAAACCAGGACTGGCGACTCATTTCATACATGATATTATACATGTTTCAATGCCATTCTCCCAAATCTCCCCACCCTCTCCCTCTCCCACAGAGTCCATAAGACTGATCTATACATCAGTGTCTCTTTTGCTGTCTCGTACACAGGATTATTGTTACGATCTTTCTAAATTCCATATATATGTGTTAGTATACTGTATTGGTGTTTTTCTTTCTGGCTTACTTCACTCTGTATAATAGGTTCCAGTTTCATCCACCTCATTAGAACTGATTCAAATGTATTCTTTTTAGTGGCTGAGTAATACTCCATTGTATATATGTACCACAGCTTTCTTATCCATTCATCTGCTGATGCACATCTAGGTTGCTTCCATGTCCTGGCTATTATAAACAGTGCTGCAATGAACATTGGGGTACACGTGTCTCTTTCCCTTCTGGTTTCCTCAGTGTGTATGCCCAGCAGTGGGATTGCTGGATCATAAGGCAGTTCTATTTCCAGATTTTTAAGGAATCTCCACACTGTTCTCCATAGGGGCTGTACTAGTTTGCATTCCCACCAACAGTGTAAGAGGGTTCCCTTTTCTCCACACCCTCTCCAGCATTTATTGCTTGTAGACTTTTGGATAGCAGCCATTCTGACTGGTGTGAAATGGTACCTCATAGTGGTTTTGATTTGCATTTCTCTGATAATGAGTGATGTTGAGCATCTTTTCATGTGTTTGTTAGCCATCTGTATGTCTTCTTTGGAGAAATGTCTATTTAGTTCTTTGGCCCATTTTTTGATTGGGTCATTTATTTTTCTGGAGTTGAGCTATAGGAGTTGCTTGTATATTTTTGAGATTAGTTGTTTGTCAGTTGCTTCATTTGCTATTATTTTCTCCCATTCTGAAGGCTGCCTTTTCACCTTGCTAATAGTTTCCTTTGATGTGCAGAAGCTTTTAAGTTTAATTAGGTCCCATTTGTTTATTTTTGCTTTTATTTCAAATATTCTGGGAGGTGGGTCATAGAGAATCCTGCTGTGATGTATGTCGGAGAGTGTTTTGCCTATGTTCTCCTTTAGGAGTTTTATAGTTTCTGATCTTACATTGAGATCTTTAATCCATTTTGAGTTTATTTTTGTGTATGGTGTTAGAAAGTGTTCTAGTTTCAGTTTTTTACAAGTGGTTGACCAGTTTTCCCAGCACCACTTGTTAAAGAGATTGTCTTTAATCCATTGTATATTCTTGCCTCCTTTGTCAAAGATAAGGTGTCCATATGTGCATGGATTTATCTCTGGGCTTTCTATTTTGTTCCATTGATCTATATTTCTGTCTTTGTGCCAGTACCATACTGTCTTGATAACTGTGGCTTTGTAATAGAGCCTGAAGTCAGGTAGGTTGATTCCTCCAGTTCCCTTCTTCTTTCTCAAGATCGCTTTGGCTATTCGAGGTTTTTTGTATTTCCATACAAATTGTGAAATTATTTGTTCTAGCTCTGTGAAGAATACCGTTGGTAGCTTGATAGGGATGGCATTGAATCTATAAATTGCTTTGGGTAGTATACTCATTTTCACTATATTGATTCTTCTAATCCATGAACATGGTATATTTCTCCATCTATTAGTGTCCTCTTTGATTTCTTTCACCAGTGTTTTATAGTTTTCTATATATAGGTCTTTAGTTTCTTTAGGTAGATATATTCCTAAGTATTTTATTCTTTCCGTTGCAATGGTGAATGGAATTGTTTCCTTAATTTCTCTTTCTATATTCTCATTATTTTGTATAGGAATGCAAGGGATTTCTCTGTGTTGATTTTATATCCTGCCACTTTACTATAATCATTGCTTAGTTCTAGTAATTTTCTGGTGGAGTCTTTAGGGTTTTCGATGTAGAGGATCATGTCATCTGCAAACAGTGAGAGTTTTACTTCTTCCTTTCCAATTTGGATTCCTTTTATTTCTTTTTCTGCTCTGATTGCTGTGGCCAAAACTTTCAAAACTATGTTGAATAGTAATGGTGAGAGTGGACACCCTTGTCTTGTTCCTGACTTTAGGGGAAATGCTTTCAATTTTTCACCATTGAGGATAATGTTTGCTGTGGGTTTGTCATATATAGCTTTTATTATGTTGAGGTATGTTCCTTTTATTCCTGCTTTCTGGAGAGTTTTTATCATAAATGGATGTTGAATTTTGTCAAAGGCTTTCTCTGCATCTATTGAGATAATCATATGGTTTTTATTTTTCAATTTGTTAGTGTGGTGTATTACATTGATTGTTTTGCGGATATTGAAGAATCCTTGCATCCCTGGGATAAAGCCCACTTGGTCATGGTGTATGATCTTTTTAATGTGTTGTTGGATTCTGATTGCTAGAATTTTGTTAAGGATTTTTACATCTATGTTCATCAGTGATATTGACCTGTAGTTTTCTTTTTCTGTTGCGTCTTTGTCAGGTTTTGGTATTAGGGTGATGGTGGCCTCATAGAATGACTTTGGAAGTTTACCTTCCTCTGCAATTTTCTGGAAGAGTTTGAGCAGGATAGGTGTTAGCTCTTCTCTAAATTTTTGGTAGAATTCAGCTATGAAGCCATCTGGACCTGGGCTTTTGTTTGCTGGAAGATTTCTGATTACAGTTTCAATTTCTGTGCTTGTGATGGGTCTGTTAAGATTTTCTATTTCTTCCTGGTCGAGTTTTGGAAAGTTGTACTTTTCTAAGAATTTGTCCATTTCTTCCATGTTGTCCACTTTATTGGCATATAATTGTTGATAGTAGTCTCTTATGATCCTTTGTATTTCTGTGTTGTCTGTTGTGATCTATCCATTTTCATTTCTATTTTTATTGATTTGATTTTTCTCCCTTTGTTTCTTGATGAGTCTGGCTAATGGTTTGTCAATTTTATTTATCCTTTCAAAGAACCAGCTTTTGGCTTTGTTGATTTTTGCTATGGTCTCTTTTGTTTCTTTTGCATTTATTTCTGCCCTAATTTTTAAGATTTCTTTCCTTCTACTAACCCTGGGGTTCTTCATTTCTTCCTTTTCTAGTTGCTTTAGGTGTAGGGTTAGGTTATTTATTTCACTTTTTTCTTGTTTCTTGAGGTATGCCTGTATTGCTATGAACTTTCCCCTTAGGACTGCTTTTAAAGTGTCCCACAGGTTTTGGGTTGTTGTGTTTTCATTTTCATTAGTTTCTATGCTAATTTTGATTTCTTCTGTGATTTGTTGGTTATTCAGCAGCGTGTTGTTCAGCCTCCATATGTTGGAATTTTTAATAGTTTTTCTCCTGTAATTGAGATCTAATCTTACTGCATTGTGGTCAGAAAAGATGCTTGGAATGATTTCTATTTCTTTGAATTTACCAAGGCTAGATTTATGGCCTAGGATGTGATCTATCCTGGAGAAGGTTCCATGTGCGCTTGAGAAAAAGGTAAAATTCATTGTTTGGGGATGAAATGTCCTATAGATATCAATTAGGTCTAACTGGTCTATTGTATCATTTAAAGTTTGTGTTTCCTTGTTAATTTTCTCTTTAGTTGATCTATCCATAGGTGTGAGTGGGGTATTAAAGTCTCCCACTATTATTGTGTTATTGTTAATTTCTCCTTTCATACTTGTTAGCATTT
>NW_011494801.1:92674-104048 GCF_000754665.1 Bison bison bison
GGTTGGGGCATTCAACCCATTTACATTTAAGGTAATTACTGATAAGTATGATCCCATTGCCATTTATTTTATTGTTTTGGGTTCGATTTTATACACTGTTTTTGTGTTTCCTGTCTAGAGAATATCCTTTAATATTTGTTGGAGAGATGGTTTGGTGGTGCTGAATTCTCTCAGCTTTTGCTTGTCTGAAAAGCTTTTGATTTCTCCTTCATGTTTGAATGAAATCCTTGCTGGGTACAATAATCTGGGCTATAGGTTATTTTCTTTCATCACTTTAAGTATGTCTTGCCATTCCTTCCTGGCTTGAAGAGTTTCTATTGAAAGATCAGCTGTTATCCTTATGGGAATTCCCTTATGTGTTATTTGTTGTTTTTCCCTTGCTGCTTTTAATATTTGTTCTTTGTGTTTGATTTTTGTTAATTTGATTAATATGTGTCTTGGGGTGTTTCACCTGGGGTTTATCCTGTTTGGGACTCTCTGGGTTTGTTGGACTTGGGTGATTATTTCCTTCCCCATTTTAGGGAAGTTTTCAACTATTATCTCTTCAAGTATTTTCTCATGGTCTTTCTTTTTGTCTTCTTCTTCTGGGACCCCTATGATTCGAATGTTGTAGCGTTTAATATTGTCCTGGAGGTCTCTGAGATTGTCCTCATTTCTTTTAATTCATTTTTCTTTTATCCTCTCTGATTCATTTATTTCTACCATTCTATCTTCTAATTCACTAATCCTATCTTCTGCCTCTGTTATTCTACTTTTTGTTGCCTCCAGAGTGTTTTTAATTTCATTTATTGCATTATTCATTATATATTGACTTTCTTTTATTCTTCTAGGTCCTTGTTAAACCTTTCTTGCATCTTCTCAATCCTTGTCTCTAGGCTATTTATCTGTGATTCCATTTTGATTTCAAGATTTTGGATCAATTTCACTATCATTATTCGGAATTCTTTATCAGGTAAATTCCCTATCTCTTCCTCTTTTGTTTGGTTTGGTGGGCATTTATCCTGTTCCTTTATCTGCTGGGTATTCCTTTGTCTCCTCATCTTGTTTAAATTGCTGAGTTTGGGGTGTCCTTTCTGTATTCTGGCAGTTTGTGGAGTTCTCTTTATTGTGGCGTTTCCTCACTGTGTGTGGGTTTGTACAGGTGGCTTGTCAAGGTTTCTTGGTTAGGGAAGCTTGTGTCGGTGTTCTGGTGGGTGGAGCTGTATTTCTTCTCTCTGGAGAGCAGTGAAATGTCCAGTAATAAGTTATGGGCTGTCTATGATTTGGGGGTGACTTTGGGCTGCCTGTATCTTGGCGCTCAGGGCTGTGTTCCTTGTTGCTGGAGAATTTGTTTGGTATGTCTTGCCCTGAAACTTGTTGGCCCTTGTGTGGTGCTTGGTTTCAGTGCAGGTATGGAGGCATTTGATGAGCTCCTGTCAATTAATGTTCCTTGGAGTCAGGAGTTCTCTGGAGTCAGGGTTTGGACTTAAGCCTCCTGCTTCCAGTTATCGGTCTTATTTTTACAGTAGTTTCATAGGTTCTCCTTCTATACAGCACCATTGATAAAACATCTACATTAAAGATGAAAAGTTTCTCTACCGTGAGGGTCATCCAGAGAGGTTCACAGCGTTATATGGAGAAGAGAAGAGGGAGGAGGGAGTTAGAGGTGACCCAAATGAGATGAGGTGGAATCAATAGAGGAGAGAGTGGGCTAGCTGGTAATCTCTTCCTTATATGCACTCCACAACTGGACCGCTCAGAGTTGTTCACAGAGTTATACAGAGAAGAGAAGAAGGTGGAAGGTGACAGAGGTGGCCAGGAGGATAAAAGGGGGGAATGAAAAGAAGGGAGACAGATCCAGCCAGTAATCAGTTCCCTAAGTGTTCTCCACCGTCTGGAACACACAGATATTCACAGAGTTGGGTAGAGTAGAGAGGGGTTAGGCAGGAGACTCTAGAGTAGAGTTTGGAATTTCAAAAATACAATGTTAAAAAAAGAAGAAGAAAAAGAGAGAGAGAATAAGAACAAACAAAGTAGCATAAATTATAAAGAAAATACAGGTACAAAATTGATAACAAATACCAAAAAGCATAAATTAAAAATCTAGAGTAGAGTTTGGAATTTCAGATATACAATGTTATTTAAAAGAAGAAGAGAAAGAAATAGAGAAAAAGAGAAAATAAAAAAGGGTCACAGAAATTATAAAAAAAAATCTATAGGTACAAAATTGATAAAAAATACTAAAAAGCTAAAATTAAAAATCTAGAGTAGAGTTTGGAATTTCAAAAATACAATGTTAAAGAAAAGAAGGGGGAAAAAAAACAAGGTCAAAAAATTATAAAATATATATATATGAAGTTTGCTTTAAAAAAAATGGGGTCTTCTTTTTTTTTTCAATGTAATCGGTTATAAAAGTGAAAATTAAAGGAATAATAGAGGACTTAAAAAAATTTTTTTTAATTAAAAAAAATTTTAAAAAAAGAAAGAAAGAAAGAGTGATCGTAAAAATAGTAAAAATATATCTAGGACTTTCTCTGGTTTTGTTGTGAGTATTGTGGGTTCAGTTCATTTTTGGCTAGTTCCTTGGTCCGACTTATATTTCTCAAGATCTATAGGCCCCTTCCTATGTAGCTGGTACTAACCACAGGGTTTTAATCTATTGCCTGTAGCTTCCAAGGCGGTTCCCTCTGTTATAGCTTCTTCTGTTTGCTGGTCTCTTCAGTGTCTGGTTTCCACCCTGACACAAAGGGGACGGTGGAGGACACCTTTTTTTTTTTTTTTAGGCTCACTTGTTCAGTCGCGCTGAGGGGAGGTAGGGAGGGATGCTGCAAATAAATAACACTGGCGTGTGCTCGCAGTACCTCAGCCCCCTTTTACGGCGCGCGTAGCCTCCCTGCCCACGCTGCTCAGGCTCTAGGTTGATCCGCCGGGAACCATCCGTGGCCGGCCCTGGGCTGCCTGCACTTCCAGGTCCAAGCTGCTCAGGTTCAGGCACTCGGGCAGTCCTCAGAGGCACAGACTTTCGGTTGGGCCTGCGTTTTGTGCCCTTCCCAGATCCAAGCAGCTCAGGTGATGAGGTGTTTGGCACGCGTGATTGCTGCAACTTATCGCCTTTCCGCCGCTCAGTTATCTAGGTGTGCATCGGTGCACCTTCTCAGGCAGATGTTGACTGTCCAGACCCCCAAGAAGTTTTATTTAGCAAAGAAGCCTGCTTACAGTTTTATAGATAATGTCTCTCTGGGGCTGTGATTGTCCCCTTCCAGCTCTGGCTGCCTATCACCGGAGGGGCATGGTCTGCCGCCAGCTATCTCTGTACAGTCCTTTGTTCCGTGTGCAGGCCTGGCAGTGTCTTAGGTTAGGGCTGGCTTTTCGCATGGTAGATATCCCACAGTCTGGTTTGCTAGCCCAGATTATTTCGCTCAGATAGCGCTCGGGGTATTCAGGCCAGATCCTTGCGATGCAGCCCACGCCGCGCCTCCCTGCCCAGCCCCCGCTTGCTAATGGCAGATGCAGGCGTCTGCACTGCTTCTCCGCTGGGGGAGTTACCGTAGGGCTCGCAATGTGCGGGTTTTAATTGTTTATTTATTTTTCCTCCCTGTTATGTTGCCCTCTGTGCTTCCAAGGCTCGGCACAGATTTGGCAGTGAGAAGGTTTCCTGGTGTTTGGAAACTTCTCTCTTTTTAAGACTCCCTTCCCAGGATGGAACTTTTGTCTCTTTTTTGGTCCTTTATATTTTTTCCTACCTCCCTTTGAAGACTTGGGTTGCTTTTCTGGGTGCCTGATGTCCTCTGTCGGCATTCAGAAGTTGTTTTGTGGAACTTACTCTGGGTTTAAATGTTCTTTTGATGAATTTGTGGGGGAGAAAGTGTTCTCCCCATCCTACTCCTCTGCCATCTTAGCTCCTCCACTTTTTAAAAAGATAATAACCAAGGGGTTGAAGTTTCTCTTGTTGGCAGAAGCTTTGCACTGGAGTGATTCCAGTTTGTTCTTTCAACCTGAGCATGAGTAGAAATTAGCAAACGTATTTTCTGGACCTAAAAGTTCTAAGGGAAGAAATCAAAGTGTGTCTTCAAATCTTAGAGGTACTTCCAAATCTTTATCCATACCTCTGCCTATGTTCAGTTAGGATCTTCAAGAATTTTTGACCTCTCTAGAAATAGGCATGATCGCCAAGACGCAATTCAGGATAGCTTTAAAACATTAAGACCATGTATGTGATAATTGTCTCCTCACTATAATCCTGAGTATTTAATGTCTTTAATGTCACCAAGTTGTTGTCTCTTTGTTTTAAATAATTTAACACTGAGGAATAATTTTCTATTAATCATTTATTTTTCCTGTTATAAAATATAAACATCAAGGGAGAGTTTCCTATATGTCTCATTTTATTTCTCCACTCTTCTCCAGTAGCATATTGGGCACCTACCGACCTGGGAGTTCATCTTTCAGTGTCATATATTTTTGCCTTTGCATACTGTTCATAGGGATCTCAAGGCAAGAAAACTGAAGTACTTTAACTGCAGCCATGAAATTAAAAGACGCTTGCTCCTTGAAACAAAACCTTTGACCGACCTAGTTCAGTCCAGTCGCTGAATCGTGTCCGACTCTTTGCGACCACATGAATCACAGCACGCCAGGCATCCCTGTCCATCATAACGCCCAGAGTTTGGCCAGACTCACGTCCATCGAGTCAGTGATGCCATCCAGCCATCTCATCCTCTGTCATCTCCTTCTCCTCCTGCCCCCAATTCTTCCCAGCATCAGAGTCTTTGCCAATCAGTCAACTCTTTGCATGAGGTGGCCAAAATACTGGAGTTTCAGCTTTAGCATCATTCCTGCCAAATAAACCCCAGGTCTGATATCCTTCAGAATGGACTGGTTGGATCTCCTTGCAGTCGAAGGGACTCTCAAGAGTCTTCTCCAACACCACAGTTCAAGGGCATCAATTCCTCGTCACTCAGCATTCTTCACAGTCCACCTCTCACATTCATACATGACCACTGGAAAAACCACAGCCTTGACTAGACGCAACTTTGTTGGCAAAGTAATGTCTCTGCTTTTCAATATGCAATCTAGGTTGGTCATAACTTTTCTTCCAAGCAGTAAGCATCTTTTAATTTCATGGCTGCAGTCACCATCTGCAGTGACTTTGGAGCCCAAAAAGATATCGTCTGACCCTGTTTCCACTGTTTCCCCATCTATTTCCCATCAAGTGATAGGACCAGATGCCATGATCTTCGTTTTCTGAATGTTGAGCTTTAAGCCAACTCTTTCCCTCTCCTCTTTCACCTTCATCAAGAGGCTTTTTAGTTCTTCCTCATTTTCTGCCATAAGGGTGGGGTCATCTTCATATCTCAGGTTATTGATATTTCTCCCGGCAATCTTGATTCCAATTTGTGCTTCTTCCTGCCCAGCATTTCTCATGATGTACTCTGCATATCAGTTCAATAAGCAGGGTGACAATATACAGCGTTAACACACTCCTTTTCCTATTTGGAACCAGTCTGTTCCATTTCCAGTTCTAACTGTTGCTTTCTGACCTGCTAATAGCACTTAGTAAACAAAAGTAATTGGGTTGGCCAAAACGTTTTCTCAGATATTCCATAAGATGTTCTAGAACAATTGAAACATTGGACCACTCCAAAATAAGATATATCATAATGTTACAATTTATTATCATGATCCAGAAAGAAAAACATTATTATATAAGCTTCAATCTATTTTTCAATACCTATTACATCAGCTTCTATCTATTTCTTCAATGCCTATAAAGCAAAACTTGAGTCAGCATGTGAGAAGATGAATGTGGAATTGGGGGAGGATTCAATACTTAGAACCTCTCCCATAATTCGACATGCCATTCATCATTTGAGAAGTTTGTGGTTTTGACTATGAAAGTAAGACAAGATGAGATGTTTGGACACAAGACAGCTGAAGGATTTTCCAGAAACTTCAACACCCTTATTAGCATTTTTATTCATTGTGTGTCTTCAAACTTTTGATTTCTAAACTCTTTTTGGGATACTTTCCCCACACATCTGGTGTCAATGGGTCCCCACATGGCTGAATGTCAAAACAGCCATAAGCCAGCATTCGCCTCCTTCTCCTTTTCCACCCAAGGATTTGCTTTCTGTGCTTTCTGTTTTAGACCTATTAATACTCATTTTACGTATGGGTGTGCCTTCACTGTGGAGTGAGGTCTGGAGTCATTAAGTAAGCTAGGTCGTTTTTGTTTGAGATCTTCCATTCTGGGAAACGGTCAGGAAGTAACAGCAACAACACAAGTACAAGGTATTAAGAGAGTTTACTCAGGCCTCATGGTGAAGATACTCGATCTACAGCTCCTAAGTTCATTGGGAAGTCCTGATGGCCTCCTGTTCCCTCAAGAGTATTGGAGTTCATCAAGATCCATTGTCCTTCCCTGAGTACACTTTATCTTGTATCAGCTTTATGTCATTCATCAATTATTGATATCAACTGAATAGTCAATAAATATACATGGAGAATTTCATGTATAGTCCCTCGAGTCGCAAAGAGTTGGACCCATCTGAGCCACTTTCACTTTCACTTTTCACTTCCAAGTGTGAATGTACACAAGTATTCCGTTCGTTCTGTTTCTCTGGAGAACACTAATACAAATAATATTCTTTGTTTACCTGAAATTTGAAGTTAATTTGATGTCTTGTATATTTACTTGCTAAAGCTAGCAACCCTGATTACCACGTAAAGAAAACTGAGTAGACTAGAGAACCCACTCCAGTATTCTTGCCTAGAGAATCCCGGGGACAGAGAAGCCTGATGGGCTGCCGTCTATGGCGTTGCACAGAGCCGGACACGACTGAAGCGATATAGCATGCATGCGTGCATGCATTGGAGAAGGAAATGGCAACCCACTCCATTCTTCTTGCCTGGAGAATCCCAGGGACAGAGGAGCCTGGTGGGTTGCCGTCTATGGGGTCACATAGAGTTGCACACGACTGAAGCAACTGAGCAGCAGTAGAGAAGCATAGTAAAGTTGCCTTAAACTGATGATCTGCACTCTTGTCCTTGACTTATGGGGCTTACAGTCTGGTAGGGGGAGGAGATGTGTAAGAAAAAAAGTGCCTTGAAATGATAGCTCTGCTTGCTATTATTTTCTGTGAAAGGGGTTTCAATAGAGGGTAGGTGGAAAGAACATGAGGTTAAAAAAAATTATCACCAAGGATGAAAAAGCAAGTGGCTATGGCACTAAAATGAAACTTTGCCTACTCTATGGCACATAGAAAGCACTGAATGTACAGCAGATAGTAAGGAGTTTAGATTTGCTTATTGAAATAGCCCACACTTTTTAAAAAGATAATAACCAATGGGTTGAAGTTTCTATTGTTGGCAGAAGCTTTGCATTGGAGTGATTCTAGTTTGTTCTTTCAACCTGAGCATGAGTAGAAATTAGCAAACGTATTTTCTGGACCCAAAAGTTCTAAGGGAAGAAGTCAAAGTGTGTCTTCAAATCTTAGAGGTACTTCCAAATCTTTATCCATACCTCTGTCTATGTTCAGTTAGGATCTTCAAGAACTTTTGACCTCTCTAGAAACAGGCCTGATCACCAAAACACAATTCAGGATAGCTTTAAAACATTAAGACCATGTATGTGATCATTGTCTCCTCACTAAACATTCTGAGTATTTAATGTCTTTAATGTCACCAAGTTGTTGTCTCTTTGTTTTAAATAATTTAACACTGAGGAATAATTTTCTATTAAACATTTATTTTTCCTGTTGTAAAATATAAACATCAAGGGAGAGTTTCCTATATGTCTCATTTTATTCCTCCACTCTTCTCCAGTAGCATATTGGGCACCTACCGACCTGGGAGTTCATCTTTCAGTGTTATATCTTTTTGCCTTTTCATACTGTTCATGGGGTTCTCAAGGCAAGAAAACTGAAGTGCTTTGACTGCAGCCATGACATTAAAAGACACTTGCTCCTTGAAACAAAACCTATGACCAACCTAGTTCTGTTCAGTAGCTCAATCATGTCCGACTCTTTGTGACCTGATGAATCACAGCACGTCATGGCTCCCTGTCCATCAGCAACTCCCGGAGTTCAGCCAGAGTCACGTCCATCGAGTCAGTGATGCCATCCAGCCATCTCATCCTCTGTCGTCTCCTTCTCCTCCTGCCCCCAGTCCCTCCCAGCATCAGAGTCTTTGCCAATCAGTCAACTCTTTGCATGAGGTGGCCAAAGTACTGGAGTTTCAGCTTTAGCATCATTCCTTCCAAATAAACCCCAGGTCTGATCTCCTTCAGAATGGACTGGTTGGATCTCCTTGCAGTCGAAGGGACTCTCAAGAGTCTTCTCCAACACCACAGTTCAAAGCATTCTTTGTCACTGTCACTGTCACTCAGCATTCTTCACAGTCCACCTCTCACATTCATACATGACCACTGGAAAAACCACAGCCTTGACTAGACGCAACTTTGTTGGCAAAGTAATGTCTCTGCTTTTCAATATGCTATCTAGGTTTGTCATAACTTTTCTACCAAGGAGTAAGAGTCTTTTATTTTCATGTCTGCAGTCACCATCTGCAGTGATTTTGGAGCTCAAAAAGGTATAGTCTGACACTGTTTCCACTGTTTCCCCATCTATTTCCCATCAAGTGATGGGACCAGATGTCATAATCTTCGTTTTCTAAATGTTGAGCTTTAAGCCAACTTTTTCCCTCTCCTCTTTTACCTTCATCAAGAGGCTTTTTATTTCCTCTACACTTTCTGCCATGAGGGTGGGATCATTTTCATATCTGAGGTTTTTGATATTTCTTGCCACAATCTTGATTCCAACTTGTGCTTCTTCCAGCCCAGCATTTCTCATGATGTACTCTGCATATCAATTAAATAAGCAGGGTGACAATATACAGCCTTGACGCACTCCTTTTCCAATTTGAACCAGTCTGTTGTTCCATGTCCAGTTCTAACTGTTGCTTCCTGACCTGCTAATAGCACTTAGTAAACAAAAGTTATTGGGTTGGCCAAATCCTTTTCTCAGATATTCCATAAGATGTTCTAGAACAATTGAAACATTCGACCAACTCCAAAATAAGATATATCATAATGTAACAATTTGTTATCATGATCTGGAAAGAAAAACAATATTATATAGGCTTCAATCTATTTTTCAACACCTATTACATCAGCTTCTATCTATTTCTTCAATGCCTATAAAGCAAAACTTGAGTCAGCATGTGAGAACATGAATGTAGAATTTGGGGTGGATTCAATTCTTAGAACCTCTCCCATAATTCGACATGCCATTCATCATTTGAGAAGTTTGTGGTTTTGACTATGAAAGTAAGACAAGATGAGATGTTTGGACACAAGACAGCTGAAGGATTTTCCGGAAACTTCAACACCCTTGTTAGCATTTTTATTCATTGCGTGTTCAAACTTTTGATTTCTAAACTGTTTTTGGTATGTTTTCTCCACACATCTGGCGTCAAGTGGGTTCCCACACGGCTGAATGTCAAAACCGCCCTAAATCAGCATTCGCCTCCTTCTCCTTTTCCACCCAAGGATTTGCTTTCTGTGCTTTCTGTTTTAGACCTATTAATACTCATTTTACTAATGGGTGTGCCTTCACTGTGGAGTGAGATCTGGAGTCATTAAGTAAGCTAGGTCGTTTTTGTTTGAGATCTTCCATTCTGGGAAATGGTCAGGAAGTAACAGCAACAACACAAGTACAAGGTATTAAGAGAGTTTACTCAGGCCTCATGGTGAAGATACTCGATCTACAGCTCCTAAGTTCAATGGGAAGTCCTGATGGCCTCCTGTTCCCTCAAGAGTATTGGAGTTCATCAAGATCCATTGTCCTTCCCTGAGTACACTTTATTTTGTATCAGCTTTATGTCATTCACTAATTATTGATATCAACTGAATAGTAAATAAATATACATGGAGAATTCCATGTATAATCCCTGGGGTCACAAAGAGTTGGACCCATCTGAGCCACTTTCACTTTCACTTTTCACTTCCAAGTGTGAATGTACACACATACTCCATTAGTTCTGTTTCTCTGGAGAACACTAATACAAATAATATTCTTTGTTTACCTGAAATTTGAAGCTAATTTGATATCTTGTATTTTTGCTTGCTAAAGCTATCAACCCTGATCACCACGTAAAGTAAATTAAGTAGACTAGAGAACCCACTGCAGTATTCTTGCCTAGAGAATCCCAGGAACAGAGGAGCCTGGTGGGCTGCCGTCTATGGGTCGCACAGAGTCAGACACGACTCAAGCGACTTAGCATGCGTGCATGCATGCATTGAAGAAGGAAATGGCAACCCACTCTAGTATTCTTGCCTGAAGAATTCCAGGGACACAGGAACCTGGCAGGCTGCCGATTACGGGGTCGCATAGAGTCGAACTCGACTGAAGCAACTGAGCAGCAACAGCAGTAGAGAAGCATAGTAAAGTTGCCTTAAACTGATGACCTGCACTTTTGTCCTTGCCTTATGGGGCTTACAGTCTGATGGGGGAGGAGATGTGTAAGAAAAAAGTGCCATGAAATGAAAGCGTTCTTGTTATTATTTTCTGTGAAAGGGGTTTCAATAGAGGGTAGGTGGAAAGAACATGAAGTTAAAAGTAGTTATCACCAAGGATGCAAAAGCAAGTGTCTAGGGCACCAAAATGAAACTTTGCCTATTCTATGGCACATAGAAAGCACTGAATGTACAGCAGATAGTAAGGAGTTTAGATTTGCTTATTGAAATAGCCCACACTTTTTAAAAAGATAATAACCAATGGGTTGAAGTTTCTATTGTTGGCAGAAGCTTTGCATTGGAGTGATTCTAGTTTGTTCTTTCAACCTGAGCATGAGTAGAAATTAGCAAACGTATTTTCTGGACCCAAAAGTTCTAAGGGAAGAAGTCAAAGTGTGTCTTCAATCTTAGAGGTACTTCCAAATCTTTATCCATACCTCTGCCTATGTTCAGTTAGGATCTTCAAGAATTTTTGACCTCTCTAGAAATAGGCCTGATCGCCAAGACCCAGTTCAGGATAGCTTTAAAACATTAAGACCATGTATGTGATAATTGTCTCCTCACTATAATTCTGAGTATTTAATGTCTTTAATGTCACCAAGTTGTTGTCTCTTTGTTTTAAATAATTTAACACTGAGAAATAATTTTCTATTAAACATTTATTTTTCCTGTTATAAAATATAAACATCAAGGGAGAGTTTCCTATATGTCTCATTTTATTTCTCCACTCTTCTCCAGTAGCATATAGGGCACCTACTGACCTGGGAGTTCATCTTTCAGTGTCATATCTTTTTGCCTTTTCATACTGTTCATGGGGTTCTCAAGGCAAGAAAACTGAAGTGCTTTGACTGCAGCCATGACATTAAAAGACACTTGCTCCTT
>NW_011494801.1:104148-104548 GCF_000754665.1 Bison bison bison
TTTTCTGAATGTTGAGCTTTAAGCCAACTTTTTCACTCTCCACTTTCACCTTCATCAAGAGCCTTTTTAGTTCCTCTTCATTTTCTGCCGCAAGGGTGGTGTCATCTGCATATCTGAGGTTATTGAGATTTCTCCCCACAATCTTGATTCCACCTTGTGCTTCTTCCAGCCCAGCATTTCTCTTGATGTACTCTGCATATATGTTAAATAAGCAGGGTGACAATATACAGTTTTGATGTACTCCTTTTCCTATTTGGAACCAGACTGTTGCTCCATGTCCAGTTCTAACTGTTGCTTCCTTACCTGCATACAGATTTCTCAAGAGGCAGGTCAGGTGGTCTGGTATTTCCATCTCTTTCAGAATTTTCCACAGCTTATTGTGATCTACACAGTCAAAAGC
>NW_011494801.1:105310-109077 GCF_000754665.1 Bison bison bison
TGCATACAGATTTCTCAAGAGGCAGGTCAGGTGGTCTGGTATTTCCATCTCTTTCAGAATTTTCCACAGCTTATTGTGATCTACACAGTCAAAAGCTTGGCATAGTCAGTAGAGTAGAAGATGTTTTTCTTGAACTCTCTTGCTTTTCTGATGATCCAGCAGATGTTGGCAATTTGATATCTGGTGCCTCTGCCTTTTCTAAAACCAGCTTGAAAATCAGGAAATTCACAGTTCACATATTGCTGAAGCCTGACTTGGAGAATTTTGAGCATTACTTTACTAGCATGTGAGATGAGCACATTTGCGCGGTACTTTGAGCATTCTTTGGCATTGCCTTTCTTTGGGATTGGAATGAAAACTGACCTTTTCCAGTCCTGTGGCCACTGCTGAGTTTTCCAAATTTGCTGGCATATTGAGTGCAGCACTTTCACGGCATCATCTTTCAGGATTTGGAATAGCTCAACTGGAATTCCATCACCTCCACTAGCTTTACTTGTAGTGATGCTTTCTAAGGCCCACCTGACTTCACATTCCAGGATGTCTGGCTCTAGGTCAGTGATCACACCATCGTGTTTATCTGGGTCATGAAGATCATTTTTTACAGTTCTTCTGTGTATTCTTTCCACCTCTCTTGATATCTTCTGCTTCAGTTAGGTCCATACCACTTCTGTCCTTTATCGAGCCCATCTTTGCATGAAATATTCCCTTGGTATCTCTAATTTTCTTGAAGAGATCCCTAGTCTTTCCCATTCTGTTGTTTTCCTCTATTTCTTTGCATTGATCTAGAGAGCACATTAAAAAAAACAGAGACATTACTTGCCAACAAAGGTCTGCCTAATTCAAGCTATGGTTTTCCAGCAATCATGTATGGATGTGAGAGTTGGACTATAAAGAAAGCTGAGCACTGAAGTATTAATGCTTTTGAAGTGTGGTGTTGGAGAAGACTCCGAAGTGTCCCTTGAACTACAAGGAGATCAAATCAGGCAATCCTAAAGGAAAACAGTCCTGAATAGTCATTTGAAGGACTGATGCTGTAGCTGAAGCTCCAATACTTGGCCACCTGATGCAAAGAACCGACTCATTGGAAAAGACCCTCATGCTGGGAAAGATTGAAGGCGGGAGGAGAAGGGGACGACAGAGGACCAGGTGGTTGGATGGCATCACCAACTCAGTGGACATAAGGCAGTGAAATAGAGCATATCTGTTGCAGTCTTTTACAGACCAGGACATGGGGACCAGAGTTGATGAAAAGAAAGAGAAAAAGAGAGAGAGAGAGAGCAGTATCTCTTGGGTTACATGGAAGTCCAATAAAGCCCATGCACAGGACTTTTACCACTCATTAAGGCACAGGGCTTCCTCTCAAGGAGGTCTTGAATGCCTGGGTGAGAACGTGAGCTCAGTAGGCTTCCATGCTCCGAAGAGAATGAAGATAGAAAGAAGGATGTGGGGGACCCAGGTCTCTAGTGGAGCAAGGATATTTTGTTAGCAGAAATGCATGTTTATATATCTTCAGTAAAATGATTACTCAGCCATTACAAAGAATAAAATCCCAAAGTTGCAAGACAATGGATAGTCTAATACATACAAGGTTGCTAAAGAGAGTCACTGAAGGGAGTTACTGAAAGGAATCCAAGCAGGTGCCCTTTCCCATGATCTCAGTCCTGAGAACTGCATGCAGCTCTACTCATTCCTGGAATAGGAACTGATAAGTAACAGAGAGTCCTTGAGGAATGGCACACAAAGGAAGAAAATGCAACATATTGGATTCCTTAAAGTTGAGTGTCCCTTGAAAATTACCCCCTTTTTATTTTTTTCATAATTGGGGGTGACTGTATATTCTTTAGTGAAAAAGGTCCTGACCAAATGAGTTTGTTTAGCTTTAGCAATTTTAGTTGAAAGGCATCAATATACTATGAATATAACCACCAGGATAATTATTAGCATTACAACTCTAGATCCAATACTATGTACAATGCTTTGAAACGATCCTCGAGGGTCCAGCCCAGATAACTGATCAGTTAGCTGTTCAGCTAAGCTTTCCAGATTATTGGAAGAAGGTAGACTCTTAAAGAAGGCTTCAAATATTTCTTTTTGTAATAATTGTACATTAAAGGAAGCATTATCATGTAAGTCTTACAAATGAAATTTGATTTGTTTCCAGTTGTAGGCAGAATAGTTGAACCAAACAGGGATAATACAAAATTGAGTAGAATTCCAATCACATTTTAGTAAAGCTTGTTTTTGTAAATCTATTAATTGATCTCCGACACATTGGAAGGCTATTTTTATTTCCTGTATTTCATCTTGAACTTCCTCATTTATCTGAGCCTGAGTGGCCCACATAGTATGAGCATCTTTCATCCAATTATGGATAAAATTGTGTGTTTGACTTGAGGTTTGTAAAACAATGCAGTAGTGCAAATGACTATCAATCCCAATATGCCAAGAATTAGCCATCCAATGAATCGTTTAGATCATTGGAGTAATTTAGTAAGTAACCAGGAAACAAGTCCGGTCATGGGACCTTCTTTCTAGGGTCGTTGGAGGTATATTGGCAACCACAGGTTACATCGAGATCAAAGAATCAGAAGGGATTCATTTTTTATAGACATGGAGGAGCTAAGACAAGTATATAGTTTGCAATCTATACAAGGTAAAGCAAGTAAAGTCTTATTAAATTGCGTTTCCTATAATTACAACAAAAGGAAGGGGAACACAAGCTTGTATAAAATATGGCCGATTATAATGAAAGGAATAATGACTAGAACTACGACTAGTCCCTGTGAAATATCCAGTCCAAGTTACAAGTTCTTCAGTGCTAGCGGAAAGTTTCCAAATGTCCCTTTGTTCAGGCCCAATCTGTTTATTGAGGACGATTCGAGGGTGAGGGGGTGCCATTCCACTGTCAAGCCAGCCAAGTAGTCCTTTGTCTTGGTAATGTTCCATCATAGTATTGGTAATCTTCCATGCTACTTGAGTAGCATAATCACATATAGTGCTATTAATATCACCTGAACAGTGAGATAACCACATATCATGGGATCCCCAAACAATAATGGTATAATTGGCCACAAACATTAATTTTCCTGATTTGTCTTGACATCTGTCCCAGTGAACAGGAGTATATTTAAAGTTCTTATAAGATCAGATCAGATCAGTCGCTCAGTCATGTCCGACTATTTGCGACTCCATGAATCGCAGCACGCCAGGCCTCCCTGTCCATCACCAACTCCCGGAGTTCACCCAGACTCACGTCCATCAAGTCAGTGATGTCATCCAGCCATCTCATCCTCTGTCGTCCCCTTCTCTTCCTGCCCCAAATCCCTCCCAGCATTAGAGTCTTTTCCAATGAGTCAACTCTTCGCATGAGGTGGCCAAAGTACTGGAGTTTCAGCTTAAGCATCATTCCTTCCAAAGAAATCCCTGGGCTGATCTCCTTCAGAATGGACTGGATGGATCTCCTTGCAGTCCAAGGGACTCTCAAGAGTCTTCTCCAACACCACAGTTCAAAAGCATCAATTCTTCAGCGCTCAGCCTTCTTCACAGTCCAACTGTCACATCCGTACATTATCACAGGAAAAACCATAGCCTTGACTACATGAACCTTTGTTGGCAAAGTAATGTCTCTGCTTTTCAATATGCTATCTAGGTTGGTCATAACTTTTCTTCCAAGCAGTAAGTGTCTTTTAATTTCATGGCTGCAGTCACCATCTGTAGTGATTTTGGAGCCCAGAAAAATAAAGTCTGACACTATTTCCACTGTTTCC
>NW_011494801.1:109177-125624 GCF_000754665.1 Bison bison bison
TTCCACTGTTTCCCCATCTATTTCCCATGAAGTGGTGGGACTGGATGCCATGATCTTCTTTTTCTGAATGTTGAGCTTTAAGCCAACTTTTTCACTCTCCACTTTCACTTTCATCAAGAGGCTTTTGAGTTCCTCTTCACTTTCTGCCATAAGGGTGGTGTCATCTGCATATCTGAGGTTATGGATATTTCTCCCAGCAATCTTGATTCCAGCTTGTGTTTCTTCCAGTCCAGCGTTTCTCGTGATGTATTCTACATATAAGTTAAATAAACAGGGTGACAATATACAGCCTTGATGAACTTATTTTCCTATTTGGAAGCAGTCTGTTGTTCCATGTCCAGTTCTAACTATTGCTTCCTGACCGGCATACAAATTTCTCAAGAGGCAGATCAGGTGGTCTGGTATTCCCATCTCTTGAAGAATTTTCCACAGTTTATTGTGATCCACACAGTCAAAGACTTTGGCATAGTCAATGAAGCAGAAATAGATGCTTTTCTGGAACTCTCTTGCTTTTTCTATGATCCAACGGATGTTGGCAATTTGATCTCTGGTTCCTCTGCCTTTTCTAAATTCATTATTTGGCATTGCCTTTCTTTGGGATTGGAATGAAAACTGGCCTTTTCCAGTCCTGTGGCCACTGCTGAGTTTTCCAAATTTGCTGGCATATTGAGTGCAGCACTTTCACGGCATCATCTTTCAGGATTTGGAATAGCTCAACTGGAATTCCATCACCTCCACTAGCTTTACTTGTAGTGATGCTTTCTAAGGCCCACCTGATTTCACATTCCAGGATGTCTGGCTCTAGGTGAGTGATCACACCATCGTGATTATCTGGGTCGTGAAGATCATTTTTTACAGTTCTTCTGTGTATTCTTTCCACCTCTCTTGATATCTTCTGCTTCTGTTAGGTCCATACCATTTCTGTCCTTTATTGAGCCCATCTTTGCATGAAATGTTCCCTTGGTATATCTAATTTTCTTGAAGAGATCTCTAGTCTTTCCCATTCTATTGTTTTCCTCTATTTCTTTGCATTAATCACTGAAGAAGGCTTTCTTATCTCTTCTTGCTATTCTTTGGAACTCTGCATTCAGATGTTTATATCTTTCCTTTTCTCCTTTGCTTTTTGCTTCTCTTCCTTTCACAGCTATTTTTAAGGCCTCCTCAGACAGCCATTTTGCTTTTTTGCATTTCTTTTCTATGGGAATGGTCTTGATCCCTGTCTTCTGTACAATGTCATGAACCTCATTCCATCGTTCATCAGGCACTCTATCTATCAGATCTAGACCCTTAAATCTATTTCTCACTTCCACTGTATAATCATAAGGGATTTGATTTAGGTCATACCTGAATGGTCTAGTGGTTTTCCCTACTTTCTTCAATTTAAGTCTGAATTTGGCAATAAGGAGTTCATGGTCTGAGACACAGTCAGCTCCTGGTCTTGTTTTTGCTGACTGTATAGAGCTTCTCCATCTTTGGCTGCAAAGAATATAATCAATCTGATTTCGGTGTTGACCATCTGGTGATGTCCATGTATAGTCTTCTCTTGTGTTGTTGGAAGAGGGTGTTTGTTATGACCAGTGCATTTTCTTGGCAAAACTCTATTAGTCTTTGCCCTGCTTCATTCCGTATTCCAAGGCCAAATCTGCCTGTTTCTCCAGGTGTTTCTTGACTTCCTACTTTTGCATTCCAGTCCCCTATAATGAAAAAGTTCTTGTAAGTAAACCCTTTGCATAATGTTTTTTTTTTCCTTTCCCTAGAGTTTCAGTAGTGTTGACATGATTCTCATAAAAAGAAAGGTCAGTAAGTAATCTAAGTAATGTCCAAAAGTCCTTTTCTGGAGGCAGGATGAAAGCCCAAGTTTGTTGGCTAATGTTTATGCATAATTCTGTTGGGCCCATGCATAAAGGAAGGATTTTATAACCTAGAGAAATATTAATTAGTCTCCCTTCTTACTCTGGGTGTGAGGGCCCCTCCAAACTCCAAGGAGGAGGCATATGTATTGAGTCATTGGTGGATATGATTGGTCTTCTTTTTGTCTGTTCTACAACATGTAGTGAAGGGGGGTTGTGTATATAAGCCCAGTAAGTATGATTCATCAACTCAGCTTGAGCAGCAAAAGGAAGCAAAAGGAAGCAAAGCAAGCATAGCAACAAAAATATTTTCTGGATTCCAAGGCATTCCCTCTTGAGAAACCAGGCTTTCAGCTTGAATAATAAAGGTTTTTATCTGTCCCCAACTAGGGAGTTCATGAGGTTGATGATGTCGAGGGTGGTGCTTCTTGGAGATGTTTAGAACTGCCATGGTTTGTATTGGAATTTCTTTCTCTTGGGGGTTGTGTTGTTTCATCTCTATTTTGAATGCTGAAGGCCCCCTTGGGTTGGATCTTCTGAAGAGGAAGCCAAGTAAGTTCATTGGGTCTATCTGGAGAAATACAAGCATACCCCTTTCCCTGTAAGATTAATTTCCCAGACTCCCATTGTTTGATTAACCCGTTTTGATACCAAATGGGCAAAGGAAGAGGGGCATCCTGTGATCCCTGGAAATATTTTTCTGCTCTTATTAAAGTATCTCCTTGTGGTAAGTTTAAAAAATTTAAAACAAATAAAGCTGTATTAACAATAGTTATAGGTTTAGATAGTAGCTTATGTTGGAATCTAGCAGTCTGCTTTAGATAAGGAAGATAGTAGTGTTCCTGTGTATTCCCCCTTTTTAAATTTTTTTATTTGTGGTTTCAGTGTGTGATGTGCCTGTGGATTATAAGGAATACCTGTAATATGTTTAACAGAAAATGATTGTAAAAATTGTTTGAAGTGCCTAGAAATATAGGCAGGGTTATTGTCTGTTTTTATAGAACTAAGAGTTCCCATTATAGCAAAACTAGTTAATATAAGTTATAACATGTTGTGTAGCTACACCTCGAAGAGGTGTGGCCTAGATAAAACAATAATTTGTGTCGATACAGACATGTAAGAAAGAAGATGGAGAAAGTTCAGGGCAATGATTTACATCCATTTGCCATAATTCATTGGGTTGTAATCCTCGAGGATTGATACCTTGTGCAACGGGTCAAAGGTATAAGGGTTTACAAGTAGAGCAATTATTAATGATTTCTTTAGCTTGGTGGTATAGAATTTTCTATATTTGGTGTAAGGAGCCAGCATTATTGTGTAATAAAGCATATTGTTCTTCAGGGGTAGCAAAATAAACAAGTTTATCAGCTTGTTCATTACCAAGAGTCATAGGGCCGGGAAGGCAGGAATGTGCTCAAATATGGGTAATATAAATGGGAGAAGTGTGGTTTCTAATAATAGATTGTAGTTTGAAAAAAAAGCTGTTGAATAACAGGTTGACTGGAGTTTATAGTGGAGGTTTCTATATTTTTTAATACAAAAACAATATAAGGAATCAGAGACTACATTAATGGGGTAAGGATGTAAGTAAATAACTTGAATAAAAGCATATAATTAGTTTTGTTGAGCAAAATGAAATTTAGTATAAAAGATCTTATATTCTTCGAGAGACCAGAATGAGGCTTTAGGGTTTTTAATCCCATCTATATAGAAAACATCAGCTTGAGGTATAGGCTGTGAGCTGATGATGTGGGAGATAATAAATTCAGTATTTTTGAAGAAATTCCAGAACTTGTTAGAAGGATAATTAAATGAAATTTCTCCAAAATATTCCAGAAAAGCTATTTGGAAATCAGTAGAATTTTGTAATACATTCTAGAATTGAGATTTATTAATAGGTATTACAATTTTATGAGGATCAGAGCCAATTAACGTCCTAGTTCTATTTCTTCCATTGATAACGGTAAGAGTGATTAAATCAAGATAGGATATAAGTGATTTTGTATCCCTCTAAAATGGGTATAGGTCCATTCTACTGGGTGTTCTAGTTGGGCAAGAAGTCCTGTGGGGGAATGAAGAGAGGGGAGAATAAATAATTCTAGAGGTAAATCAAGTCTAATACATGTAAAAAATTGCTTTTGCAATTTATTTTGTATTAAATAGAGTTCTTCTTGTGCCACTAGTGAAAATGAACGAGGGCTATTTAAATCTCCTTTCAAGTCAGTTCAGTTCAGTTCAGTCGCTCAGTCATGTCTGACTCTTTGCGACCCCATGAATAGTAGCATGCCAGGCCTCCCTGTCCATCAACAACTCCCGGAGTTCACCCAGACTCACATCCATCGAGTCAGTGATGCCATCCAACCATCTCATCCTCTGTCGTCCACTTCTCCTCCTGCCCCCAATCCCTCCCAGCATCAGAGTCTTTTCCAATGAGTCAGCTCTTCACTGAGCTGACATGAGGTGGCCAAAGTACTTGAGTTTCAGCTTTAGCATCATTTCTTCTAAAGAAATCCCAGGGCTGATCTCCTTCAGAATGGACTGGTTGGATCTCCTTGCAGTCCAAGGGACTCTCAAGAGTCTTCTCCAACACCACAGTTCAAAGGCATCAATTCTTCGGCACTCAGCTTTCTTCACAGTCCAACTCTCACATCCGTACATGACCACTGGAAAAACCATAGCCTTGACTAGATGGACCTTTGTTGGCAAAGTAATGTCTCTGCTTTTCAATATGCTATCTAGGTTGGTCATAACTTTTCTTCCAAGGAGTAAGCGTCTTTTAATTTCATGGCTGCAGTCACCATCTGCAGTGATTTTGGAGCCCAAAAAGATATAGTCTGACACTGTTTCTACTGTTTCCCCATCTATTTCCCATCAAGTGATGGGACCAGATGCCATGATCTTCGTTTTCTGAATGTTGAGCTTTAAGCCAACTTTTTCCCTCTCCTCTTTCACCTTCATCAAGACGCTTTTTAGTTCCTCTTCACTTTCTGCCATAAGGGTGGTGTCCTCTGCATATCTGAGGTTATTGATATTTCTCCCAGCAATCTTGATTCCAGCTTGTGCTTCTTCCAGCCCAGCTTTTCTCATGATGTACTCTGCATATAAGTTAAATAAGCAGGATGACAATATACAGCCTTGATGTATTCCTTTTCCTATTTGTAGCCAGACTGTAGTTCCATGTCCAGTTCTTACTGTTGTTTCCTGACCTGCATACAAATTACTCAAGCGGCGCGTCAGGTGGTCTGGTATTTCCATCTCTTTCAGAATTTTCCACAGTTTATTGTGATCCACACAGTCAAAGGCTTTGGCATAGTCAAGAAAGCAGAAATCGAAGTTTTTCTGGAACTCTCTTGCTTTATTGATGATCCAGTAGATGTTTGCAATTTGGTCTCTGGTTCCTCTGCTACATAATATTGACTCATAATGGGAGAATTCATCATTCCTTGAGGCAGTACAGTCCACTGGTATTGCTTATGAGGCCCGGTGTGATTAGGATAAGGAAGAAAGAAAGCAAATCTCTTTCAGTCTAGAGGATGTAAAGGTATATTAAAAAAGCAATCCTGTAAATCTATAATAATAATATGCCAGTTTTGAGGAATAATGGTAGGCGTCGGGATGACTGGTTGCAATGTACCCATAGGACTCATAGATGCATTAACTTTTCTAAGGTCTGTTAAGAGACGCCTTTTTCCAGGTTTCTTTTTTATAACAAAAATGGGAGAGTTCCAAGGGGAATAATATTCCTCAATATGTTTTAATTCCAATTGTGTATCTATAAGTTCTCTAGCAGCCTGTAATTTCTCTTTTGTAAGGGGCCACTGCTCTGTCCAAATAGGTTCGTCATACTTCCAAGTTATTTTAATAATTGTTGTTTGTTAAATGAGCAGTGGCCCCTAAGAAAAATGTGGAATGTATATCTGAGTTTCCCATTGCATAAGTAAATCCCTTCCTATTAGATTAAGGGTTAAATCTATTATGTAAGGTTGTAATGTTGCTGGCTGGCCTTCTGGTCCCTCACAAGGATAAATTTGAATACTTTGATAGACTCCTTGTATTTTTGTTTGAGTAACTCCTGTAATTTGGCAAGAAATTTTGTGTATAAGCCAAGATTTGGGCCATAAGTGTTTGGAAATAATAGTGATATCAGATCCAGTATCAAGGAAACCAGAAAAACTTTTACCATTGATTTTGATATTTATATTTGGTTGGGCATATTCAGATACCAATGATGTCCATAAGAATTATTTTTGATCTGTGTTTCCTATCCATCTGTCTGTATATCATTAGAGGAATTAATAGAAATGTAAGGTAAAAGAAGTAATTGGGCAATTTTCCCCCCTTTTTAAATTGCCATAGTATCTGAGATGACATCATAACTTGAATTTCTCCCTTATAATCTGAATTAATTATTCCAGGGTGAACAGTAATTCCCTTAGAAGTCAAGCTAGATCAGCCAAGTAAAATGCCGAAGGTTTGTAGAGGTAGGAGTCCAAAAAGTCCAGTAGGTATTCTAGAAGGGATTGCTTGAAAGAAAAGGAGAAAATCATTTAGGGCTGATATATCAATGGCAGTACTGCCAGATGTTGAGGGTTTGAGGGAAAAGATGGCGTTTGCCTCTGGTTTTTGTTGAAGGGGACCTGGGGATTCCCCTGTTTGAAGTTTCCTGAAATAAGTTTTCCCTCAACATCATATTTAGATCAACAATCTTTGGCCCAATGCATCCTTTTATGGCAGCGAGCGAAGAGTTTTGGAAAATTTTTATTAGCTTTAATTTTCTCTGCATATTTCTTAGGGCAATCCTTTTTAAAGTGGGTCTTATCCCCATATGTAAAACATCCTTCATTTCCCTTTTTAAAAGCAGCAGCCATTGTTTCAGCTAGCATTTGCATTTTCCGTGTCTCAGACCCTAAATTGTGGCAAGCCTTCAAATAATCAGTAACAGTCCCAGTCTCATGTATTGGGATGATAGAACTTTGACATTCCTGATTTGCATTTTCATATGCAAGCAGATTTCCTAGTTGTAATCTGGCTTCTTCGCCAATTACATTACAGGAAATAGCAGTTTCTAGTCTAGCTAGGAAATCAGCATAGGTTTCATTAGGTCCTTGTAATATCTTAATGTAACTACCTTTAGGTTCTCCTTGAGAAGTAATTTGATCCCAGGCTTCAAGGGCAGCTTCTTTCAATTGTATATGCAACAAAGAAGGGCATTGTATTTGAGCTTCTATCGCTTCAAATTGCCCTGTACCAGTTAACAGTTCAAAAGTAATTTGGTTCTGGGGATCACCAGCTCGAGCATTAAAATTGGCATGATCCCGAGCCACATCTTGAAACCACATAGTCCATTGAAGATATTCTCCTGGTTTAAGGAGAGCTTTTATGAAAATTCACCAATCATAAGGGATAAAAGTCCCAATAGAAGATGCCATAGCATTTAGAAGTTCTTTAGTAAAAGATGAAGGAGGGCCATACATAGTTATAGCTTTTTTCATTTGTTGCATGTAAGAGAAATCAATGCCTTCATATTGAGGTATTATTTGCCTTTGGGCATTAACATTCCTTAATACTGGAAAAGTGGAAAACCATCAGCCCCAGAGACTTGAGACTGCAAAGCCAGCAATTCAGAAAGCCTCTGTTGTGAAGGAGAATGAGTAGATACTTTTTTCTCATAAATATGAGTACATGCTAAAGGCTTATCTTTGTTATCCAAAAAAGCATTATCAGCTTTAGTGACATAGAGAGACTCAGAAGAGTCATCGTTAGAGTCATTTTGTTCTTGTATTGAAGGGACTTTCAGTTTTGTGCCTGTTGCAAGAGACACAAGAAGAGGAGCACTTGGAGCAGCTGGAGCAGGGCTAGTAGGAAAATTCTGAAATATTTTATGTTGTTCTATTTGGGCTTTTTGAAAAGTTTCATCATCAAATTCATATTCATGTAATAAATGTTCTACCTGTTGTTGAATATCAGGAGGGCTGGAAATACTTTGAAATGGCAAAATCATAGCTTTAATTAGGGCCCATAGGAGCCAGAAATTTATTGGGGTATTTTTTCCCTGTCTAGTGGCTTGTTTAACATTCTCTTTGCCCAGTTCTAAATTTCTAAATCAAAACTGCCCTCATCAGGGAACCAGGGATTATGTTCAACCACTGTTTGAAGGCATGCCTCTATGCGTTGACATGAAACTGAAAGTCCTTGAACTTTAAATAAATAATGAAGTAAAGTAAAAAAAATGGTGGGGCTTTCCAGCCATTTGTCCGATAATCCCAGACTTACCAACCTCAGTAGGTCCCAGTCACTCCATCCTGAATGCTGTGAATGCCAGGTCCCTGTTTGGGTGCCACTTGTTGTGGTCTTTACAGACCAGGACCTGGGGACCGGAGTTGATGAAAAGAAAGATAGAGGGAGAGAGCAGTATCTCTCAAGTTACATAGAAAACCAATAAAGCCCATGCACAGGACTTGTACCACTCACGAAGGCACAGGGCATCCTCTCAAGGAGGTCTTGAAAGCCCGGGCAAGAAAGTGAGCTTGGTAAACTTCCATGTTCCGAAGAGAATGAAGACAGAAAGAAGGGTGTGGGGGACCCAAGTCTCTAGTGGAGCAAGGGTATTTTATTAGCAGAAATGCATGTTTACATATCTTCAGTAAAATGATTACTCAGCCATTACAAAGAATGAAATTCCACAAGTTGCAACACAATAGATAGTCTAATACATACAAGGCTGCTGAAGAGAGTCACTGAAGGGAGTTACTGAAAGGAATCTAAGCAGATGCCCTGTCCCATGATCTCAGTCCTGAGAACTACATGCAGCTCTACTCATTCCTGGGATAGGAACTGATAAGGAACAGAGAGTCCTTGAGAAATGGCACACAAAGAAAATGCAACATACTGGATTCCTTAAAGTTGAACGTCCCCTGACACATCTCTAAGAAAAAGAAATGCAAAAAGGCAAAATGGTTTTGTGAGGAGGCTTTACAAATAGCTGAGAAAAGAAGAGAAGCTAAAGGTAAAGGAGAAAAGGAAAGATATACTCACTTGAATGCAGAGTTCCAAGGCAAAGAGAGATAAGAAAGCCTTCCTCAGTGATCAATGCAAATAAATAGAGGAAAACAATAGAATGGGAAAGACTAGAGATCTCCTCAAGAAAACTGGAGATACCAAGGAAATATTTCATGCAAAGATGGGCACAATAAAGGACATCAAGTGTTGGACCTAAAAGAAGCATAAGATATTAAGAAGAGATGTCAATACTACACAGAAGAAAATACAAGAAAGATCTTCATGACCCAGATAACCACGATGGTGTGATCAGTCACCTAAAGCAAGACATCCTGGAATGGGAACTCAAGTGGGCCTTAGGAAGGATCACTATGAACAAAGCTAGTGGAGGTGATGGAATTCCAGTTGAGCTATTTCAAATCCTGAAAGATGATGCTGTGAAAGTGCTGCACTCAATGTGCCAGCAAATATGGAAAACTCCACAGAGGCCACAGGACTGGAAAAGGTCAGTTTTCATTCCAATCCCAAAGAAAGGCAATGCCAAAGAATGTTCAAACTACTGCATAATTGGGCTTATTTCACATGCTAGCAAAGTAATGCTGAAAATTCTCCAAGCCAGGCTTCAACACTACATGAACCATGAAATTCCAGATGTTCAAGGTGGATTTAGAAAAGGCAGAGAAACCAGAGATCAAATTGCCAATATCCACATCGAAAAAGCAAGAGGTTCCAGAAAAATATCTACTTCTGCTTTATTGACTACACCAAAGCCTTTGACTGTGTGGATCACAACAAACTGTGGAAAATTCTTAAAGAATTGAGAATACCATACAACCTTATCTGCCTCCTGAGTAATCTGTATGCAGGTCAAGAAGCAACAGTTAGAACTATACATGGAACAATGAACTGGTTCAAAATTGGGAAAGGAGTTGTCAAGGCTATATATTGTCACCCTGCTTATTTAACTTATATGCTGAGTACAACATGAGAAATGCTGGGCTGGATGAAGAAGCTGGAATCAAGATTTCTGGGAGAAATATCAATAACCTCAGATATGCGGATGACACCACCCTTATGGCAGAAAGTGAAGAAGAACTAAAGAGCCTCTTGAGAGTGAAAGAGGAGAGTGAAAAAGTTGGCTTAAAGCTCAACATTCAGAAAACTAAGATCATGGCATCTGGTCCCATCACTTCATGGGAAATAGATGGGGAAAACAGTGAAAACAAGTGGCAGACTTTATATTTGGGTGCTCCAAAATCACTGCAGATGGTGATTGCAGCCATGAAATTAAGAAGCTTACTCCTTGGAAGAAAAGTTATGACCAACCTAGACAGCATTTTAAAAAGCAGAAACATTATTTTGCCAACAAAGGTCCATCTAGTAGAAAGCTATGGTTTTTCCACTGGTCATGTATGGATGTGAGAGTTGGACTATAAAGAAAGCTGAGCGTCAAAGGAGAGTCCTTTGGACTGCAAGGGGATCCAACCAGATCATCCTAAGGGAAATCAGCCCTGAATATTTATTGAAAGGACTGATGCTGAAACCAAAACTCCAATATTTTGGCCACCTGATGAGAAGAACTGACTGATTTGAGAAGACTCTGATGCTGGGAAAGATTGAAGGCAGGAGGAGAAGGGGACGACAGAGGATATCATTGGATGGCATCCCCGACTCAAAGGACATGAGTTTGAGTAAACTTTGGAGTTGGTGATGGACAGGGAGGCCTGGTGTGCTGTAGTCCATGGGGTTGCTAAGAGTTGGACACGACTGAGTGACTGAACTGAACAAATCTAATGGCAGAAAGTGAAGAGGAACTACAGAACCTCTTGGTGAGGGTGAAGGAGCGAAAGAGCCTGCTTAAAACTAAATATTAAAATAACTAGGATCACTGCATCTGGTCCTGTTACTTTGTGGCAAACAGAAGGGGAAAAGGTGGAAACAGTGATGGATTTCCTCTTCTTGGGCTCTAAAATCACTGTGGATGGTGACTGCAGCCATGAAATCAAAAGTCGATTACTACTTGGCAGGTAAGTTGTGATAAACCTATACAGTGTGTTGAAAAGCAGACACATTACTCTGCCAACAGAGGTCTGTACAGTCAAGGCTGTAGTCCTCCTAGTGGTCATATATGGTTTTGAGAACTGAACCATAAAGAAGGCAGAGTGCTGAAGAATTGATGCCTTCGAACTGTGGTGCTGGAGAAGACTCCTGAGTCCCTTGGACAGCAAGGAGATCAAACCAGCCAGTCTTAAGGGAAATCAACCCTGAACACTCATTGGAAGGACTGATGCTGAAGTTGAAGCTCCAGTATTTTGGTAGCCTGATGAGAATAGCCGACTCATTGGATAAGTCCCTGATGCTGTCGAAGATTGAGGGCAGGAGAAGAGGGCGTCAGAGGATGAGATGGCTGGATGGTATCATCGATGTAACTTGGGCAAACTTCGGGAGATGGTAAGGGACAGGGAGGCCTGCTGTGCTGCAGTCCATGGGATCCTAAAGAGTCAGACACAACTATGTGACTGAACAACAACAAAACCTGAAGTAGCTTCTAATAAGCATTTTTTTTAAATTACAAACCTGTTAATAAAATAACTCAAAAATATAATTAATCAAAAGGATTTAAAATGTGTATTAGAAAATACCCACTTACTAGTAAAGAAATCTGGAGAAGGCAATGGCAACCCACTCCAGTACTCTTGCCTGGAAAATCCCATGGATGGAGGAGCCTGGTAGGCTGCAATCTATGGGGTCGCTACAAGTCTGATACGACTGAGTGACTTCACTTTGACTTTTCACTTTCATACACTGGAGAAGGAAATGGCAACCCACTCCAGTGTTCTTGCCTGGGGAATCCCAGGTACGGCAGGGCCTGGTGGGCTGCCATCTATGGGGTTGCACAGAGTTGGACACGACTGAAGTGACTTAGCAGCAGCAGCAGCAGTAAAGAAGTCATGAAAGGAGGAACAGAAGAACATTTAATGAGACATCAGTTCAATTCAGTCGCTCAGTCGTGTCCGACTCTTTGTGACCCCATGGACTGAAGCATGCCAGGTTTCCCTGTCTTTCACCAACTCCCAGAGCTTTCTCAAACTCATGTCCATCGAGCTGGTGATGCCATCCAACCATCTCATCCTCTGTCATCCCCTTCTCCTCCTGCCTTCAATCTTTCCCAGCATCAGGGTCTTTTCCACTGAGTCAGTTCTTTGCATCAGGTGGCCAAAGTATTGGAGCTTCAGCTTCAACATCAGTCCTTCCAATGAATATTCAGGACTGATTTCCTTTAGGATTGCCTGGTTTGATCTCCTTGTAGTCCAAGGGACCCTCAAGAGTCTTCTCCAACACTACAGTTCAAAAGCATGAATTCCTTGGTGCTCAACTTTCTTTATAGTCCAACTCTCACATCCATACATGATTACTGGAAAACCATAGCTTTGAATAGGCAGATTTTTGTTGGCAAAGTAATGTCTCTGTTTTTTTTTTTTTTTTTTAATATGCTCTCTAGGTTGGTCATAGCTTTTCTTTCAAGGAGCAAGTGTCTTCTAATTTCATGGCTACAGTCAAACTACTTCAGTTTTCTGGCCTTGAGAACCCAGTGAACAGTATGAAAAGGCAGAAATATATGACACTGAAAGATGAACTCCCCAGGTGGATAGGTGCCCGATATGCTACTGGAGAAGAGTGAAGAAATGAAATGAGACAAAGAGAAAAGAAAAAGTAAAATAGCAAGCATGAATCAGCTATAGAAAAATAATATCAAATAGGAGTGAAAGAATTCAATCAAAGAAAAAGTTTTTAGAATTTATTTTTAAAAAACAAACAAGACTCAACTATGTTCTGTCTACAAGAGACATACTTTATATGGAAAAATATAGGATATCACCTCACACCAGTCAGAATGGCCATCACCATAAAATGTACAAATAATAAATGCTGGAGAGGGTGTGGAGAAAAGGAAACCCTCTTGCACTTCTGGTGGAAATGTAAATAGATACAGCCACTTTGGAGAGCAGTATGGAGGATCCTTGAAAAAACTGAAAGAAATACCACATGACCCAGTAGTAGACTTTATCACTTAGCATCCAAGATAACAGCTTACACCTTGTCTTGGGATCCTGGATGAGCCCCCAAGATAATAGATGAAAGCTTACAGTGCTCCCTGGTAGCTCAGAGGTTAAAGCGTCTGCCTGTGATGTGGGAGATCAGGGTTCGATCCCTGGGTTGGGAAGATGCCCTGGAGAAGGAAATGGCAACCCACTCCAGTATTCTTGCCTGGAAAATCCCATAGACAGGAGCCTGGTAGGCTACAGTCCATGGGGCCACAAAGAGTTGGACACGACTGAACGACTTCACTTTCTTTACAGTGCTCCATTGGATCTGTAGTCTCCGAAGGAGAAGGTTTAACTCTGGGACCAAAGATAATCTCAGTCCCTCGTAGCTTTGTGTAGTAGAAATTTTATTAAAGTGACAGTGACTTAAAAAACTGACATAGACATCAAAGGGGGTAGAAAGATTACCCACCTTGTTAGTTTTAAGCAGGGTATTATATATTTTTCTGCTAGCTCTTAAGAATAGAAAAGAATACCTCAAGGCTGTGAAAATTTTGCCCAGACTCTTTCTTGTAACATATATCCTGGGATGACATCAGCATGAGATTAGCCAGAAGGAACAGGTTAACCCAGAGCTCAAAGCTGTGGAAGTTTTACCCAGACCTTCTCCCATAACATATATTCTGAGCTCAAAAAAGCATATCCTTGAACAAAAGATACTGCTGCCTACGAGGCCTTCATGCCTAAGGCAAAAGAATGTGAAAAAGAAAGTGTTTAACTCCTTCTTAAATAGGCCTTAGGCTTGGACTCCTTATCAACCTACCTACGTTAACTCTTTCATCAGCAATCTCACTACTGGGCATATATCCAGAGAAAATCATAATTCAAAAAAAAAACACATGCACCTCAGTGTTCATTGCTGCACTGCTTACAATAGCCAGGACATGGAAAGAACTTAAATGTCCCCCAACAGAGGAGTGGATAAAGAAGATGTGGTAAATCTATATATCTATACAATTATTCATACACACACACACATATATATAATATTACTCAGCCATAAAAAGGAATGAAATTGGGTCATTTGTAGTGACATGGATGGATCTAGAGATTGTCATACAGAATGAAGTCAGTCAGAAGGAGGAAAATAAATATTGTGTATTAATGAATATATAGGAAATCTGAAAAAAATGGTATAGATGTTCTTATTTGCAAAGCAGAAATAGAGACACAAATGTAGAGAACAAATGTGTGGACACCAAGGGGGGAAGGAAGGGTGGGATGAATTGGGAGGTGGAGATTGACATATGTACTCTATTAATACTATGTATAAAATAGACAACAAATGAAAACTTATTGTATAGCACAGGGAAGTCTATTCAATGCTCTGTGGTGACCTAAATGGGACAGAATCCCAAAAAAGAGGGAATATATGTATATACATAACTAATACAACACGGTGAAGTATTTATACTCCAATAAAATTTTTAAAAAGTAGTCTAAAAGACTAAAAAAAAGTATAAGATATGAAAACAGCAACCATAAGAAAGCTAGAGTAGACATATTGATAGCATATCAAACAAAATATAATTTAAGTTTAAAATGCTATTAATAATAGAGAAAAAAGAGACTTTTTAATGTGCTGTGCTTTTTGGACAACATGACTACTCAGTCATGTCCAATTCCCTGCAGCCCTATGAACTATAAACCAACATGCTCCTCTGCCCATGGAATTTTCCAGGCAAGAATACTGGAGCTGTTTGCCATTTCCTATTCCAAAGGAGAGCTTCCCGACCTAGGAATCAAACCTCATCTCCCGCATTGTCAGGCAGCTTTTTACCACTAGCCCCACCTGGGATCAATTTGTCAGGACGATATAAAAATTGTATATGTATCTAACAATAGGGCCTCAAGATATATTAAGCAAAAACTGACAGAACTGAAGAAATAGGACAATAGGATAGGGCAGGCTAGGTTAGGCTAGAATAGAACATCTAGAGAGTAAACCAGCAAGGATATAGAGACTTCAACAACACTACTAAGAAATCAGATACAGCTAGTTTCTATAGAACACACATGAAGAAGGCAATGGCAACCCACTCCAGTACTCTTGCCTGGAAAATCCCATGGACGGAGGGGCCTGGTAGGCTGCAGTCCATGGGGTCGCTAGGAGTTGGACACGACTGAGCAACTTCACTTTCACTTTTCACTTTCATGCATTGGAGAAGGAAATGGCAGCCCACTCCAGTGTTCTTGCCTGGAGAATCCCAGGGACGCGGGAGCCTGGTGGGCTGCTGTCTATGGGGTCGCACAGATTTGGATACAACTGAAGCGACTTAGCAGCAGCAGCAGCATAGAACACACAACTCAACAACAGAACATATAATCTCAAGAACACAAGGAACATTTCCTGGTGTAAGCTGGCCATAAAAGAAGTATAAACAATTTAAAAATAATTGAAATCATTCAAAATATGGTTTCAGAGCACAAAGTAATTAAATTAGAAGTCAATAGCAAACAGAAATGTGGGAAATACATAAATATGTAGAATTTTTAAAAGCATCCTTAAATAACAATGGTTCAAAGAAGAACTTAGAAAATATTTTGAGACAAATTAAATTGAAAATATAACATTCTAAAATGTTTGGGATATATATCGCAATAAACATTTCAAAAGCAAAGGAGAAAGGGAAAAGCAAAGCATTTGAATGCAGAGTTCCAAAGAAGAGCAAGAAGAGATAAGACAGCCTTTCTCAGTGATCAATGCAAAGAAATGGAGGAAAACAACAGAATGGGAAAGACTAGAGATTTCTTCAAGAAAATTAGAGATACCAAGGGAACATTTCATGCAAAGATAGGCTCGATAAAGGACAGAAATGGTATGGACCTAACAGAAGCAGAAGATATCAAGAAGAGGTGGCAAGAATACACAGAAATGTACAAAAAAAAAAAAAAAATCTTCACTACCCAGATAATCACGATGGTATGATCACTCACCTAGAGCCAGACACCCTGGAATGTGAAGTCAAGTGGGCCTTAGAAAGCATCACTACGAACAAAACTAGTGGAGGTGATTGAATTCCAGTTGAGCTCTTTCAAATCCTGAAAGATGATGCTGTGAAAGTGCTGCACTCAATATGCCAGCAAATTTGGAAAACTCAGCAATGGCCACAGGACTGGAAAAGGTCTGTTTTCATTCCAATCCCAAAGAAAGGCAATGCCAAAGAATGCTCAAACTACTGCACAATTGCACTCATCTCACGCGGTAGTAAAGTAAATGCTCAAAATTCTCCAAGCCAGGCTTCAGTAATACGTGAACTGTGAACTTCCAGATGTTCAAGCTGCTTTTAGAAAAGGCAGAGGAACCAGAGATCAAATTGCCAACATCTGCTGGATCATCGATAAAGCAAGAGAGTTCCAGAAAAACTTCGATTTCTGCTTTCTTGACTATGCCAAAGCCTTTGACTGTGTGGATCACAATCAACTGTGGAAAATTCTGAAAGAGATGGGAATACCAGACCACCTGACCTGCCTCTTGAGAAACCTGTATAC
>NW_011494801.1:125724-154656 GCF_000754665.1 Bison bison bison
GACAGGCTGTATATTGTCACCCTGCTCATTTAACTTCTATGCAGAGTACATCCTGAGAAACGCTGGGCTGGAAGAAGCACAGCTGGAATCAAGATTGCCAGGAGAAATATCAATAACCTCAGATATGCAGATGATACCACCCTTATGGCAGAAAGTGAAGAGGAACTCAAAAGCCTCTTGATGAAAGTGAAAGAGGAGAGTGAAAAAGTTGGCTTAAAGCTCAACATTCAGAAAACGAAGATCATGGCATCTGGTCCCATCACTTGATGGGAAATAGATGGGGAAGCAGTGGAAACAGTGTCAGACTTTGTTTTTTTGACTGTGTGGATCACAATAAACTTGATTACAAATAAACAAATTTGATAACTAAATGAAATGGAAAAATTCCAAGAAAAAATTAAATTACCAAAATTGACTCAAAAGATATCAAAAAACTAAGTAGAACAGTAGCAAACAAAAAGATTAAATAGGAAACTAAAAGTCTTCCCACAAAGATAATCCCAGGCCCAGATGGCCTCACTGGCATATATCAAATATTTAAAGAAGAATCAATAGTAATTATTAGTAAACTCTTGCAGAAAATATTCAATTCAGTTCAGTCATTCAGTTGTGTCTGACTCTTTGCGAACCCATGGACTGCAGCACGCCAGGCTCCCCTGTCCATTACCAACTGCTGGAGCTTGCTCAAACTCATGTCCATCGAGTCAGTTTGCCACCCAACCATCTCATCCTGTCATCCCCTTCTCCTGCCTTCACTCTTTCCCAGCATCAGGGTCTTTTCCAATGAGTCAGTTCTTCTCATCAAGTGTATTGGAGTTTGGAGCTTCAGCATGAGTCCTTCCTATGAATATTCAGGACTGATTACCTTTGGATTGACTGGTTTGATCTCCTTGCAGTAAAGGGACTCTCAAGAGTCTTCTCCAAACAACACAGTTCAAAAGCATCAATTCTTCATTGTTCAGCTTTCCTTATGGTCCAACTCTCATCCATACATGACTACTGAAAAAACCATACCTTCGATTAGACAGACCTTTGTTGGCAACGTAATGTACCTGTTTTTTAATATGCTTTCTAGGTTGGTCATAGCTTTTCTTTCAAGGAGCAAGTGCCTTTTAATTTCATGGCTGCAGTCACCATCTGAAATGATTTTCAGTTAAGTTCAGTCCCTCAGTCGTGTCTGACTCTTTGCAACCCCATGAATTGCAGCACTCCAGGCCTCCCTGTCCATCACCAACTCCCGGAGTTCACTCAAACTCACGTCCATTGAGTCGGTGATGCCATCCAGCCATCTCATCCTCTATCGTCCTCTTCTCCTCCTGCCCCCAATCCCTCCCAGCATCAGAGTCTTTTCCAATGAGTCAACTCATTGCATGAGGTGGCCAAAGTACTGGAGTTTCAGCTTTAGCATCATTCCTTCCAAAGAACACCCAGGACTGATCTCCTTCAGAATGAACTTGTTGGATCTCCTTGCAGTCTAAGAGACTCTCAAGAGTTTTCTCCAACACCACAGTTCAAAAGCATCAATTCTTTGCCGCTCAGCTTTCGTCACAGTCCAACTCTCACATCCATACATGACTACTGGAAAAACCATAGCCTTGACTAGACGGACTTTGTTGACAAAGTAATGTCTCTGCTTTTTAATATGCTATCTAGGTTGGTCATAACTTTCCTTCCAAGGAGTAAGTGTCTTTTAATTTCATGGGTGTAATCACAATCTGCAATGATTTTAGAGCCCAAGAAAACAAAGTCAGCCACTGTTTCCACTGTTTCCCCATCTATTTGCCATGAAGTGATGGGACTGGATGCCATGATCTTAGTTTTCTGAATGTTGAGCTTTAAGCCAACTTTTTCACTCTCCTCTTTCACTTTCATCAAGAGGCTTTTTAGTTCTCCACTTTCTGCCATAAGGGTGGTGTCATCTGCGTATGAGGTTATTGATATTTCTCCCAGCAATCTTGATTCCAGCTTGTGCTTCCTCCAGCCCAGCATTTCTCATGATGTACTCTGCATAAAAGTTAAATAAGCAGGGTGACAATACACAGTCTTGACGTACTCCTTTTTCTATTTGGAACCAGTCTGTTGTTCCATGTCCAGTTCTAACTGTTGCTTCCTGACCTGCAAACATGTTTGCTTAAATTAAAAGAACTTACCAAGGAACTCTAAATAAAAAAATAATCATATTTTAATAGCTATTCTAATTCAATATAATTGAAACTTATAAATTACAGAACACCACTCAGTTTCTCCTTCAATTCAGAGTAGAGAGCAGAGATACAGGGAAAAAATCACCACTTCATAAGGTAAGGAGATATCCCTTGAGAAAATACTATTACTTTGTGGTTCTGTTAAGTAGTAGAGGATAAAACATTATGTTGTTGAATAGAGAGTGGAAAGAGAAGCAGTGTCATCAGAGGTACTTACAGGTAAGTGACGTTTCTGAATATCAAATATATTCTTTGCCCCATCCTTTGAAAAAGTAGCCTGTCCAATCTGACCTCTGATACTGGTACTGCCTCTGATACTGGTAACTAATACTCCCTGTCCAACTTCATTATACCCCTTATACCTTTTTGGTATTAGTCATAAGGCTTTCCTTCCTTCTTCAAAAAGTCCAAGTGCCTGTCTCAGACTCTCTGCTTGGAATTCTCTCTCAGATATCACATGTCTTGGTTCTTTTTAAAAATAATTTAATTTAATTGGAGGATAATTACATTATAATATTGTGATGGTTTGGGGCATATATCAGCATGAATTGGCCATATGTATACATGTGTAACCCCCATCCTGAAATCCCCCTCCCCACATCCTACCCCCTCCTCCCCTCCTGTCTCATCCTTTCCTTCTAGGTTGTCGCAGAGCACCAGCTTTGGGTGCCCTGCTTCATGCATCAAATTTGCACTGTTCGTCTACTTTACATATGGTAATATATAGTTTCAGTGCTATTCTCTCAAATTATCCTGCCCTCACCTTCTCCCACTGAGTCCAAAAGTCTGTTCTTTACCTCTGTGTCTCCTTTGCTGCCCTGTATGTACCATCATCAGTATCATCCTTCTAGATTCCATATATATGCATTAATATACAGTATTTGTCTTTCTCTTTCTAACTTACTTCATTCTTTATAATAGGCTGTAGGTTCATCCACCTCATTAGAACTGCCTCAAATTGTTCCTTTTTATAGCTGAGTAATATTCCATTGTGTATATGTACAACAACTTCCTTATCCATTCATCTGCCAATGGACATCTAGGTTGCTTCCATGTCCTAGCTATTGTAAACTGTGCTGCAGTGAACATTGGAGTACATGTGTCTCTTTCAATTCTGGTTTCCTTTGGAGTGTATGCCCAGGAGTGGGGTTACTGGGTCATATGACAGTTCTCATCCCAGGTTTTTAAGGAATCTCTGCACTGTTCTCCATAGTGGCTGTACCAGTTTGCATTCCCACCAACAGTGCAAGAAGGTTCTCTTTCCTCCACACTCACTCCAGCATTTATTGTTTGTAAACTTTTTGATGATGGCCCTCTGACTGATGTGAGATGATGCCTCATTGTGGTTTTTATTTGCTTTTCTCTAATAATGAATGGTGTTGAGCATCTTTTAATGTTTTTCATCTAAATGTCTTCTTTGGAGAAATGTTTGTTTAGGTATTTTGCCAATTTTTTGATTGGGCAGTTTGTTTTTTCTGGTATTGAGCTGCATGGGCTGCTTACATATTTCAGAGATTAATTCTTGTCTGTTGTTTTATTTGCTGTTGTTTTCTCCCATTCTCAGGGCTGTCTTTTCACCTTGCTTATAGTTTCCTTGTTGCAAAAAAGCTTTTACATTTAATTAGGTCCCATTTGTTTATTTCTATTTTTATTTCCATTACTTTGGGAGGTGAGTCATAGAGGATCTTGCTGTGATTTATATCAGAGAATGTTTTGCCTATGTTTTCCTCTAATAGTTTTATAGTATCTGGTCTTGCATTTAGATCTTTAATTCATTTTAAGTTTATTTTTATATATGATGTTTAAAAGTGTTCTAGTTTCACTCTTTTACAGATAGTTGACCAGTTTCCTCAGAACCACTTGTTGAAGAGACTGTCTTTTCTCCACTGTATATTTTTGCCTCCTTTGTCAAAGATAAGGTGTCCATAGGTGCATGGATTTATTTATGGACTTTCTATTTTGTTCCATTGATCTATATTTCTATCTTTGCACCAGTACCATGCTACCTTGATGACTGTAGTTTTGAAGTATAGTCTGAAGTCAAGAAGGTTGATTCCCAACTTCTTTGCTTTTGTCTTGGTTCTTTACTCCCTGCTTAAATGTCATTCTTGAGTCCTTTTCTGACCATCCTGTATGAAATAATACTCTGGCTCCTCTATTTCCTATAAACTGTATGCTCCTTAATTTTTCTACATAGAATGTATCATCTTACTACTTATTTGCTTAATTATTTGATCTCTACCTCATTAGAATGCTTTTAAAGAATTGTGTCTGATCTGTTCAATGCTATATCTGCCCCAGTAAAGTAGTGTCTGGTATATACTAGGCAGCCAGTTGATATCTATTGAATGAATGAATGGCAGAATATTAATCTCTGGCGTAAAGGCAATCAGACTACTTTTCTAAAGATGCTGAACTTTTACATAGTTCACACTCTACCCCAAGAAGAGTATTATGAATGATATTTATATGATGAAATCTGTTAGGGTTTTATTTTTTTCCCCACTTCAAACTCTATCATGAGGCAAAAATAAGGATTCTCTAGCTTAAATAAAGGTAAAATCTGCCAAAATATCCTACATAAGTGTTTCTATAAGCAGATAGTAGTAGTGGAAGGAATTAAAAGTCTGTTTGTAATATAATTCAAAAAGATACATACACCCTTATGTTTATAGAAGCAATATTTACAGTAGCCAGGACATGGAAGCAACCTAAATGTCCATCAACATATGAATGGATAAAGATGTAGTATATTTATATAGGGGAATATTACTTGGCCATAAAATAGAAGGACACATGCCATTTGAAGCTAAATGAATGGACATTGAGATTATCATACTAACTGAAGTAATTCAGAAAAAGAAAGAAAAATACCAGAGTATAACTTATATGTGACACAAATATGACACAAGTGATCTTATCTGTGAAACAGAAACAGCCCCACAGACATGGATAAAAGATTTGTGGTCACCAAAGTGAGGGCCATGGTGGGAAAAAATTGGGTTGTGAGTTTGGATCTAACAGGTGCAAACTATTATATATAGAGTACATAAACAACAATATTATATAGCAGTGGGAAGTATTTTAATTATGTAATAAATCATAATGGGAAGGAAGAAAAGTATGGGCAAAATCTATGAATGAAGAGGTGTGAGTGCAAATGTATTAGGTATAAGGAAACTATCAAAAAAGAAATGTAAAAATGTGAGCTCATATGATCAGAAAAATTTTAGGAGTCAAACCGTTTAAAAAAACAAACAAACAATTTCTTTTGTACTTGAAAACATGAAAGCCTGAGAGAACTAAGATTTTCTGTCACTGGATCTTCCTTTGAAAGGCATATCGGCTTTGAACAAGATATACCTTCAATGCATTTACTAGCAATTTTAGAGAAAAACTAACTTTGCATGATAAAAAAAATACATGGCAATAAAAGTCTGATTTTATGCTGTGTTTCTTGATACAAGACATAATGCCAGGAAAAAGAATTATGGTGGTTGGTGCTGGAGTCAGTGGATTAGGTGCCATTAAGATCTGTCTGGAGGAGGGACTGGAACCCATCTGTTTTGAAGAAAGCAATGACATTGGAGGACTGTGGAGATATGAGGTAAGTTTGAATATGCTTATACTTCTATATGTGTAATGACATTTTTTCATATCTGGGAAATAAGAATGCAAGGACTACAGCACTAAATTATCCTTTAACTACAGCTCCTTGGAAGAAAAGCTATGACCAAGGTAGACAGCATATTAAAAAGCAGAGGCATTACTTTGCCAACAAAGATCCTTATAGTCAAAGCTATGATTTTTCCAGTAGTCATGTGCAGATGTGAGTTGGACCATAAGGAAGGCTGAGCACCAAAGAATTGATGTTTTGAACTGTGGTGTTGGAGAAGGCTCTTGAGAGTCCTTTGGACAGCAAGAAGATCAATCCAGTCAATCCTAAAGGAAATCAGTCCTGAATATTCATTGGAAGGACTGATGCTGAAGCTGAAACTCCACTAGGTTGGCCACCTGATGCAAAGAGCTGACTCTTTAGAAAAGACCCTGATGCTGGGAAAGATTGAAGGCAGGAGGAGAAAGGGACGACAGATGATGAGATGGTTGGATGGCATCACCGACTCAATGGACATGAGTTTGAGCAAGCTCCAGGAGACAGCGAGGGATAGGGAAGCCTAGTGTGCTGCAGTCTACGGCATCACAAAGAGTCAGACATGACTGAGTGATTGAACAACAAAATACCTGTGATTTGACTCCCATTCCTTTCTTCTGCACAAGGATGAGGTTCAATCAATCTCGTTTGCTTTCAGACTCTAGATCCTTGAAGAAGACTTGTGTGCTTGCTCTTCCTTCATCTCCACCATCACTACATGATAGACATCCTGGCACTTCCCCAAAACTGCTCTCACCACTGTTACCAATAAAATTGACAAACTGAATGGATTTTCTGTCCAGAATTGTATCGCTTTCTCAAGGGGATCCAATGATGTTAAAAATCAGCTCCTTTTTAAAACACTTGTCTCTAGCTTCTGTGATTTCACTCTGCTGTCTTTCTGATTTTCCTTCTCAGTTTTTTTCATGTTGCTGATTATAGCTCCCTTCTTACTCTTCTGTATTTTTTTAAACTTTTTATGTGTTCTTTAGGATACCTTCCTAGCCCTCTGTGGCTTCAGTTATCACATATATGCTAATACATGAACTTTAGATTTTTATCTTGAGCCCAAGAGTATGTATGTACAGTCAGGGCAACTAACACCAACTCTAATATTTTAGGACAAAGCTGAAATCTCAAGAGCTGAGCATAGTGATAGTATTTGGCCTGCATCATAGGTATATTCCCTGGTGGTTCAGATGGTAAAGAATCTGTCTGCAATGAGGGAAGCATGGGTTCAATATCTGGGTTGGGGAGATCCCCTGGAGAAGGAAATGGCAACCCACTCCAGTATTCTTGCCTGGAAAAATCTCATTAACTGAGGAGTCTGGTGGGCTGCAGTCCACGGGATTGCAAAGAGTTGAACACGACTGAGTGACTAATACTAGCCACTAGATAGGCATATTAAAGGGCTCTTCTTCAACTTATAGTTACACCCCTGGACCACATGGTCTTCAATGTTACCATGAAGGGAAAAGAAGGTAGGTCAAAAGATACCAACTGTTAGTTGGCTAGGTATAGCCTAGATGTGGTACTGGCTGCTTGTCTTTGCTAACCTCTGGACGTTTCACCAATACCTCATTGGCTTTTTGGGTTTCTCATAACCTATGTTACCAATTCTCTGCATTACATTCCCTGTTTCAAGTATCGAGAGAGGAGCTCCCATATTCCTGGATGGACCATGTCTGATACAGATACATCTCAAGAAAATCTCCAATCTCCCAGTCTGGTGTCCTTTTCACCCTGCACATGCAATTTCTATAAGTCCTATAACAAAGCATGCATTGATAATTTCTTTCCCTTGCAAGGTTTTCCTAACATTTTATGTGTATTCTTTGGTCTCCACAATAACTCTGTGACATAGACAAGTACCTATTTACAAGTGAAGAAATAGATTCAGAGAAATGACTTAATGTCAATTTCCTTGCTGGAGCTATGCAATGATACATCTCAAGGACTATGACAGAATGCCCCCAAATACCACAATATGTCATCTGATTTCACTAAGTGATGCCCATATAAAGCTTTCACTTCACCAGCCTGGTCATATTTACAGAGATTGTCCTTATCAAAAGGGATAATTTTGTGTATGAATGTTTTAATATTGTGTAATTCCTTAATATAACAATGCTCTTCATTTTGAAGAAGACTCATAGTTTGATCTGTTGTTAAAGTTGATATACTTTAGCAGGTGTCCTTTGTTTTCTTGGTAGGAGAAGACTGAAAGAGGCAGGCCAAGGGTCTATAAGTCTGTCATCAGCAACACTTCAAAGGAGATGATGGCCTACAGTGATAACCCTTTCCCTGACCACTTTCCCAACTACTTGCATAATTCCAAAATCATGGAGTATCTCCATATGTATGTCAAACACTTTCACCTTTTGAAGCACATCCGGTCTCTGGTAAGTGGGACAGAGAGCACTCAACATACAAGGAAGTCTCTTGTTAGAACCCAAAGCTAGGCCAGAGCCGTGGGCTTTACATACATCTCCATGGAAGTTATACATCTCCATGGAAGTCTCCTTCAGGAGAAAATATGGGAGATTGACTGAAATGCCAAACTGTACACCTGGTGTGGGATCACCCCTAGCTACCTTGAGGACTGTAGTCTGAACAAATTGAGCTAATCTCACCTTTAAAATGCCTTGTTCAGGAGACCAGTTATACTTGAGCACTTTAATGAAAGCCCAGATGAGAGTACCTGCAGTCAACTTTATTCATTGAGGTCAAGAGTTCTTGAGGGCATCAGGGAAGAGTGGTCATGAGTCTTTTTGTCTTATTCCCAGTCGAAGGTGTGCAGCGTGAGGAAGCACTCTGATTTCCCTTTCACGGGACAGTGGGATGTTGTAGTGCAGGCTGAAGGAAAACAGGAATCCTATGTCTTTATTGGGATTATGGTGTGTAGTGGCCTTTTTACCAATCCCTTCATGCCACTTCAGAAATTTCCAGGTATGTGCTATTGAATTCTAAGGCACTGGTGTTGTGAGATACTATCACTGTAGCTATTGTTATTTTTGAAGAGAGTTTATAATTCTGAAAGTCACCTTAGTTTCATAATAAATATTACATTTTCTGATTATAAAGTAATGCAAGTTCTTTCAAGTTAATCCAAATAATACAGTTATAAAATTGAAAATAAAAAGTACTAAAATATACTATCACCACCAGTTCTGGGCTATTTAAGAGGAAGGTGCTACATTTTAATAGTGTGAAGTAATTAGTAAGAGCAAAGATACAGAAATATATTAAGATTTTGCTTTATTTCTGAATGTGTATATATATATACCATGTGTATATATATACATACATGGTATTCTCCAGGCAAGAAACTGGAGTGGGTTGTCACGCACTCCTCCAAGGATCTTTCCAACCCAGGGATCGAACCTGCTTCTCCTGTAGCTCCTGCATTGCAGGCAGATTCTCTACCATTGACCCACCAGGGAAGCCACATATATATACATATATGTATAGATAAACATAACATAACAAGATGACTACAAATAGCTAAGTGCTAGTGTGCCACTACATATATCTTACAAGATACTGCAGTGCTACTTACTATTTGGAAGCTTAAGCACTCTGAATATAAGGAATCATGCAGCAATGATTTACCTGCACAAGAGCTCCTTCTTACCTCTAGAAGCAGAATGTGTATACTGTTTTCTCGAAGAGGGCTGAATCTGAGACTCCTTCGGGCTTCTCAGGAGATGCTGAACTCCCCCACTTTCCATTCTTATGTCTGTTTCCAAGTGCACAAGAAGAAAGAGAAAGATAAAATTGGTCAAAAGCGGTCTGTTAGTTATTAGCTTATTAGAGATTTAAACATTCCTGTACTGATTCAATCAGTATTCGTTCAAGAAATATCTACTGAGCATCACTTTTGTGGCAGAGGCTCAGCAGAGAATTAAACAGATCAAAATTTTTGTCCCCTTGGAGCATACATGGTAGTAGATGGAGGGAGATACAAAAAAGGATAAATATGTGGAAGGTAATAACTATGAAGAGAAACAATTAACAGGAAGGGCAAAGGGTTGGTGGTTGGGGAGATGGGCTTGTCATGCAAGACTAGTTGAAGTGGTCAGGTAAGGCTTCAGAGAGAAAAGAGCACTGGAATAAATACCCCAAGGCATTGAGGAAGTGATGCAAATAACTGAGGAATGCAGATTGTATAAAAGGAAGAAAACAGTGCAAAGAACTTGAGGTAGGTGTGTAACAGACAGGTCCATGTGGTGAGAGTAGAAGAAAGAGTACAGGGAGATGACGTCAGAGAGTGAATGCTGCACCAGACCAATAAGAATTAAAAAGGCCATTGTCTGGACCATGGCTCTGACTTTAACTGAAGTGGGATCCACTGGGCGGTTTTCAGCAGAGCAGTGTCCCCTTGGAGCATGCTCCAATCACATTGGCTGTTGTGTTGAGAACAGCTGGGGAAGGAGCTGGGAAAGCAGAAACAGGCAGGCCAGGGAGGAGGTTCTTGATAATTCAGTTGAAAAATGATGGTGATTTTGACCAGGATAGTGGCAGTGGAGATGATGCTGTGAAAGTGCTGCACTCAATATGCCAGCAAATTTGGAAAACTCAGCAGTGGCCACAGGACTGGAAAAGGTCAGTTTTCATTCCAATCCCAAAGAAAGGCAATGCCAAAGAATGCTCAAACTACCGCACAGTTGTACTCATCTCACATACCAGTAAAGTAATGCTCAAAATTCTCCAAGCCAGGCTTCAGCAATATGTGAACCGTGAACTTCCTGATGTTCAAGCTGGTTTTAGAAAAGGCAGAGGAACCAGAGATCAAATTGCCAACATCCGCTGGATCATGGAAAAAGCAAGAGAGTTCCAGAAAAACATCTATTTCTGCTTTATTAACTATGCCAAAGCCTTTGACTGTGTGGATCACAATCAACTGTGGAAAATTCTGAAAGAGATGGGAATACCAGACCACCTGATCTGTCTCTTGAGAAATTTGTATGCAGGTCAGGAAGCAACAGTTAGAACTGGACATGGAACAACAGACTGGTTCCAAATAGGAAAAGGAGTTCGTCAAGGCTGTATATTGTCACCCTGCTTATTTAACTTCTATGCAGAGTACATCATGAGAAATGCTGGACTGGAAGAAACACAAGCTGGAATCAAGATTGCCAGGAGAAATATCAATAACCTCAGATATGCAGATGACACCACCCTTATGGCAGAAAGTGAAGAGGAACTCAAAAGCCTCTTGATGAAAGTGAAAGTGGAGAGTGAAAAAGTTGGCTTAAAGCTCAACATTCAGAAAACAAAGATCATGGCATCTGGTCCCATCATTTTATGAGAAATAGATGGGCAAACAGTGGAAACAGTCACTGCAGATGAAACAGTCACTGCAGTCACTTCAGCCATGAAATTAAAAGATGCTTACTCCTTGGAAGGAAAGTTATGATCAACCTAGATAGCATATTCAAAAGCAGAGACATTACTCTGCCAACAAAGGTTCGTCTAGTCAAGGCTATGGTTTTTCCTGTGGTCATGTATGGATATGAGAGTTGGACTGTGAAGAAGGCTGAGTGCCAAAGAATTGATGCTTTTAAACTGTGGTGTTGGAGAAGACTCTTGAGAGTCCCTTGGACTGCAAGGAGATCTGGACAGTCCATTCTGAAGGAGATCAGCCCTGGGATTTCTTTGGAAGGAATGATGCTAAAGCTGAAACTCCAGTACTTTGGCCACCTCATGTGAAGAGCTGACTCATTGGGAAAGACTCTGATGCTTGGAGGGATTAGGGGGCAAGAGGAGAAGGGGACGACAGAGGATGAGATGGCTGGATGGCATCACCGACTCGATGGACGCGAGTTTGAGTGAACTCCGGGAGTTGGTGATGGACAGGGAGGCCTGGCGTGCTGCAATTCATGGGGTCGCAAAAGAGTCGGACACGACTGAGCGACTGATCTGGTCTGATCTGAGTGGCAGTGGAGACATAACGTGGTGCTTGAATCTTAAATATAGTTTGAAGTTCAGTTCAGTTCAATTGCTCAGTCATGTCCAACTCCTTGCGATCCCATGGACTGCAGCATGCCAGGCTTCCCTGTTTTTCACCAACTCCTGGAGCTTGCTCAAACTCATGTCCACCAAGTTGGTGATGCCATCCAACCATCTCATCCTCTATTGTCCCCTTCTCCTCCTGCCCTCAATCTTTCCCACCATCAGGGTTCTTCTCCAGTGGGTCAGTTCTTCTCATCACGTTGCCAGCGTATTGGAGCTTCAGCTTCAGCATCAGTCCCTCCAATGAATATTCAGGACTGATTTCCTTTAGGACTGACTGGTTTGATTTCCTTTCAGTCCAAGGGACTCTCAAGAGTCTTCTCTAACACCACCGTTCAAAAGCATTAATTCTTCGGTGCTCAGCTTTCTTTTTTTTTTGTCTGAAGAATATATTTTATTTATTTTTATTTTTTATTTTTAAACTTTATGATCCAACTCTAACATCTATACATGACTACTGGAAAAACCATAGCTCTGACTAGGTGGACTTTTGTTGGCAAAATAATGTCTCTGTTTTTTAATATGCTCGTCTTCCAAGGGGCAAGGGTCTTTTAATTTCATGGATGCAGTCACCAACTGCAGTGATGTTGCAGCCCAAGAAAATAAAGTCTGTCACTGTTTCCACTGTTTCCCCATCATTTTGCCATGAAGCAATGGGACCAGATGCCATGATGTTAGTTTTTTGAATGTTGAGTTTTAAGCCAACTTTTTCACTCTCCCCATTCACTTTCATCAAGAGGCTCTTTAGTTCTTTGCTTTCTGCCTTAAGGGTGATGTCATCTGTGTATCTGAGGTTATTGATATTTCTCCCAGAAATCTTGATTCCAGCTTGTGCTTCATCCAGCTTAGCATTTCACATGATGTACACTGCATAGAAGTTAAATAAGCAGGGTGACAACATGCAGCCTTGATGTACTCCTTTCTGAATTTGGAACCAGTCCACTGTTCCATATCCGGTTCTAACCGATGCTTCTTGACTTGCATACATATTTCTCAGGATTTGGGTAAGGTGATCTGGTACTCCCATCTTTTTAAGAATTTTCTGCAGTTTGCTGTGGTCCAAGCAGTCAAAGGCTTTGGTGTAGTCAAGAAAGCAGTAGATGTTTTCCTGGAACTCTCACCCTTTTTTGATGAACCAATGGATGTTGGCAATTTGATCTTTGGTTTTTCTGTCTTTTCTAAATCCAGCTTGAACATTTGCAAGTTCTCGGTTCATGTACTGTTGAAGTCTCTCTTGGAGAATTTTGAGCATTACTTTGCTAGCATGTGAAATGATTGCAATTGCGCAGTATTTGAACATTCTTTGGCATTGCCTTTCTTTGGGATTGGAATGAAAACTGACCTTTTCCAGTCCTGTGGCCACTGCTGAGTTTTCCAAATTTGCTGGCATATTGAGTGCAGCACTTTAATAGCATCATCTTTCAGGATTTCAAGTAGCTCAGCTGGGATCCATCACCTTCACTAGCTTTGTTCATAGTGATGCTTTCTAAGGCCCACTTGACTTCACATTCCAGGATGTCTGGCTCTAGGTGAGTGATCTCCCCCTCATGGTTATCTGGATCATGAAGATCATTTTTGTATTGCTCTTTTTGTATTCTTTCCACCTCTTCTTAATATCTTCTGCTTCTGTTTGGCCCATACAATTTCTGTCCTTTATTTTGCCCATATTTTCATGAAAAGTTCCCTTGGTATCGCTAATTTTCTTGAAGAGATCTCTAGTCTTTCTCATTCTATTGTTTTCCTCTATTTCTTTGCATTGATCACTGAAGAAGGCTTTCTTACCTCTCCTTGCTACCCTTTGGAACTCTGCATTCATATGCATATCTTTCCTTTTCTCCTTTGCCTTTAACTTCTCTTCTTTCCTAAGCTATTTGTAAGGGCTTCACAGACAACCATTTTGCCTTTTTGCTTTTCTTTTTCTTAGGGATGGTGTTGATCACTGCTTCCTGTACAATTCACAAACCTCTGTCCATAGTTCTTCAGGCACTCTGTCTATCAGATTTAATCCCTTGAATCTATTTGTCACTTCCACTGTATATATTGTAAAGGATTTGATTTAGGTCATACCTGAATGGTCTAGTGATTTACTGACTTTCTTCAATGTAAATCTGAATTTGGCAATAAGGACTTCATGATCTGAGCCACAGTCAGCTCTCATCTTGTTTTTGCTGACTGTAGAGAGCTTCTCCATCTTCAGATGCAAAGAATATAATCAATCTGATTTTGGTATTGACCATCTGGTGATGTCCATGTGTAGAGTCATCTCTAGTGTTGTTGGAAGAAGGTGTTTGCTACGACCAGTGCATCCTCTTGGCAAAATTCTGTTAACCTTTGCCCTGCTTCATTTTGTACTCCAAGGCCAAATTTGCCTATTACTCCATGTATCTCTTCTACTTTCTAGTAGAAGTTGGAAAAAAAGAATTTGCTGATGGATCGGTTATGAGGTGTGATTTTTAAAAAGGTGATATGTTATAAAAGGATAAAAAAGGATAATTTTATTGTCCAAAGCAATGGAGTTGCCATTTCCTGAGAGAGAAGAGGTCTTGGGAAAGCTAATTTTGCCCGTTTGAGGGGCAAAGGTTGAGCAGGTGACAGGGTCTTAGAGATGATTATTGAAAATGGAAGAGGATGGGATAAGATTTAATACATTCATTATTATTACTTTTTTTTTACTTTACAATATTGTATTGGTTTTGATTTAATACATTCAAAGATAAACATTAGACTTATTTTTCAAGTGCTATGTTTTAGGAGTGTTTAAAAGGATACTCATACCATTCCTGTGAGCTAGGTGAAACAATTTCTATTTTACACATTACAAATACATCTAGTAGTGAAAAAGTTATGAAGTATGCCCAGGTTTGTTTGATCTCAAGGTCTACTCCCATATTGAGCCAGAGGGCAAAGTGTTCATTTTGGAACAGAATAGAAATATTTTATCTTGGGGAAAGGAGACAGAGGAAGGATAGATGAAAACACAGGAACTTTTAGATGTTGAGGAACTCATCTCAGGTTTTTATTGTTTCATAAAAAATGAGAAGAAAATGTTATCTTCAGGTAGTGCGGGGCATTTTAGTAGGACCAGGAGGAGGGGGAATAATTGGAACAGTTGTAGTCAGAAATTGAAAGGAAAAGTGAACTTAGCAATGATTGAGCTCAGGAATTCACTAGGTGATGATCAAAGAATTGCTTCCAAGGGAAAGCTGAGGTTTTGGAGCACATTCACCAGATAAAGGAAAAAGAACAAGGAATGATCCACAATTAGGATGGAACAGGGCTGTCCAGTGTCACAGGAGAAGCAGTGAAGCCTATAACTGCAGGCTTCAATGTTGTCTGAAAGATGAAATGGTACAAAATCGACCAGATATTATGGTTTGGCCACATGAGGTTTTTGCTTAAGTCAGAGCATATTTTTTAAACAAGAATAATGTTTTTATATCCTTTCAGCCCCAGAATCACTGAGCATTTGTCCCCAGTAGAGAGCCAAGTGAATAGTGCTAGTGTTAGTAGAAAGGGTGTACTGGGCCTAGGAAGAGATGGAAAACAAGGTAGACAAGGATGAAGCTTGGGTTAAGGAAGCAAGACAGGAAACTGGATCAGAGCAGTATTTATAATAATGAAGATGATGGATAAAGAAGATGTATTACTTATATAGGAGTCAAGCTCTTTTTGAAGACTTGGCAGGATGCAGATAAGTTAAAAAGAGGCAGAAGTAAAATATCTGACTTTTTAAGAAACCTGAGAATTTGTTGGAATATAAAATTTTTGTTCCAGAACAGAACTGTAGGAGAATTAATTCTGTCTGATAATGTAGGACAAGCACAGTTCACAGATCAGGAATAGTAGACCAGAAAATGAGAGATTTAAATTAGAAAGCCTTTGAGTTTAGCAATAAGCTTTAGAATATGCCAGCAGTTTAAAAGACAAAATAACAGTCAATGCTTGATTGTGTTCTTGCCCACAGGAATCATGCGTTTCAAAGGTCAATATATTCACAGTTGGGAATACAAGAGTCCAGAGAAATTTCAGGGCAAGAAAATCATTGTGATTGGCATTGGAAATTCTGCAATTGATTTGGCGATTGAGCTCAGTCATGTAGCTGCACAGGTTTGGTGCCTAAATTCTCTTTCTTGAGATGCAACCTGGCCCCTAACTTCTGAGATATGAGAATTGCACAAAATATGTGTAGTGTGTACTCATACGCTGTTTCAATACTGATTGTTAATTACCTTCTCACATCTATTTCCTCAATAGTGAATGAGTGATAGTTGCTCAGTCATGCCTGATTCTGCAACCCCATGGACTATAGCCTGTCATGCTCCTCTGTTCATGGAATTCTTCAGGCAAGATTACTGGAGTGGGTTGCCACTTCCTTCTCCAATTTCCTCAATAGGCATCTTGATAATCTATTCCAAAAAAGAAAAATGGAGAATGAAATACAAATAAATAGTTTAAACCTCAAAGACTTTCAAATTGTTTATTTTTACCAGAGTCTGAAGATTTTACCAGTTCAGCCAAGAATTACAAAAAAAAAAAAAAAAAACTTATTAGATAACCATTTTTTAAATCCCTTTATTTTTCATCGACATGACACTTGACACCATCTTCCAACTCCAATTCCTTCAATAGGGATACAAATTAACTAAGTGTTGTAGTTACTACAACACAGTAATTAGCAGCTGGATGGGATCTTTTGTGTCAACTGTTGATATCTGTCTAGCCTTTTTGCATCATTATGTGTTTTTGCAATTTAAGACATTGCAGGCATCAAATACTCCTTTGGGAAAGGTTCAAAAAGAATGGTGGGTTGACCCAGAAGAAGGCTTGGGGCTATAAGCAACAAGTCAGATGTGTCTGTATGTGGGAGTGTATGTAACTATGTGTTGGTCTTCCTGCTTTTGAGAACAGAAGAACTCTTCAAGATAAAAGACAGTAGAGTTTTTATCCATTTCTTCTCATGAGCCAAATGAGTAATATCTGAAGAACTGAGAAATTAGCCTATGAAAGTGAACTCTCATATCTATTGTGTTTACTTGCATTCTCTCCTAGGTGTTTCTCAGCACAAGAAGTGGTGCATGGATTTGGAACTGGGTCTGGGATTCTGGGATGCCCATGGACACTGTTCTCTTTACTCGTTTTAATTCTCTTGTCAAAAAAATTTTCCCTGAATTCTTAATCAACAGATGGGCAGGGAATAAATTAAATGTTCGCTTTAACCATGACATTTATGGTTTGCTACCTCAACACAGGTATGTTCTAGGATTGCTACCTCAACACAGGTATGTTCTAGGATTTTAAAAAAGTAATTTTGCCGCTGCCTTTTGGAATCAGTGGGTCAAACTTGGAACATAAGGATGATTTAGAATTCATGTTTTACCACCTTGAAAGTAGACTTCAGCTATCTTGCTGCTGCTGCTGCTGCTAAGTCGCTTCAGTCGTGTCCGACTCTGTGCGACCCCATAGACGGCAGCCCACCAGGCTCCACCGTCCCTGGGATTCTCTAGGCAAGAACACTGGAGTGGGTTGCCATTTCCTTCTCCAATGCATGAAAGTGGAAAGTGAAAGTGAAGTCACTCAGTCGTGTCCAACTCTTTGCGACCCCAAGGACTGCAGCCTACCAGGCTCCTCCGTCCATGGGATATTCCAGGCAAGAGTACTGGAGTGGGGTGCCATCACCTTCTCCATCAGCTATCTTAGGAGAATGTTAATCATTGTTTCTTTTCTCATGTTTCTTTGGGCCATTCTATTCATTAAACTTAGAAGAAGGAAATTGAATTTCAGGCATGGTGGCAGCTTCACCTGTCCCCACTCTTGATGTTTTCAAACTACTGTGCACTTTTTCTTTAGGCTCTGAAACCTTAGACTGTAGAGAAGCAAATAATATACTATACCATAAAAATAAACTCCATCTTTCTGAGCCAAATTTTAAAAAAGTCAGGAATCTGGTAAGATTCCATCAACAAGATGGAAGACTTGTAATTTTACATTTTAAAAGGATCACTCAGGCTGCTGATTGGAGGAAAAATTGTGGGGAGTCAAAGGTAGAAGCAGTGTTAAACTGCTTTAAACAGTATTAAACTATTAGTTACTAACAGTGTTAAATTTAAATAATGTTAGTAAATCTTACAAAAATGCCACATAGGTTCTCAAAATAATGGAGATCAGACTATGATCTGATTTTTCTGTTCCATTTTAAGCACTTCACCCACTGCTTTAAAAAAAAAATCTCTCTCATCTCCCAAAAAAATTGTTTTAAGGAAATTAGGTATCAATATATCACTGCTATAAACTTATATCACCTTTCAAAAGTTTCTCTTTGCATGTAGTAAGCACTGTATAAACATTATTGGCAGTCTGATGAATACAGAAGGTTTATTCAGTAAATAATTCAGAAGAAATATTGACCAAAAATCTTTTGTAAAATAAAAATGTATGTCTTTCATTTTTTAGCATGACTAAAAAATCATTTTAAGTATTTTCTTAGCTTACCTCCTTTCCAAAAAGACTTATATTAGTTTTCCTGCATACAAATTTTCATTCCTCAGATTTTGAGTCATCAAGCTTGTTTCGGTGATGATCTACCCAACTACATAATTACTGGAAGAGTTCGGATGAAACCAAATGTTACAAAGTTCACAGAAACATCAGCCATCTTTGAGGACAGCACAGAAGAGGATGTTGATGTTATAATCTTTGCCACAGGATACACTTGTTCTTTCCAATTTTTGGAAAATAATTCAACAGTTCTGGATATCCAGCGTTCCATGTATAAATTTGTTTTCCCTCCTGAGCTAGAAAAACCAACGCTAGCTTTTATTGGTATCCTCCAGCCAGTAGGAGCCACTATTCCCACATCAGAACTCCAGAGCCAATGGGCTGTACGTGTATTCAAGGGTATGTCGTGACCTTTTTCATATTTACAAAAGATAACCATCCAGATAATGTGATGTCAGAGGCACTGAAAAAGTCTTCTGCTGCAAACATATCTGAAGCTCACCTTTACAGTATTTGAAATTCTGCCTCAAGATTTTTTACTTCAGTGTTTGATGGCTATGTAATCTTTAGGATTCCCATATGAAAATGAAGATTAAAAAACTACTACCTAAAGATATCAAATGACAACTTATTGGCAAATGATTCTTTAAAGCACATCAGTGAGATACACAGGATAGGAAATGAGGGCAGGAGAAGAAAGATCTCAACCTAAAGTACACATGGGAAATAACAATTATCCTACTTTTCAGTCTTTCTAGAATATTTCTGGAGTGATCCACAACTACAGGGAGCATTTTTTGGCCTATCTCTCAAGTTCAAAATATAAAAAGAACAAGAAGAGTCACAGAATTATGAACTGTGAGTTATGAAAATTATGTCAGAGTCAGAAAGTAACTGGAATAGGACCACAGCACAATTAAAAAAGCAAGAACTTTGTAATCCAGCGAGCTCTGATTAAAACCCAGTTCCTCCACATGCTGACTGCGTGGTCTTGACATATTACTTGACCTCCACAATTCCCTCACTTATAAAAATGAAATAATTAGGTGTATTGTGCAGAGCAGTGAGAATTAACAATTAAGCATTTGTCTTTTGTAAGCCTTCAATGAATGTTGATTGTATGAATCAAGATTAGCCATGGTGCTAATTTTTTTATTATTATTCTTTTTTATATCATAACTTTTAGGTTTAGAATAGATTGAAGACAGAGTCAAACCTACCTTAATGAAATGATGTCCATCACATTGCAATAATTCTGCTCATTTTTTTGTTCCTTCTTCAAAATGTTTCCCATATGTTCCTACTAGATTCTGCTTCTTGAAATGTAGGATATTATTCATTAAAGAAATGAATAATTATAGGAAAGTGTTTTACATGATTTAAGATGAAAAATCAAGAAGAAATCTCTGTCCAATGAAGACAATCAGGAGTCATTGACTCACCATTAGTAGCTATTGAAAAGCTAACTGATAGCATAAATGAACAAGTATAGCTCACTATTTAAAAGAGAGTCAAAAAAAGTACTCTGGTTATGGAACTACACACACACTACTTTGTGCCTTGTTACTGGATGCAACTCCCTTCAGTTCATTCTTCCTTGTGAGATTTGAGGTCTACCAGTCAAGATGTGTGGAGAAGGCAATGGCACCTCATTCTAGTACTCTTGCCTGGAAAATCCCATGGATGTAGGAGCCTGGTAGGCTGCAATCCATGAGGTTGCTAAGAGTGGGACAAGACTGAGCGACTTCACTTTCACTTTTCACTTTCATGCGTTGGAGAAGGAAATGGCAACCCACTTCAGTGTTCTTGCCTGGAGAATCCCAGGGATGGGGGAGCCTGGTGGGCTGCCGTCTATGGGGTCGCACAGAGTCGGACATGACTGAAGCGACTTAGAAGCAGCAGCAGCAGTCAAGATGTGGAGTCATTAAAGACATGTTTTTGCATGTGTAAGGCATGTGCACCTGATAGAACAGTGAATGTAGGGCAATCCAGAGCAACTCCTGAATCCATCTCTCCCACTCCTATGCTATCTCACGATGTTCTCCACCAAACATTACACATTTCTTCCTCAAACCACAGCTTTTCAATAAGAAAACCATTTTCACATTTGAAATTTCTTTCCTAGGATTGAACAAATTACCTTCAGTGAGTGGCATGTTGGCTGACATAAGAAAGAAGAGAACAAAACTTGAAAAACAGTAAGAAACTTGCTTCTTGATGAAAGTCAGTAGAAAGTGTTTAGGTGGAGGTGTTTGTATTTCAAGCATTCTTTATATTTTTCTCATGATGGAATCTGAGTCTATTTGCCTGGAGGAGATCTCAAATTATCAACTTTTTAATTTCCTCTTAACCATGCATAAATATCATATATGGAGGACTTATCGAATGGAATGGGTAGAGAATGGTCCAACTTGGAAACTGTAGAATTTTATTTAAAGTTTATGGAACACTTTATATAACATATAATTATAAATTTGTGTCATGCTGTAGCCTTAGAGATGTAAAGCATCTGAAAATATATGATGAAATGAAAGATTGTTTTCACTCTTTCACCATGCTGAAAAGAAAAACCAATGTGAGAAATGAGATAGGAGACCATTACAGAATCCAAGTAAAATTCTTATGTTTGGTTAGGAGCTTGTGGGTTCACCAAATCTTCTTAATGGAAAATTATTCTCAACCACTAGTGTTGGGGATATAATTTATTTCTATTTAGCAAATATCTACTGAAAATCTACAATGTGGAGGTCACAGCATGTTCTCTATGAGAAATAAAAGGTTCTATTTTAAGAATCACAATTTGTTACCCAGTAACTTTGGTTTAGAAAGAGGGTGAAGATTTGCATTTCAGTAATATTTAAAGTGAAATTAATATCACACATATATGTACAATTCTTGTAGCATATTCCATAGTGTATTCATCACCACTGATTTAACGAAACGAGACTATATCCTAATTGAGAATTAAATTCATGGGCAAAGAAAATTTAAGAAAAGACAAAAGTCTTCTGAAACCCACCTGTTAATATCCAAGATCCTTGGAAGGATTTGTTGGGGAAAAAACACTGCAAGAATATTTTGTTAAAAAGCACTGAGGCCACAGTCAATGAAAAGAAGAAAACATTTTATATCTCATTTTTTGGAGAAATCATCAGCCAATGTCTAGATGTAATTGTGCTTGGAGAGATGGAGGTTCTGATAGTTTCCCCTTCTGGTTTCAGGTACCTGAATAGTCCCCGTGATGCACACAGAGTTCAGTATGTGGATTACATGGATGAAATTGCCTCTGAAATAGCAGTGAAACCCAACCTGTTCTCACTTTTCCTGTGGGATCCAAAGCTGGCTCTGGAACTTTTCCTTGGGCCATGCACATCTTACCAATACCGCCTACAAGGGCCAGGGAAGTGGGCTGGGGCCCGGGAAGCCATTCCGACTCAGAGAGAACGGATCATTAAGCCCCTGAGGACTCGCACCCTCATATGTGCCCAGGCTCCATGCTGTGTGCCACTTTGGCTTAAAAGTATCTGTGTAGCCCTTCTCCTCTTTGTTCTCACTTTCATCATTATTAAAGGATAATCTTCCTGTGATCATTGCTATATTGTAGGTTAACAGTAACACACACTAATTAAGAGACTGGGCATGTGCAAGTATTTATCCCTCACTCTGGACTAAATCAGTGCAGTGAATTGCCTAATAATTGCAAAATTACTCATGTATGAGCATTTGGCAAAACTGGAGTCTTCAGAAGTCCAAAGGGGTAGAGTAACAACTTGAGCTAAAGCCAACTCGAAAATTGGAGATTTCAAATGAAATGGTTTATATGAAAGCTTGCTCTAGAAAAGCATATTTAATTTCTATAATATGAGAAATGTTCTCAGTTACCAATCTCTCCTAGCCTCCTTTTGTATGAATTGGTGAATTCCTTGTTTTTCATGTAAAACACAGGCTAGGGAAAAGTGTCTCTTCAATGACTTAGAAAAATTAACAATGAAGAAATATTTTACCATCAATTCTTTCCACTAGGTCACATTCTGTATAATCATGGATATTGAGGTATCAAGTTGTTTGAGGGATTATTGATGATAGTTTCAGGTTATGGAGGGTGCCAGGGAGAGAAAAAGAGGGAATAATGTAAGTCAGAAAACATATATAATTTTGTCTTCTACTCATACTATCAAAACACATGAAATAATTCTGTAGTAAAACTATAAAATTATATAAAACACTGAGGAGAATGAAAGGAAAAAATGGAAAATAAGCAAATATTTATAACATTTACAGAGACTTTTGCAATTAAGCAGAGAGATGAAATATTTGTGTCTGGATCAGTCACTCACATTACAGGCTATATCTGAGTTTAATGCTGATATTCTGTAATAGATTTTTCTCCTAGATTTCTTGAGGCATGATTGAAAATTTTAAAAAAAATGTATATTTTTAAAGTGTACAATGTGATATGTTGATATACAAACACATAATGAAATGATTACCACAATAAAGTTAATTAGCATATTAATTACCTCATTAGTTATTTCAGAAGTTACCTTTGTGTGTGTGTGTGTGTATGTAGTGAGAACACTTATGCTATGTCCTCATAGAAATATCAAGTATACAAAATAGTACATAATTACTATAGTGTACATTAGGTTTCCAGAACTTATTAATCTTATAACTGAATGTCTGTTCCCTTTGACCAATGTCTCTCCATTTCCCCACCAGACTTCAGTAACCACTCTTGTACACTCTGTCTCTAAGAGTTAAACTTTACAAAATTTACATATAAGTGAAATCATTCAGTATTTGTCTTTTTACATTTGGCTTATTTCACTTAGGGCTTCCTTGATACTTCCATTATACTCAAATGGCAGGAAATCCTTCTCTTTTAAGCCTGAATAAAATTCTGTTGTGTGTATCTATCACATTTTCTTCACCCCTTAATCTTCTGATAGACACTTAGGTTACTTCCATATCTTGTGATTAACACTGTATTGAACATAGGACTATAGGATCTCTTCAAGCTCCTGTTCTCATTTCCTTTGAATATATACCCACAAGAGTGATTGTTGGACTATACAGTAGTTCTATTTTTAATTTATTTTGAGGACTCAACATTCTATTTCCTTAAGTGGATGTACCAGTTTATATTTCCACCAACAGTGTACAGGACTCCATTTTCTCTACATCTTCACCAATACTTATCTTTTGACTTTTTTATAATTGGCATCTTAATATGTGTGCAGGGATATCTCATTATTTATTTCCATTTCCCTTAGTGATTAGGGTTGTTGAGCATCTTTTCATGTACCTGTTGGCCATTTATGTCTTTGGAAAAATCAAGCCCTCTGCCCATTTTTTAATTATTTTTTTTATTGAGGTATGTGACTTCCAGATATATTTTGGACATTCATCACTAATTGAAAATTTGGTTTGCAAATATTTTCTCCCATTGCATTAGCTTGCCTCTTAATTTTGTTGACTATGTCATTTGCTGCATAGAGAAATTTTAGTTTGATATTTTTCTTTATTTTTGCTTTTATTGCCTGCACTTTTTGTATCATATACAAAAAATATATTTGCCAATACCAGTGTTGAGGAACTTAGTCCTATGTTTTCTTCCAGGACTTTAATGCTTTCAGGTCTAACATTCAAATCTTTAACACACTTGACTTGATTTTTGCATATGGCATAGGATTATTGTCCAATTTCAGCCTGGGCTTATTCAGTTTTCCCTGCATCATTTGTTGAAAAGATTATTCTTTCCCCATTGTGTATTCTTGGTATGTTTGTCAAAAATTAGTATCTTTGTCAAAAAACCGTATATGCTTTTCTGGGCTATATATTCTGTTCCATTGGTATATGTGTTTGTTTTTATGCCAGTACCATACTATTTTGATTATGAAAGTTTTATAATATATTTTGACATCAGGAATTATGATGTCTCCTGTTTTGTTCTTCTAGCTTGAGATTGCTATAGCTTTTCTAGGTCTTTTGTGGTTCCACAAATTTTAGGGTTGTTTGTCTATTTCCCATATTTTAATGCCATTGGAATTTCAATAAGTGTTACATAAAATTTGCAGATTGCTTTAGGTATCACGGATATTTTGACAATATTAATTATTTCAATCCATTAAAACAAGGTATCTTTCCATTTATGTGTCATCTACAATTTCTTTTATCAAGTTGTGGGCTTATTATACAGATATTTCATTTCCATGGCTAAATTTATTCCCCAGTCTTTTATTCTTTTTGATATTATTATTGTAAATTAGATTTGTTTTCTTAATTTCTTCTCAGAAGGTTTTTTTGTTCATATATAGAGATGAAACTGATTTTATGTATTGATTTTTAGTCTACTTTACTGAATTCATTTGTTAGTTTACCAATTTTTGGTGGAGTCTTTAGGATTTTCTATATACAGGATCATATCATCTGCAAAACAGGCTTTTACTTCTTCTTTTCTGACTTGGATGCCTTTTCTTTCTTTTTTGTTTTGCCTAATTTCTCTAGGCAATTAGGGTAAAAGTGGTAAAAGTGGGTATCCTTATGTTTTCCTGAACATATATGAACTTGATTATGTGAGATATATTCCCTCCACACTCAGGTTATTGACAAATTTTATCATGAAAAGCTATTGAATTTTTTTCAAGTGCTTTTTTTGTGTGTATTGAGATGATCATATGATCTTTATCCCTCATTCTGTTAATATGTTGTATCACTTTGATTAATTTATATGTATTGAATCCTCTTGCACCCAAGGGACGCTGTTGCTGCTGCTGCTAAGTCGCTTCAGTCATGTCCGACTCTGCACGACTCCATAAACAGCAACCCACCAGCCTCCCCCATCCCTGGGATTCTCCAGGCAAGAACACTGGAGTGGGTTGCCATTTCCTTCTCCAATGCATGAAAGTGAAAAGTGAGAATGAAGTCGTTCAGTCGTATCTGACTCTTAGCTACCCCATGGACTACAGTCTACCAGGCTCCTCCATGCATGGGATTTTCCAGGCAAGAGGACTGGAGTGGGTTGCCATTGGGGGTAAATATTAGTTTATCATGTTCCCAAATAGCTCAGTTGGTAAAGAATCCGCCTGCAATACAGGAGACCATGGTTTGATTCCTGGGTTGGGAAGATCCACTGGAAAAGGGATAGCTTACCCACTCTAGTATTCTTGGGCTTCCCTTGTGGCTCAGCTGGTAAAAAAATCTGCCTGCAATGCAAGAGACCTGGGTTCAATCCCTGGGTTGGGAAGATCCCCTGGAGAAGGGAAAGTTTACCCACTCCAGTATTCTGGCCTGGAGAATTCCATGAACTTATAGTCCATGAAGTCGCAAAGAGTTGGACATGACTGAGTGACTTTCACTCACTCACTTATTATCCTTTTAATGTGCTGTTTAATTCTGTTTGAAGAATTTTATTTCTGTGTTCTTCCAGGTTATTGATCTGTAATTTTCTTTTCTTATAGTGTCCTTGTCTGGCTTTGATATCAGGTTAATTCTGGTCTTATAAAATGAGCTTAAACTGCCCTATCTTCATTTTTTTTTTTGAAATACTAGTACTAATTCTTCTTTAAATTCTTGGTAGAATTCACCAGTAAGGTCATCTGGTCTGGATTTTCCTTACTAGGAGATTCTTATTACTGATTCTGTCTCTTTATTTGCTATTTGTATGCTCATATTTTCTGTGTTATCATTATTCAGTCTTGGTAGGTTATATGGGTTTCTTGGCATGTGCTTCTTAATGGTCTCTCGTGATCCTTTGCATTTCTATAGTATCAGTTGCAAAGTCTCCTCTTTATTTTCTGATTTAAATTTTGATTATTCTCCTTTTTTTCTCAGTCAGAAAGGTTTGTCAATTTTATCTTCTTAAAAACTCAGTTTTGGTGATCTTTACTATTGTTTTTATTATTTCTATTTCACTTATTTTTGCTCTGATGTTTGTTAATTCCTTCCTTCTGCTAACTTTGGGCTTTGTTTGTTCTTCTATCCCTTGAGGTACAAAATTTGGTTATTTACTTGAGACTTTCCCCCCCTTAATGTAGGCATTTATCCTTCAGAGTTCCCTGGGTACTGCTTGTGCCCATGAGTGGAAACAGATCCTCCAACTTTATCAACTTTACACACAAAACACCTACCACAGAACTCATATCAGTGGAAGCTCAATACAACAAATATTTAGACCTGAATGATAAAGGTCCATTGAATCCAAAGATGCTGGAAGGATTCAGCACAAATAGAAAGTAGTCTTGAAACTTTTTCCTTTTTATAAAATTATCCTTGACCGTTGATGGTGTCTATTTCAGAAAAAAAAATAGTTCTATGTAAATGATGATTTTTAACATTAGATAAAACTTTGTATAATACAAAATCCATCAGAGATCAGAAATATTTAATATCCTTTCATCATCCAGAAATGAAACAGATATGTTAAACTTGCCTGTGGCTGCACACAGAGTCACTACTGGGTGTGGAGGTAAAATACTCAGGAAGTCTTAAGAGCTACATGTTGTGCCTGAAATAATGCAGCGGCCTAGTCACAGTTCCCTCACTTTTCTTAAATTATTAAAAGAATGGAAGAAAATTAAGAGCTTCAAAATAGAGAACTCACAAGACTAGATTTATTCTCTGAAGTCAACTAAACTTAGAAGTGTCTAGTAATTATTTTCAATTTGTAGTACAAAACTGAATAAAAATGTCAGTGTTATCTTTTGGAAAAATAATTAAATAATAACCCTGGTTTTTAAAAATAACAATGGAAACCTAGATCTGAAAATCTCAAATTATGTCAAGACACATTGGGCTGGAGATGAAAGAAGACTAAACTTGTGCTTAACTCCCAGCCTTCATAAGGGGTACTGAGTGTATGCCATTTACTTCTGACCACACTTCATTAATTCTGATATACCCCTGGGGTGGGTAATGTTTCTGATTTGGTCTTGATTCCACTTCCTGGAAGTTTGGTGTTCTGTGCCCCTAGCTCCATGCTCTGGAAGCTTCTGCTTGTTCAGCTATGCTCCGTGGTCCTACCTGAAATGGACTTTAGGTACTCTGCCCTCCTTTCTGACTAAGCGGCTTTTCCTGTTGATAGCCTACAACCACTGATGTTTGGGAGACCAAGGATCACTTTCAGTCCCAAATAGTTATAGTCTATTTTAGTCTAGGCAAATGGTTCCTCTGACAGTACAACTCTCTCAAAAACTTAGCTTCCTATCTGTTTAATTCCAGTTAGCTCCAAGTGTCAGTATCCGTGATCACAGCCTTCCCTTTATGTATGTCTATACCATTGTATTTCTTTACCTTTTCCAGGCTATGCTTCTTCCTTTGCCTATACACATACATACTCCTACATCCTCTGTTTCTCTCCTTCTCTCCCCCACTCCTGAGTTGAGTGAACTGCAATTTCCTTAGCTGTACAGATATCGATAGGAGAGCAGCACCCTGAGTTTTTTGCTCAACTGAATGAATTTACTAGGAACCAGTGCCCTGGCTGGGCCTTGACACCTTATCCACACAAAGGCTATAATATAGATGGGATGGCTGCACCTTTGGAGAAGGTAATGGCACCCCACTCCGGTCCTCTTGCCTGGGAAATCCCATGGAGCCTGGTGGGCTACAGTCCATGGGGTCACAAAGAGTCAGACATGACTGAGCAACTTCACTTTCACTTTCAATAGTAGGCTACAAAAATGAAAGTTAAAAGAGAACTAAAATTTTTTTTAAAAGTCGTAATAGTAAAAACATATCTAGGAATTTCTCTGTAGCAGTTGTGGGCAGTGTGGGGCTAGTTTAGTGTCAGATAGTCCCTTGTTCCAGCATGTACTTGTTCTCAAAGTCTATAGTTGCTCCCTCAAATGCATAGTCTCGGCATCAGTTGCAGGGTTTTAATCTGTTGCACCTGTCACTTCCAGGACAGTTCTGCCACCTTTGTTTATTTTGGCATCCTCTGTTTGCAAGTCTCTTCAGTGTCTAATTTCCACCCTCACATGAGGGGGCTAAGGTGACCACTTATTCAGGCTCACTTGTTCAGTTGCAATGTGGACAAGGAGGGGCACTGCAAATATCATTGGCATATGTGGGGATTGCTCACAGTGGGTGGCCCACACTGGGCTTGCCACAGCCCAAGGCAGCGTGTACTTCCCAGGTTCACACTGCTCAGGCTCCAGGGTGCTCCACTAGGGCACTGTCCCAAGTGAGCCCTGCATTTCATGCACATCCCAGGTCTAAGATGCTCAGATTCTTGGGTGTTCTGCAAGAGCACAGACCCAGATGGGCTGGGAGTTTTGTGCCCTTCCCAGGCCCAGGTCCAAGCCACTCAGGCGACCAGGTGCTTGGCAAGTGTACTGTCCCAGGTGGGCCATGCATCTTATGCACCTCCCTGGTCCTGGCCACTCAGTTCCCAGGCATGAGGGCACAGTTCCATGTATGCTGTGTGTCTCCTCTGGGGGCTGATCTCAGGCTGTGACACTCCTGGCCTATGTGAACCATCCAGGATCCCAGAAAGACGTGGTTAGCAACTGGCAGCTTGCTCACAGTTTGGTGGAAGATGTGGTCTGTAGGGCCGAGATTGCAGCC
>NW_011494801.1:154756-163874 GCF_000754665.1 Bison bison bison
CTGCCTGCTCTCCTTTGATATTCACTAGGGTGTAATCTTTTGTTCTGTGAGTGTACCAGGGATCACCATGCAGTGTTAGAGCCTTTCAGGGGAAAGGTTGTTTTTTTCATAATTTTTACCTTTCTGGCGATCCCATGGTCTGGATTGCTATATCACATTAGCTCCCTCAGATTGTCCTCAGAGCATTCAAGGCCCATCCTTACCCTAAGGACCGACACATCTCTGCCCAGTCCCCACTCCCTGCTGGCAGACATGAGCGTCTGAGCCGTTTCTCAACTGGTAGTCGCAGTTAGGCACGTATTCTGTTTTGTTTTGTTTTCCTGGTTATTTTGCTCTCTGAGATTCCAAATCTCCCCGCTGAAGCCTGTGAAAGGATGTCCTTTTGTGTGGAAACTTCTCCTCCTTCTTGACTCCCTCCCCAGGATGGGTCTCCATCCCTAAATCTTTCGTCATTTTTGTCTTTTATATTTTTCCCTACCTCCTTTTGAAGAGATTGGGCTGCCTTTCTGGGTGTCTGGTGTCCTCCACCAACCTCCAGAAAGAAGTTGTTTTGTGAAAGCTACTCCACATTCAAATGATCTTTTGATGAATTTGTTGGGGAAAAAGTGGTCTCCCCATCTTATTCTTCTGCCATCTTGGGACTGTCTCCTGTTGAAGTGTGTTAATTCCAGATATATTTTGGACATTAATCACTAATTGATTATTTGGTTTTCAAACATTTTCTCACATTCTATAGGTTGCATCTTAATTTTGTTGATTGTATCAATAGCTACATAGAAAAAATTTAGTTGCATATAGCCCCATTGGTTTATTTTTGCTCATATTCTCTGTTTTTTTGTGTCATATGCAAAAAATAATTACCAATACTGATGTCAATTTTTTCCTCTATGTTTCCTTCTAAGATATTAATGGTTTCAGGTTTCATTTTAAGCCTTTAACACACTTGAGTTGATTTTTGCATATGGCTTAGGATAATAGTCCAATTCCATCCTTTTTAATGTGGATGTCCAGTTTTCCCAGTACCATTTATTGAAAATGTTATCCTTTCCCCATTGTGTATTCTTGGTAACTTTGTCAAATATTGGTTGACTCTATATGCCTGAGTTTATTTCTGTGCTATATGTTCTGTATCCATTGGCATATTGTATGCCAGTACCATACTATTGTGATTATGATAGCTTTGTAATGTATTTTGAAATTAGGAAGTACAATGTCTTCAGTTTTGCTCTTCTAGTCTGAAATTGCTTTGGCTATCAAGGTTTTGTAGTTCCAAGCAAATTTTAAGATTATTCTTCTATTTCTCTAAGAAATATTGAATTTTGATAATAAATGTATTGAATACTTAGATTGTTTTACGTACCATGGATGTATTGATAGCATTAATTATTCCAATAATTAAATAAGATTTGTTTTCTTAATTTCTTTTCAGATGTTTTGTTGTTGGTATGGATAAATGAAACATTTTGTGTGTTGATGTTGAGTCTATGATTTTACTGAATTCATTTATTAGCTTTAACAGTTTTTGGTGGGGTCTCTAGGGTTTTATATATATGTAAGATTATACCATCAGTAAACAGAGGCTTTTATTTTTTCCTTTCTTAGTTAGATGCCTTCAATTTTTTTCTTGTCTAATTGCTCTAGGTAGGATTTTAAGTACTATGTTGAATAGAAATGGTAAGAGTAGGTATTCTTATATTGTTCCTGAAAAATATAGGAACCTAATTATGTTGAGATATATTCCCTCTAAACACAGTTGATTGAGAATTTTTATCATGAAAAGCTATTGGATTTTGTCAAATGCTTTTTCTGTCTGTAATGAGATGATCATATGATTTTTATGCTGCTTTTTGTTAAATAGTGTATCACTTTGATTAATTTGCATATGTTGTTCAGTTGCCCATCGTGTCTGACTCTCTGTGACCCTATGGACCCTGCAGCACACCAGGACTCCTGTCACTCACTGTCTCTTGAAGTTTGCTCAAGTTCATATCCATTGCATCGGTGATACCATTCAACCATCTCATTCTCTGATGCCCTCTTCTCCTTCTGCCCTCAATCTTTCACAGCATCAGGGACTTTTACAATGAGTCAGCTGTTCGGAATAGATGACCAAAATACTGGAGTTTCAGCCTCAGCATCAGTCCCTCCAACTAGTATTCAGGGTTGATTTCCCTTAAGATTGACTGGTTTGATCTCCTTGCTGTCCAAGGGGCTCTCAGGAGTCTTCTCCAGCACCACAGTTCAAAGACATCAGTTCTTCACTTGTTTTGCACCCAAGTGGTAAATGTAAGTTTATCATGGTGTATGATCCTTTTAATGTGTGGTTTAATTCAGTTTCCTGGACTTTTATTGAATAATTTTACATTTGTGTTAATCAAGGTTACAGGTCTGTAATTTTCTTTTCTTATAGTCTGGCTTGAGTTTGAAAATGTCCCATCTTCTTTAATTTTTTGGAAATATTTGAGGATGGTTAGTATAAATTCTTTTTTAAATATTTATTAGAATTCACCGGTGAAGTTATCTGATCTGTATTTTCTTTCTTGAGAAAATTTTTATTATTGATTCTGTCTCTTGTTAGTCATCTGTCCATATTTTCTATTTTATCATTATTTAGTCTTGGTAGGTTATACGAAAGCATTAGTCACTCAGTTGTGTTCAACTCTTTGTGACCCCATAACTGTAGCCCGACAGGCTCCTCTGTTCATGGAATTTTTCAGGCAAGAATACTACAGAGAGTTTCTATTCCCTTCTCCAGGGGATCTTCCTGACCCAGAGATGGAACCTGGGTCTTCTGCAGTACAGGCTGATTCTTTACTATCTGAGCCATCAGAGAAACCCTGGGTTACACGATTTTAGAAATGAAGATATTTCTTCTAGGTTATCTAAAATGTTCCCATGTAATTGTTAGTAGTCTTTTGTGATCCTTTGTATCAGTTGTAATGTCTCCTTTTTCATTTATGATTTATATATTCTCCCTTTCTTGTCTAGAAGTTTGTCAATTTTATCTTTTCAAAGCGCTTGATTTTGTGGATCTTTTCTATTGTCTTTTTGTCTCGATTTCACTTATTTTTGGTCTTGTTCTTTGCTAATTTATTCCTTCTGCTAACTGGACTTTGTTCTTCTATGTCTGTTCCTTGAGGTACAGAGTTGTTTATTTGAGGTTTTTTCCCCCTCATTGAAGCCATTTATCATTCAAACTTCCCTCTGTGTACTGCTTGCATCCATGAGTGCAACCGATCACCCAACTCCAGCAGCTTCTATACACAAACATCTACCACAGAGCTCACATTGGTAGAAGTTCACAATAAATCAGATCAGATCAGTCGCTCAGTCATGTCTGACTCTTTGCGACGCCATGAATCACAGCACGCCAGGCCTGCCTGTCCATCACCAACTCCCGGAATTCACTCAGACTCCCATCCATCGAGTCAGTGATGACATCCAGCCATCTCATCCTCTGTCGTCCCCTTCTCCTCCTGCCCCCAATCCCTCCCAGCATCAGAGTCTTTTCCAATGAGTCAACTCTTCGCATGAGGTGGCCAAAGTACTGGAGTTTCAGCTTTAGCATCATTCCTTCCAAAGAAATCCCAGGGCTGATCTCCCTTAGAATGGACTCATTGGATCTCCTTGCAGTCCAAGGGACTCTCAAGAGTCTTCTCCAACACCACAGGTCAAAAGCACCAATTCTTCGGCACTCAGCCTTCTTACAGTCCAACTCTCACATCCATACATGACCACAGGAAAAACCATAGCCTTAACTAGCCGGACCTTTGTTGGCAAAGGAATGTCTCTGCTTTTGAATATGCTATCTAGGTTGGTCATAACTTTCCTTCCAAGGAGTAAGCGTCTTTTAATTTCATGGCTGCAGTCACCATCTTCAGTGATTTTGGAGCCCAGAAAAATAAAGTCTGACACTGTTTCCACTGTTTCCCCATCTATTTCCCATGAAGTGGTGGGACTGGATGCCATGATCTTTGTTTTCTGAATGTTGAGCTTTAAGCCAACTTTTCACTCTCCACTTTCACTTTCATCAAGAGGCTTTTGAGTTCCTCTTCACTTTCTGCCATAAGGGTGGTGTCATCTGCATATCTGAGGTTATTGATATTTCTCCCGGCAATCTTGATTCCAGCTTGTGTTTCTTCCAGTCCAGCGTTTCTCATGATGTACTCTGCATAGAAGTTAAATAAACGGGGTGACAATATACAGCCTTGACGTACTCCTTTTCCTATTTGGAACCAGTCTGTTGCTCCATGTCCAGTTCTAACTGTTGCTTCCTGACCTGCACACAAATTTATCAAGAGGCAGATCAGGCTTATACCTAAATGACTGAATTTCATTGAATCTAGATGCTGGTAGTATTCGGTGCATGTGGAACGTAGTTTTGAAATTTTTTTCTTGCTATAAACTTATCATGGATCTTTGGTGATATCTATTTTAAGAAAGAAATATTTGCATGTATAGTATAAATACTACATCAGATAATACTTTTTATAACAAAATTCATCAGAGGTCAAAAGCTTTGATATCCTTTCATCCTCCAGATGAAAAATATATGTTAGGCTGTCTGGCCTAAGGCTTCACACTGAATCACCGCTCTTTGTGGAGATTAAATATCCAGGGAATCTTAAGAACTCCACGTTGTGCCTGAGATAATACAGTTGCCCTGTCACAGTTCCTTCGCTTTTCTTGAAGAAATTGCTAGAAGAATTAAAGAAAATTAAGAGCTCATAAAAAAAGATCTCATAAGACTGAACTTATTCTCTGAAGCAAACTAAGCATGGAAAGTGAAAGTGAAGTCGCTCAGTCACGTCCGACTCTTTGCGATCCCATGGACTGTAGTCTACCAGGCTTCTCTGTCCATGGGATTTTCCAGGCAAGAGTACTGGAGTGGGTTGCCATTTCCTTCTCCAGGGGATCTTCCTGACCCAGGGATCGAACCCAGGTCTCCTGCATTGCAGGCAGACGCTTTACCCTCTGAGCCACCAGGGAATTATTTCAATTTTGAGTTCAATACTGAACACAAATGTTAATATTATTTTCTGGGAGAAAAAAGTTACACAATGACTCTGGTTTTTTTAAATTACAATGGAAACCTGGATCTACATATTTCAAATTATGTCAAGACACATTGGGGTGGAGATAAAGGAGATTAAACTTGTGCTAAACTCCCAGCCTCTCCAGGGGTACTGAAAATATGCCATATTCTTGTGATGATACTTTGATAATGCTTAGATACCACTGGGAGTGGGTGGTGTTTTTGTTTTGGTCCTGATTCCACTTTCTGGAAGTTTGGTGTCCTGTGCCCCTAGCTCCATGTCCTAGTAGTTCTGTTTGCTTAGTTATGCTCCATGACCACACCTGGAAATGGACTTTAGGGACTCTGCCCTCCTTCCTGACTAAGCAGCTTTTCCTATTATCTACATCCATTTATGTTTAGGAGCTCAAGGATCACAGTCAGTCTCAAATGGTTACAGTCTATTTTAGTTCAGGCAAATGGTTCTTCTGACAGTACAACTCTCAAAAACTTACCTTCCTATGCATTCAGTTCCAGTTCAGCTCCAAGTATCAGGAGCCAGGACCATAGCCTTTTCTATATGTATTTTTCTATGCTGCTGTATTTTTTGCCTTCTCCCAGCTATGCTTCCTCCTTTGCCCCCACCCACACTCATACATACTCCCATTTCCTCTGTTTCTCTCCTTCTCTCTCTTCCCCACCCCTGTGTTGAGTGAACTGCAATTTCCTTAGCCTTGCAGATATCAATAGGAGAGCAACACCCTGAGATTTTTTTTTTCCCCACTCAATTGAATGGACTTACTCGAAACCAGTTCTCTGGCTGGACCTTGACACCTTAATCCACTCAAAGGCTATAATAGTGGGTGGGATGGCTGCACCCTTAATTTGATTTTTATCCCAAGACTGAGTTTTAATCAAAGATCTTCTCAGTTTTATATTTATTTATTTATTGAGTTAAGAATCAGTTGCCTCTTCCAACCCTGTAAGACCCCAAATTTTGGATTCTCTTCATTCCCTTTTCTAGATTATTGGCATAGACTTCCCTGGTGGCTCAGTGGCAAAGACTTTGCCTACCAGTGCAGGAGACATGGTTTGATTTTTGGTCTGGGAAGATCCTCTATAGAAGGAAATGGCAACTCACTCCAGTATTCTTGCATGGAAAAACCCATGGACAGAGGACCCTGGTGGGCTATGGTCTATTGGGTTGCAATGAGTCAGATACAACTTAGCAACTGAACAACAGCAACATCCCACTTCAAGGTATTAGGTTTTCCATCACTCAGGATAATGTCAATTTTGCTGTGGCCCCAAGCTTCATTGTTCAAAATCACAAATATTTCTTTCTACTTGTGACAGGTCAGCAGGAAGGCTCCATATATCATAGTCAATCAGGGACCTAGGCAGAAGATGCATCTCTATTCACACATCCAAAATTGTTAAGACATGAAAAAAGAAACATGGTAAGTTGTTCACTCACTCTTCAGCACCTCCTGAAAGTGACACATCGCCACCATTCACATATTATTGGCCAAAGTACTTATGTGGCCACATCTAACTTTAAATAAGAAAAATACAATCCTATCACCATTAAATAAAAAGGTTTTCCCAGGAAAGCCAAGAACTGGAACATTTCTGAACAGCCCTGATGACTAGGACACAGAAACATGTTAGAGAATACATACGAAAACTTTAAGCAATAAAACCAAACAGCAAAAACAATAATATACACAACTTTCTAAATGCCAGAGAAGAGACAAGGAATTTAGAAAGATGGTAACGATAACCCTGTATACGAGACAGCAAAAGAGACACTGATGTATAGAACAGTCTTATGGACTCTGTGGGAGAGGGAGAGGGTGGGAAGATTTGGGAGAATGGCATTGAAACATGTGAAACGTCATGTATGAAACGAGATGCCAGTCCAGGTTCAATGCACGATGCTGGATGCTTGGGGCTGGTGCACTGGGACGACCCAGAGGGATGGTGTGGGGAGGGAGGAGGGAGGAGGGTTCAGGATGGGGAACACATGTATACTAATTAAATAATTTTCTATTAAAGAAAAAAAATAAAAATAAAATTACTTCCCCCCCCCAAAAAAAAAGAAAACTGTCCATAAAGCTAAGGAAAATATATGGATACCTTAAAAGGGGAAGCCATAAAACAAAATGATAGAAATAAAGTCCAAGAGCATCACTTTGAAAATATGTAAATTTAAGTGAGTTAAACTCTCAGATTCATTGAATAAGATACAATCTAATTTTAGAGGATACAAGTGACATCAAAGTTTAGAAGAAGGGGCAGAAAACAACGGCCCGCAGGCCAAATCGAGCCCAGCTCACTGCTTATTTTTGTAAGTAAGCTTTTACTGGAACACAGCCATGCCCAGCTGTTTATACATTATCTCTAGCAGTTGTTTGCTGAGTAGTTGTCACAGAGACCTTATGGCCAACAAAGCCTAAAATATTTGTTTGATTCTTTGCAAAAATAGTTTACTGACTCATAACTAAGACAATAAAGGATAGATTAAGCTATGCAAAACAAATAGAAATAAAATAATGGTTGTAATATTAATAAAGTAGAATAAAATATCAACCTTCATTAAGAGTATAGAAAAATCCCTGAGTGTTAGAGTAAGAAAAGAACTCAGAGTAGAACAACACACAATTCAACACACACACACTTGAAATAGAACAACAAACACTCCAATTTCATGTTAAACTACCCTATAATCTTCTTAGATAGAGGCTTATTTAATTTCCTAAGTCACACAATTCTTTTTTTCTTTTTTCTTTTTTTATTTATTTTTTTAATTTTATTTTATTTAACTTTACAATATTATATTGGTTTTGCCATATATCTAAATGAATCAGCCACAGGTATACATGTGTTCCCCATCCTGAACCCTCCTCCCTCGTCCCTCCCCATAACATCCCTCTGGGTTGTCCCAGTGCACCAGCCCCAAGCATCCAGTATCATGCATCGAACCTGGACTGGCGACTCGTTTCATATATGATATTATACATATTTCAATGTCATTCTCCCAAATCATCCCACCCTCTCCCTCTCCCACAGAGTCCAGCAGTCTTTCTTTCTAAACCAGTTCTTCATCTCTAATTTACTTCTTTTCTGAGAATGGTTTAATGAACCCAGCAATACAAGACTTTGGGCACTGTGTTTGACAATGCAGAAATGACTTTTGGTTAAACATGTGAAAAATTATAGGAAATTTGCATAGCATGCATTTACAACATACATAGAACTTTAACAACTCATTAAGTCAAGAAGCTTTGGATAAAAAAATTTTTTAATGAAGTACATGTAATGTTTCTCTATTTTAGTTTATTCTTATATTGGATAAAAAGTTTTAAACTGGAATCTCCTATTTATAATACATACTCAATGTCTTGGAGGGCTCTGCTCCACTTAAAAGGATTGTCTACTGGAGCTGGAGTGGGCTTGCTTGCCAAGATGCAAGACAATCCTGCTCTAGAAGAAATCAATTCCTTTAATATTTTTAAGTTTTCAAAACAAAGAGCCCACATGTCTATTACATAGGTTTTAATCCACTGATGACTTTTTGAATATCTGTGAAAGAACAGTGTATACATCTGTGAGTTCTTCAGGTAATTAATATTATTAAATAATGTCTTAATGTGGAATATCCGGCCCCAACACTCCTGTAAAATATGCTCATTGAAAAAAGTAAGGCTGTGCCACATCCTCTCTCTCACTCCTATTCATTCATCTCAAAAATATGCACTGTTTATAATAGCCAGGACATGGAAGCATCCTAGATGTCCATCAGCAGATGAATGGATAAGAAAGCTGTGGTAAATATACACAATGGAGTATTACTCAGCCATTAAAAAGAATACATTTGAATCAGTTCTAATGAGGTGGATGAAACTGGAGCCTATTATACAGAGTGAAGTAAGCCAGAAGGAAAAACACCAATACAGTATACTAATGCATATATATGGAATTTAGAAAGATGGTAACAATAACCCTGTGTACGAGACAGCAAAAGAGACACTGATGTATAGAACAGTCTTATGGACTCTGTGGGAGAGGGAGAGGGTGGGAAGATTTGGGAGAATGGCACTG
>NW_011494801.1:164628-179387 GCF_000754665.1 Bison bison bison
GTGATTTTGGAGCCCAAGAAAATAAAGTCTGTCACTGTTTCCATTGTTTCCCCATCTATTTTCCATGATTGATGGGACAAGATGCCATGATCTTCAATTTGTGAATGTTGAGTTTTAAGGCAGTTTTTTCACTCTCCTCTTTCACCTTTATCACATTTATCAAGAGGCTCTTTAATTCCTCTTCACTTTCTCCCATTAGGGTAGTGTCATCTGCTTGTCTGGGGTTATTGGTATTTCTCCCTGAAATATTGATTCCAGATTGTGCTTCATCCAGCCCAGCATTTTGCATGATGTACTTTGCATATAAGTTAAATAAGCAGGGTGACAATATACAGCCTTAACGTACTCCTTTCCCAATTTGGAATCAGTCTACTGTTCTATGTCCGGTTCTAATTGTTGCTTCTCGACCTGTATACAGGTTTTGCAGGAGGCAGGTAAGGTGGTCTGACATTCTTATATCTTTAATTTTCCACAGTTTGTTGTGAACCACAGAGACAAAGGTTTTAGCATAGTCAGTGAAGCAGAAGTTGATGTTTTTCTGGAATTCTCCAGCTTTTTCTATGATCCAATGGATGTTGGCAACTTGATCTCTGGTTCCTCTACCTTTTCTAAATCTAACTTGTATATCTGGAAGTTCTCAGTTCATGTACTGTTGAAGCCTAGCTTGAAGGATTCTGAGCATGACCTGGCTGGCATGTGAAATGAGTACAACTGCACCGTAGTTTGAACATTCTTTGGAATTACCCTTCTTTGGGATTGGAATGAAAACTGACCTTTTCCAGTCCTGTGGCCACTGCTGAGTGTTCCAAATTGAGTGCAGTACTTTAACTGCATCATCTTTTAGAATTTGAAATAGCTCAACTGAAATTCCATAACCTTCCCTAGCTTTGTTCTTAGTGATGCTTCCTAAGGCCCACTTGACTTCACACTCCAGAAGATCTGGCTCTAAGTGAGTGATCACACATTGTGGCTATCCACATCACTAAGATCTTTTTTTTATATATAGTTCTTCTTGTGTATTTTTGCCACCTCTTCTTAAAATCATCTGCCTCTGTTAGATCCATACTATTTCTGTCTTTTATTGTACCCATCTTTGCATGAAAAGTTCCCTTGATATCTCTAATTTTCTTGAAAAGAGATCTCTAGTCTTTCTCATTCTATATTTTCCCTCGAATTCTTCTTTGCGTTGTTCACTTAAGGAGGCTTCTTATCTCTCTTTGCTCTTCTTTGGAACTTTGCACTCAGATGAGTATGTCTTTCCTGTTCTCCTTTGCCTTTTGCTTCTTTTCTTTTTTCAGCTATTTGTAAGGCCTCCTCAGACGACCATTTTGCCTTTCTTCTTCTTGGGGATGGTTTGATCACTGCCTCCTGTACAGTGTTGTGAACTTCTGTCCATATTTCTTCAGGCACTCTATCAGATCTAATCCCTTGAATCTATTGTCACTTCCACTATATAATCATAATTGATTTGACTTAGGTCATACCTTAGTGGCCTAGTGGTTTCCCCTAGTTTCTTCAATTTAAGTCTGAATTTTGCAATAAAGAGTTCATCATCTAAGCCACAGTTTTTGCTGACTGTATAGAGCTTCTCTATCTTCAGCTGCAAAGAATATAATCAATCTGATTTCTGTATTGACCATCTGGTGATGTCCATGTGCAGAGTCTTCTCTTGTGTTGTTGGAAAACCAGTATATTCTCATGGCAAAACTCTGTTAGCCTTTGCCTTGTCTCATTTTGTATTCCAAGATCAAACTTGCCTGTTACTCCAGGTATCTCTTGACTTCCTACTTTTCCATTCCAGTCCTCTATGATGAAAAGGACACATTTTTGTGTGTGTTAGTTCTAGAAGGTCTTTTAGGTGTTCACAGAACTGTTCAACGTCAGCTTCTTCAGCATTAGTGGTTGGGGCATAGACTTGGATTACTGTGATATCGAATGGTTTGCCTTGGAAACGAACAGAAACCATTATGTTGTTTTTGAGATCACACCCAAGTACTGCATTTTGGACTCTTCAGTTGACTATGAGGGCTACTCCATTTCTTCTAAGAGATTCTTGCCCACCGTAGTAGATATAATTGTCATCTGAATTAAATGTGCCATCCCTGTCCATTTTAGTTCACTGATTCCTAAAATGTCAACGTTCATTCTTGCCATCTCCTGTTTAGCCATTTCATGGACCTCCCTTTCCATGTTCCTATGTAATATTGTTTACAGCATTGTGCTCTATTTTCACCACCAGACACATCTGCAACGGGGTGCTGTTTTTGCTTTGGCTCAGCCTCTTCATTCCTTCTCGAGCTATTTCTCTGCTCTTCTCCAGTAGTATATTGGACACCTATTGACCTGGGGGTTCATCTTTCATTGTGTGAGAGAAAGAGAGATAGCTATACACAGAGACAGTGAGATAGAGAAAAAGAGACAGAGAGAAGCACAAAGGGAAAGAAACAGAGAAATTTATTATAAGGAATTGGTTCTGTGATTACGTAGGCTGCTGCTGCGTCACTTCAGTCGTGTCCGACTCTGTGCGACCCCATAGACCGAAGCCCACCAGGCTCCCCTGTCCCTGGGATTCTTCAGGCAAGAACACTGGAGTGGGTTGCCATTTCCTTCTCCAATGCATGAAAGTGAAAAGTGAAAGGGAAGTCACTCAGTCGTGTCCGACTCTTAGTGACCCCATGGACTGCAGCCCACCAGGCTCCTCCATCCATGGGATTCTCCAGGCAAAAGTACTGGAGTGGGGTGCCATTGCCTTCTCCGGATTACGTAGGCTAACAAGCCTGAAATCTGCAGGACAAGCCAGAACACTGGAAACTGAGGTAAGATCTAATGTTGCAGTCTTGAATTTGGAGGCGGAATTCTTTCCTTTTCAGGGAATCTTAGTCTTTTTTCACAAGGCTTTTTGCTGATTGGATGAGCCCATCCACACAACGAAGAGTAATCTGCTTGATTCAAAGTCTGCTGATTTAAATGCTAATCCCAGTTAAAATACCTTCATAGTAACATCTAGACCATGGACAACACAGCTTGACTAAATGGATGCATAAAGTTAATCATCACATCTCCTATGTGCCAGGCACTGAAAATACAGAGGTGGTTAAGTCTAACAAACTAATGATTTCGAGTGGTGCACAAACACAGGATCATAGAGTTAAACTGAATTAACTCAAACAAAGAAAGAAATATACATCTAGTTTTTTCATGTAGAGAAGACAGAAAGTCTTGGCAAATGTAGTATGCAAACAGCCTCATGGTCACTGATGTGTAACAGGAATGCTGTCCTGAGATTCATCTATTATACCTTCTTCAGGAATTCCATCATCATAGGCCCCTGAAAAATTCTTCTAAGTCCATCTTTATTGCATATATTGCTCCTTTGGGTTACTGACAGTTGGCATTTCTGCACACTGTACATGCATATGGGGAAAGAACTCAGCAAAGTGACTGATGTGTTTTTTCTCCTTCTCATGACTGTGTCTCCAACTTCTTTCCACTTCAACCTTTTTGCAGTACTCTATTTAAAAAAAAAAAAAAAAGACCAAACACACAACTTGATGGAAGTATCTTTTGATTTAGCCACCAAAACTTGGCCAACATTCTCTTTGGTGACAGGTCCAGTAAATTTCAATCACTTCCCTGAGTTGTATGTTGTCCATTTCACATTATTGGAATCAGATGTGAGATCTTGCAAGACTGCCATTCCCTTTCATAAAACTTTTACAAAGTATTTTAGTCTTGTGTGGCCTGAAAGTGACCTTCATAATTAAATAATCTCCTCAACTCTCTTCCAGATAGATCATAATGTATTTATGATCTGGAAGCAGATAGAAGTGATTACTCAAGAAACAAGATGAACTTGCTACTGTGAGTTTAGAGAGAAAATATAACCAAAACCGGGATCTAGCTGCTCACCATCAGAAGCCAATAAAGAAGCCATGATGATGGAAAGGAAAGTTTGCTTCATTTTGGATCCCGGTAGCAGGGAGGAGAGAGGGGAGGGGAGACTCCTGTCCAAAGATGGATTCCCTCTAACTGACAAACAGTGGGCAAGGGTTTTTATAGATAGAGGAATGGGACTATGTGCAGAAACAGCACAGTTGGTGCTTGCTGGCAGTCATTTTGAAATTGATCATCAGTGGTCTGATCAGCATTATCTTGATTGTTTTAAGTATAGTTAACCTTCAGTTTTTGGAGAAGGAAATGGCAACCCACTCCAGTGTTCTTGCCTGGAGAATCCCAGGGATGGTGGAGCCTGGTGGGCTGCCATCTGTGGGGTTGCACAGAGTTGGACACGACTGAAGCGACTTAGCAGCAGCAGCAGCAGCAGCAGCAGAAACCTTCAGTTTCAGGATCAGTTTATTCCCATTTCCTTGAGGCCAGTTCTTAGAATTGTGGCTTTTTATTTCACAACTATATTCAGGTCATAATGTAGTTAACTTCTTCCACTTGGTAGGGTTTCAGTATCTATAAGACAGCTCACAGGATATGGTTCAGGATATTATCTATAGTCTTTGACAAGGAACTAAAGGTCCTTGACTATGCTTAATGATGAAACTATTATTATTTGATCTCCTTTGACTGTTTTCCCTTATTTCTGCATTTTCTCATTTCTTTGATTAAATTTATCCATTGGCTAAAATTTTTTTACAAACAGAAGACCAACTGAGGACATAGGGGAAAGAGGTAGGGACCATAAGATCCTGCTTCATTTCAAGCCTCCTTTTCTATGATAATTCTCAGTCTTGAGGAGGGAGAGTAAATAAAGTTTTGAATAGAGAGGTTAGTCATAAACTTAGAAGAGAAACTTGGTTTTAGTTCCATTTCTATTCCAATTTTGCCAACTCTTTGAGGGAATGGGGAAATGGTCACTCTTGGCTACTTCCTATGGAGGGGGTCACAGTCCTACCTAATTTACGAAATAGACACAGAGTTGGAAATAATCTTGAGTTTCAAACTTAGCATCAACATTTTGTATTCTTTTTCAGCATTACCTCTGTTTTTTGATTACTTTGTCATAGTACCTGGACTAGACAAACAAAATTAGTAGACATATTATCATGAGGATAATAGTCAAAAAATACCTCTTTATTCTACTCTGAATGTACTTTTTTTCTTAATGGTTAAAGCAGATGTACAATATATGTTTAATAGGCCACAATCAGGGTGTTTTGGCTACCTAAACTTCAATTTAAATCAACTATAAGCCAGAATGATTTCCCCACACTACAATATATGAAAATTTTCTTCATCATTTCCCCCTTTTAATTTCAAACCTTTCCATAGAAAGCATTGATAATCAACATATTTTTCCAGCATTGCCAGAATGACTCACTTGCCTGCTCTGGGTCCATTCATGGCCCTCGATGTTAGACCTCTTTTTTGTCTAGTTCTCCATGTTGGAGGAAAACTAATCAGACATTATGAACAGGCTCACAGGTATGTTAATAGGAGAAATGCTTTATAGACAATACATTTTGCCATTTATATCTAATTGTCACACAAAAATTGCACATGTGCTTTAAGTAGTAAGGGCTTCTCTTATGTCTCAAATGGTAAAGAATCCACCTGCAATGTGGGAGACCTGGGTTGGGAAGATCCCCTGGAGAAGGGAAATGCTACCCACTCCAGTATTCTGGCCTGGAGAATTCCATGGACTGTATAGTGTTGGACACGTCTGAGCGACTTTCACTTTAAGTAGTAAATTCAAAGCCAGCAGTGTTACACATTATGAGTATTTATACTCTGACAATTTCATTAAACAATTGTTTCCGTCCTGAACACTGGGGTCACAAGTTTGGTTAGAAGCAAAACAGTAACTGTCCATTAGAATTCCCTGTTGTCAAAATCACATCAATATTCCAGGAGACCTTTCTTATCTTAACAAGAGAAAAATAATCAGTCTTGCATAATATACTGTTAATAAAGAAATTCATTTACCTAATTAAATTTAATCTAACCTTAATCTTGACAATGTACAAATGTACAATGTACAATGTATTTCTTGAAGTTCCTTTTCTTACAAAGTTTTTATCATTTTCTGATTTCATATTAATTTGTCCATTATTTTCCCATCTAGAATCAACCAACTGTAGGACAAAATTATTATCATCATTTTTCCTAAAAAAAAAAATCTCACTTCCTTGTAACTTCTCTGGCTGACAATACATACCCTACTCACTTTACATATTGAAATGGTTCTCTAATCATTTTTATATGTTACAATTTTTAACTTGAAGCCTTAACAAAACCAAGAAACAACTGAGCTATTTGCTATATCAGTATTTAGTGATTGGCAAATTTAAGAACATATTTCTTCATAGTACAATATGACTTAAATGTGGTGCAAAATGTGTGTTTAATAAACTCAGACATCTTAGTTTCCATCTTGGTCATGCAAGACAAAAGTAGATAAATTTGCACTTGTTTGTCTTGTAAGTGCTTACTTTTTTAAAAACCAATTAAATAGAACTCCTTTGTAAGTTAGCCTCAGCAATATTATCCAAAGACACATATTGAGACATACAATACATCCAGACAGAGATTCATTGTTTCATCTTTTTACATTTAATATATTAGGCATTGCAATTAAGCTTATTTGTTTATGAATAACAGAATAGTCAAATTTACATAGTTGATTTTAAAAGGCTTCTTTCTCCTCCCTCCTTTTCCCCCTCTTTGGCTTGAAATTTTCCTAATTAACCCAAGTCTGAAGTCCTAGGCCAAGGGGGCTGTGTTTGTATTTCAAGGACATGATAACAGTCAATTTCAAGCTTTCTCATAGGCAAAATTTTGTTCTCTCAGAATAGCAATTTGGAAAAAAGTATTTTATCAAGGATGCTTTTCTTCACTGCATATGCAAAAAGAACCAGTTGAGGTAATTTCAAAAACAGTTATCTTAAACTTTTTTTTTCCTGTAGTCTAAAGAATATTCTTGCCATACATTAGTTTAAAAACCATCTTTCTTTCTTTCCTTTAGTCATAATATCATGGCTAAAATTTTTTCTTAATGAATTGAACCTGAATTTCCCAATTTACAAAAGGCAACAAGAAACAATTGCACACATTCACACACCAAAAGACAGAACTATCCCAAATCAGCTGAGAGGATGACCAGTATGGAGTTCCAAGCAAGCATTTCTCCAACATCAATAGCCCTCAATGGTAGATACGTGTCAGAACCAGTTGGCAAAATGCCCAAGTGACAACTCATTGCTCACAAATGGCCTCAAGCATAGACAGAAATCAGAACCAGTTGACAAAATGCTCGAAGAACAATCAGTGCTTATAAAATGATCCTCAACTTCAGACACACTTCAAACTCAACCAGCAAAGTGCCCAAATAGCATTTTGTGCCCCAAAGAGTAGTTTTCCCAGGAGGACTTCAGTGGTCTTGTTCTTGGACCTCATCAGTTCATCGAGATGCATGTTTTTATCCCATCAAAGAAAAACATAAGTTTGCCACTCATGTCGAGGAGGGAATAAACAAGGAGGATCCCCTAAACAAATGGTTTCAGCAGTTTCTAGAAACATCCCCCTAAATGCCCTTCTTCGGGCCAGCTAGCCATAAGCAGCAGGCTCATCACAACCATCAGTGTATTGTCATGGCTGTGGCTCTATTCTAGAAAACCCAAGGGAGCAAGGTGTCATGAAAGTGCAGGAGCTGCACCAAGTTGGGCACAAAATGTAACTAAAAGTGAGGATCACCTCCTTGCCACTCAAAAGCCAACATAAAGAGGCCAGGTTGGTGAAAATGGAAGTTTACTTTATTTTGGATGCCAGCAACTGGGCTAGAGGGCAGATTCCTGTCCAAAGGCTGACTGACCCCCACTGACAATCAGTGGGCAAGAGCTTTTATAGATGGAGGGAGAGGGCAACATGCAGAAATATCAGTCAGCTAGCAGTCATTTTTGAACTAGGTCACCAGTGGTGTGATAGTGTCATCCTGATTGTTTTAAGCACAGTAAACTCAGTTCCAGGGTCAGTTTGTTCCTATTTCCTTGAGGCCAGTTCTCAGAATTGTGGCAGCTTATCACAGCTCCAGTCTGGTAACCATGTAGTTCATTTCTTCTACCTGGTAGGGATTTCAGGATTTATCAGAGAGCTCATAGCATATGTCTCAGGATATTATCTATAGCATTTGAAAAGTGACCAAGTGTACTTGACTGTGCTTAATGACTAAATTACTATTATTTGGTCTGCTTCAGTTGTTTCCCCTCATTTCTGAATTTTCTCATCTCTCTGATTAAATTTATCCATTGGCTAAAATTCTTCCATAGACAAAAGTCTCCATGTCTGAGGACATACTGTGGAGGGGGACCCCAAAATGTCCTATTTTGTTTCAAAAAGTGTTAGAAAAATCTGATCCTGTCAAGCCTCTGCAAGTTTTATATCTGGGAGATGATACCACCAGTTAGAGTCAGCTGTTTTAAGCCCAGGGCTCTCTAATCCAAGATTTGCTTGTCTTTTTTTGTTCCTCTTGTGATCCTATTTCTTCTCCTCCTCAGTGTTAAGCTCCTGACTTACCTTTATATTTCAATTACCTTGCCTGCTGCACCTCAGTTCCATCCCCTAGTCTCTCAACCTGGTAGCTTAGTTCTGATTTCCCAATGGCTTTTTTTTTTTTTCAGTTTTCTGTTACCCAGGGACTGTTTCTGACTTGCTTAAACATCCCTATTCAACACACAAACACACAAACCAAGCTTTTGCTCTAAACAAATATCTTTTAAGAACAAAATACTGAGCCTTGTACCAAAAAACAAGAAATAAACATATTTAGAATATTTAAATATACCAAATTTGTGATCCTGCTCCATACAATGTGCTTATTTTAATATTAGCCAAACCTGTTTAAATTATACAATTGTATCATTCTAAAAAATTTTTCCTCTTCATATTACCATTACCTTAAAATATTTAATTAATATAATGATATTTTATTATTTAAATATTAATGAAATGTAATGAATTTATTTAATTAAAGCTTAATTAAATAAATATTGGATTTAATTAATGTAATATAATAACTTGGCACCTCTGTAAATTTAGGCATTGTATAATATGTTCAAAAAATGGCACAGTCAGAAGGAATCAACAGGGAGAAAAATTGACTAAGTGTCCTTGGAAAGACCCTCACATCACATTACAGGTGGTTACCGTGCATGCAATCTAGCATGCTAAGCTGTTTCAGTCCTGTCCAATTCTTTGTGACCCTATGTACAGTAGCCCTCCAGACTCCTCTGTCCATGGGATTTCCCAGGCAAAAATACTGGAGTGGGTTGCTATTTCCTTCTCTTTTAACTAATGCATTATTCAATCTGTAGAGGTCCTTTTAAAAGGACAAATAAAACATTATTGAGTTAAGTACAATGGGTCTTGATATTATACTATGTGAAATAGACAAAGAAAGGCAAATACTGTGTGATCCCACTTACATGTGAAATCTATAACAAATACTTTTCTTTTTTTTTTAGGTTAATACGAAGAACAGATTGGTGGTGATCAGAGGTAGGGGATGGGAGGTTACTGATATGGGTGAAGGGGATGAAAATGTATAAGCTATCAGTTATAAAATCAGTTATCACTTATAAAAACTTTATTTTTTAAGTTCTGTATATATAGTGTACAGCACAGTGATTATGGGGCTTCCCTCATAGCTCAGTTGGTTAAAGAATCCACCTGCAATGCAGGAGACCCTGGTTCAATTCCTGGGCCAGGAAGATTCGCTGGAGAAGGGATAGGCTACCCACTCCAGTATTCTTGGGCTTCCCTTGTGGCTCAGCTGGTAAAGAATCTGCCTGCAATGTGGGAGAGCTGGGTTTGATCCCTGGGTTGGGAAGATCCCCTGGAAAGGGAAAGACTACCCACTCCAGTATTCTGGCCTGGAGAATTCAATGGACTGTATAGTCCATGGGGTGGCAAAGAGTAGGACACTACTGAGTGACTTTCACTTCACTTTATAATGATTATAGTTAATAATACTGTGCTTCATATTTGAATATTAAAAAAGTAGATCTTAAAAGTTATCACAAAAATGTACTTTTGTAATATATGTATAATGACAAATGTTAATTTACTGTGGTGATCATTTGCAATACATACAAATACTGAATAATTATGTTTTACACATGAAACTATTATAATATGTCAATTATAACACACTTAAAAAAAAGAGTTAAAACTAAAAAACCTGAAGTTACAATTATAATTATTACTGCTACCATTACTAGTTCTTCCCAAAAACCATGTTAGTGAAAGATCTTTGTAGTGGATAGTCCCAGTACACTTTTCCCTTGACAAGACAAACAACATTTATTTCTACTTTTTAATGAAGGAAATAAATATTTAAAGAAAAATTGATAGACTCAGAAATTCGAGCTTCGAATTTTATGAGTATTTCCTCCACAATGCAAATTCTGCAAACACTGTGATTATATACTCTGCTTTTGTTCTCTTGCTTGCTTTTATTTTCTTCATTTCTTATTGTACCTTTGATGGTACCAAGCAGATAGGGGAGAGAGGTCTTCAGAGGAGAAGACAAAGCTGAGTGGAGCAAACGTTTTCAACTTAGCCCTGGATTGAACATAGATGAGTGTTGTGATGTAATCTTTACCTGTTTTGATGTTTAGCAATGAGATCAGAATGACTCCTACTAAAGAACTGTGTCCAAAAAATCATATATATATTTAAAGCCAATGGTGAGATCCAGTTTAACTGTTAAGTCACCTGCTATTATTGATATGATTCTACAACAAGATATTGTGGAAAACATAACTTACATCCATTTAACCTTATGGAAAAAGTACTGACCTGTACCCAAGGTCCAGCATTCAGTATTATGTGCATTATCTGCCAAGGAGTCTCCTCAAGCATCTCTACAATTGAGTTTCTGTTTCTGGAAGTAAGTGTTCCAGGGATTAGAACATTTTATCTGTATTTCTTCTTTTGCTACCAGCAACAGAGGAACACACAACCCTTATTGCATATCATGTAAGTTCATTCATTAATTTTATGTCTATTGAGTATCCTAATTTAGAAAATACTTAAAGTAGATGATTGGCTCTACATAAAAAGAAGTTTGGAAGGGAAAATTATAACAAATTACTGAGGTTAGGGAAACAAATCAAAGAATAAAGGATACCTATCCCTTGTTCCACCAGGTATATTCTCCATCTGCTCTACCTTTTCTTTTTCCATAGCACATATCATCTTCCAAAATGCTCTATAATTTACTTATCATGATAATTGATTTTTGACAGTCTCCTCCCACCAGAATGTAAGTTTTATGAGGGCAGCCACCTTCTTTTCTTCACTGATGTATTCCAGGCAACTAGAACAATGTCTGACACTTACTCATAAGATAGCTTCAAATAATAATCCTTCAATGAAAGTTTTAAAATTTTATATTAAGATTTTAACTTTGCATATCAAGTAAGTCATCAAAAAATTTTTGCAAAGAAATAGACTATAAATATTTTAGGCTTTGAAAGCCCTGTGGTCTCTGTTACATGTGAAGTCTGCTGTTCTAATTCAAAAGCAACCACAGATAATATTTTAAATAACAATATTAATGATAATAATAAGCATGGGTGTGTTATAATGCAAGTTTATCTATATATGTTGAACTTTAAATTTCATATAATTTTAACATCTCATAAAATATTCTTTTTTCCCAACTATGGGCTAGATTTGGATGAAGGGCCATAGTTTGACAATCTCTATTATAAATCATGCTTCACAAATCAAATAATATTGGAAATGAAAAATGTGACTCACTGATAGATTTTAGAAGAAACCTGTTAAACATAGAGGATTCTGGCATATAGTATTTGTGTGCCTTTCTACACTAACCAAACAAAACAGGTTGATAAATCTGACAGTATCATGAAAATGTTTTACCTCTAATAGGGCAGATGAAGAGCTCATACTTGGAATAAGAGAAGTGTCAGCTCAGACTTTCCTGTTAATTGATTATTAAAATTAGTATTACATTAATAATATCATTACCATCATCTCTATCAAATTTGTTGGCAGTGATCTTTTTTAAGCCACATATTCTTTTCTGGAGGTTAGTTTGGTTGAACTGGAATGATATAATCTATAAACCCACATAGCCCAGTCCAGGTAAACTGCCACAGCTCACAAGATACAAGTAAATGCAACATGGCCAGCTCCTCCTCATCCCTCAGGGTCACCACAGATGGCACATGCCTCTACCTTTTGACAAAGTTGCATGTCAATATCAGCATATATACTGAATTCAGTAAGGCTTAATGTAGTTCTTTATTTAGAGCAAAAAATACAGCAGAAGTCTAATATTTTGTTCGTAGGCCCCAGTTGTTGGTTGATTTCATTTACTGACCCCTCTTTGAAGAACACTAAACTGGCTTATGATTCTCTTTTTTATTTATTTATTTTATTTTTTAACTTTACAATATTGTATTGGTTTTGCCATATATCAACATGAATCAGCCACAGGTATACATGTGTTCCCCATCCTGAACCTCCCCCTAAACTCCTCCCTCCCCGTACCATCCCTCTGGGTCGTTCCAGTGCACCAGCCCCAAGCATCCAGTACCGTGCATCGAACATGGACTGGCGACTCATTTCATATATACTATACATGTTTCAATGCCGGCTTATGATTTACTAATTGAGAATATATGTAAAACCACAGTCTACAAAATGCTGGAGACAATTCTCCGTCTCAAACTACCCTAATTACTTAACCATGGACTTTTCTTGCCTCTTATCTCTCTTTCCTGTCAGTGGTAGTCATTAAAGGCTTTCATTTCAAGGTGTAGCCCTTCCAAGGTCCTCAGTCAAACTTGATGGGATGAAGTGCATTAAGCCCCACTGCCTTTAATGGGTGTTGTCTGGACAGTGTTGTTTGTACTTCTTGGACTGAGTTAAACTTCCATCATTTGCTTGTTGCCCAGTCCCATAGCCTGCCTAAGAAAAGGCATCTCATGAATGCATTCATATCCTTGCATTCTGCTCTCCTGAAATATGTGCTATTTCCAGTCATTTCATAGCATAACTTTATATCAATATATCTCACTGCTCAATGGATACAAATTCCAAACTCACCATGTCTTAAAACTGAGTGCATCACTTTTTTCCCCCAAAGCTACTATTCTCCATCATCCTTCCCTCAATGAAGGGAACCTTCTTATACTTTTGTATTTGCCAGTAGAGCAACATCATTGAAAACAAAGAGTGCTATCTTATTCATGCTTCCAGTGAGGAGGAGAAGGAGTAGTGAGTAGTGTGTGCCCATGCTCAGTCTTGCCCCATCTTTGCGACCCCATGGACTGTAGCCTGCCAGGCTCTTCTGCCCATAAAATTTTACAGGCAAGAATATTGGAGTGGGTTGCCATTTCCTACTCCAGGGGATCTTCCCAACCCAGGGAACCTGCAACTCTTGCATCTCCTGCATTGGCAGGTAGGTTCTTCACCACTGTACCACTGGAGAAGCCCATTCATGCCTCTACCCCAAGTCTAACTCAACACCTCCCTAACCCAGTCAACGAAGGCGTCAAAACTGACTACTGAACTACTGAGGATGCCTTGACTTTCTGCTCAGTTCCTTGTAGAGATAGAAGTTTCTCTAAATTTTATTCCACCCAGTGGAGTCTACATCTCACCTCAACACAATACCAGGGGATTGTGTCTTTTCTCTGTACCTCAGTATTGTTCCAAATGGAAGCCTTTTCATCAAGAACTATTTTATCACACCCAGTGGAATTTGAACCTTGGCAGTCTAGAACCACTAACTTCTGTGCCCTCCCCTTTGCATATAATCTTTATAACATAAATAAAATTTTTATTATTAAATGTGTTTTGCATTTTTTAACTAAATATTTGCTTGAAACTAAAGGCTTCCCTGGTGGCTGAGAGGTTAACGAATCTGCCTGAAATGCGGGAGACCAGGTTTCGATCCCTGGATCGGGAAGATCCCCTGGCGAAGGAAATGGCAACCACTCCAGTATTCTTGCCTGGAGAATCCCATGGACGGAGGAGCCTGGTAGGCTACAGTCCATGGGGTCGCAAAGAGTCGGACACGACTAAGCGACTTCACTTTCACTTTTCACTTTAAAGGCATTAATATTTTTGATCCATAGGAGTGTTCTTTTAGGAAAGGCAAAAGTATAAGCTAGTCTTTATTGATTTGGTCAGCTGTATGTCATCAGACAAAACTGGCCATTGTAGAAGTGTTTTTCTTTTGAGACTCAGAAAAGCTCACTGTGAACTAAACTCCTGCTGGGACCTCTTGCTTTTAATAACCTATTTGCACAAATACTTAAGTTAGCACAAAATACGGTGTGAGACACTGATACTACATACTTAAATGCAAAGTATGGATAATTAATGTAAGAAAGAAGTCTGGTTTTAGAAAAGGCACAGGAACCAGAGATCAAATTGCCAACATCCACTGGATCATGGAAAAAGCAAGACAGTTCCAGGAAAACATCTATTTCTGCCTTATTGACTATGCCAAAGCCTTTGACTTTGTGGATCAATAAACTGTGGAAAATTCTGAAAGAGATGGGAATACCAGACCACCTGACCTGCTCTTGAGAAACCGGTATACAGGTCAGGAAGCAACAGTTAGAACTGGACATGGAACAACAGACTGGTTCCAAATAGGAAAAGGAGTACGTCAAGGCTGTATATTGTCACCCTGCTTATTCAACTTATATGCAGAGTACATCATGAGAAACACTGGGCTGGAAGAAGCACAAACTGGAATCAAGTATGCCAGG